>NC_092862.1:61507549-61562716 GCF_032062135.1 Pyxicephalus adspersus | reverse complement strand
ATGTGGAAGCCTTTATGTTTTGCTTTTATGTGTTTTTTTTATTACTGCTAAGTTTTTATTTCCATTTACCTTTTGTAACAAATTAATTCTGAAACAATTACTATAAAATATTTTAACATAGACATCAGCTACTCATAATAGCAGCTCCAAGAATATTACAATGATTTGTGTTCCTCTGAATATTAATAAAACAATCTCAGAGGATACTTCCTGTCTATTCTTCATGGCTTTATACATACTGTATATTGTATATTAAACAAAACATTATATGTAGCACAATGTAAAGAACAGCTATTGAGGGGGATTGAAAAGTAGAGAAAATAACTTTTAGAGCTTAATTACTGTCTTCCAGTGGATTTTACTGTCCTGTTGCCTTGTCTTCTCTGCTGAGAAAATGAATTAAGTGTAGCACAGAAAGAACAAAGCCGCCCACCCAAAACTTATTTCTTCATTTTGTTCCCTTGTGTTTTTCCTATACACCTCCGCATCCTGACAGCAAGCAGTGTCTGGTATCTTGGCATGTCTTCCCTGCACACCTAATGAGATTTTAATAATGCAACCTGCTCAGAGCCTGTGAAGTAATATCTAGAAATAGCTATAAACTTTAAATGAGAAGAAAGGACCAACCTCAGGAAATGCTCTGTTTATTTTTATCCTTTGAAAAATGTATTGGTAAACAGAAGCTTACATGACATTTTAAATCGAATGACAATGTTAGAAAGTTAAGCATTGTAAAAAATCATAGTTCTGTAACAATGCCATGACCAAAAGTTTCTTACCAAGTTTCTTTTAAAATTTATTATACATCTGGAACAGATAGAATAGAATTCAAAGATGAATTAGCTGCTGGGCCCTTACTGGGGGTTTTATCATCTTAACCCTCTGATGTTCCCCCATCTTCCCCCTCTGTGAACCAAAGATCTGTTCCCCTTCTTCGAGTTGAAGAAGTTGGTTAGCACAGGGACCCATGGTTTAATAGCTTACCTGTTCCAGTGCTTGGCAGATTCTCTTTTGAAGTCTGATCCCTGAACTTGTCCACCAAGCACAAGCATCAGTTATCACACCACATTTCATTATGTTGCTTGGATATTGCTTGAGGAAGTGAAGAACTTAGGTTAACAGGAGGGTAGTCAGGTTGGTGGGTGAGCGGTGCCTCTCCAATAGATGGTACCCCAAGTGCCTTGCCTATGTTCATTTGGCTAGAGATGGCCCTGATAAGATGGAACATATAAAACACCTATATGTAAGATGTTTATCTGCCAAAATAATTATGATAGTTTCTCAACCAGGATTTTGTGCAACCAAATGGTTCCTTTAGAGGTTGCTAGGGGTTCCGTGAGCCATAGGCAGGTCTGTGTAAATGATACCAATGATATTTTTGGCTATCTGTAAAGGCGGTATTCTTCCTACTGGCCTGCTATGTAAGGAATTCTTTCTCGTTGACCAGGGGGCAGGGAAAAGAGTGGTGGGTGAGTTTGCATAAGGAAAAGTAGGGCAGCCTTTTTGCATACTGATAATATATTTAGTATTTAGATTGAAATGACAGATTGTAAAGGGCAGACACCTTAACAAAGTAGCCCTTGGACACCATTGCCAGACAAGTGCCCACTATTGCCAAAATAATCTCAGGAGAAATGGGGGTGCCAAGGGATAAATAACTAACATTTGACCACCAGTGTTTTCAAAGGTTTTTTGGAAAATCATTCTCATTGATCCATCCAAACTGTTAATAGCCATATGGTCTGATAGTAACATGTCAGGCTGCTACAAACTGGCTACCCCATAAGAATACTAGCTTTTCATTTCAGGCTTGTATTGGCTGGGGAAGGGAGAAAGCACACATTTTTTAAGTTTGATTTAAATATGGTAGAAATAAAAAGAGATTACTGTCATTCTGAAATAAAGTCATCATTTTTGAAGGTAAAAAATAATAGATTTTAATCAGCCAGGACAGCAGAATGTAGGGGGCTAAACGGGGGTACAGGGATTGGGTGAGCACAGTTAAGTATTCAGTCTGAAAAAGTTAAGTGGATAGACAAAAACAATAAATTAAAAACTGGTATCCACACAGCCTAAACCCACATTTAATTTGGAGGAAGGGAAAACAGGTGATTTTGTGTGTTACCTCATTATACAAGACCGGAGAGGTCTTAATGGGCCATTATTCCCACTTTCTATATCTTTACCAAGAGCTTACAGGTACTTATTGTCTAAACACTGACCCTCCTGGTAAACCACTGACAATCTTACCTTTGGCCATTTAATTGACTATATACTCTCTGAATACAGTCTTTAAGCCAGTTTCTTTATCCAAGAACTGACAGAACTGTTGAAGGCTTTCTTCTACATAAACAGTCTACATGTCTTTTGAAAAAGATAGCACATTTTCTGTCAACTTTGGTCTTTCATAAATCCTTTGTGGCTACCACTTCTGATATTGTCTCCTAGCAAATATCCTTGTATGTTGTCTTTTATTAAACTCACAAATATCTTTCCTACCAAAGAGGTTACACTTATAGGTACTAGGTAAAGAAATATCGTACATCCTTTTTATTAAACTTGGAACCACATTAGCCTTACACCAATTTATTAGTAACAAGCCAATCATGAAATGATCTGTAGGAGTTAGCAACAATATATTTGAAAATATTACAGTTGAAATACAGAGGTAATACTGAGAGGTTTGCACAGAGTATAAAAAACATTATTAATAGGGTGTGCAACGGAGTTAAGAGATATAACTATATATTGGAAATGTATACTTAAATTGATGCTAAAGTTCCAACTTTACACCAGGCACGCACAGAGTATAAAAAACATTATTAATAGGGTGTGCAACGGAGTTAAGAGATATAACTATATATTGGAAATGTATACTTAAATTGATGCTAAAGTTCCAACTTTACACCAGGCAGGCGATGCCCCTTCTGCAATAATCTGTATTACCGGCCTGATCGCAGGTAAGAAGAGAAGGAAGATGGCGGCACCCTGTGATGGAATGTGTATAGTTAAGTTAAATGGGTTTCACCCACTTTCTTTCCCCTAAACATTGCAGTGTATTAGAGAGTAATACAAACGAACAGTAGTAAGTTTAGACTGAAATCCTAAAACCAGATACAGTATCTGCATTTTTTTATGTTTGTTAAATACCGTGAGGGCGAAAGAATAGTAACTTGTTGTGTCTGGAAGTGTCATGGGACTAGCAGGGTCTTGCAGTTTAGTATAAGAGTTGTTATGTTGTGGTGAAGATGTGTGGAAGAGTGGGCCAAAATCACACCAGAGAAATACATGAGACTAGTTTCTTCATACAAAGGGGTGCTTTAATTCTAAGTATTAAATACATTTTAGTAAGCGTGTCCAATACCTATTCCTGGTGCAAATCCACTTTATTACACATAACTTATTTTATGGACATATTTGTTTTGTATTCTTTGCATGTGTAGAATACTTGGGTAGTTAGTGACATCTGGTGTAAATTTCATGTCGGTAGTCCCATTAGAAATATATTTACTGAGAAACATTGTGTGTGTGTGTGATCGCCCGTAGCAACAGGGGGTGTTTCAAACAGGAAACAGGGCCAGCAGGTTAAAAGTGCATCAAGGGTTTTATTCACATACTATTTTCACACAAAAACAGGCAAAATAAACCAGCCTAGGCCAACCTAGTGCTGTGCAGGACTCTAAGGCCCTAACCATACTGCTTATCCAAATATAGTCTGTGTCTTTACTCACAGTTCTGCTTGGGCCTTCTCCCAGCTCACCAGCCAAGACAGAGCCCCAGGAATATACAGGCTGGGAGTTTATATCCCCAGCCTAATTTCCAGGATGGGTTTCAGCTGAGACAAATACAGTTGAATATCCCCAGGCCTCTTTAGCTCCCCCATCTGGCAGAGAAGCTTTTTGTCATTCAGCCTGGTACTTCAGCACCCCCTTCAGGTTAAAAAGAAAACTGTCCAATTACACAGAAAAATACTCTGTATATAACTTGTATCTGGGGCAAATGTACCAATCATCCTGGATGAAACCCTGGGTCTTCGTTGGACTGCTGTTACAATAAATATATATATATATATATATATATATATATATATATATATTAAATATGCAAACATAACAATAGTTTAGCCTTGTTTCTGACTTCATAATGTTTTTTTTTTAAATTACAAATGAATATGAAGCCAATAGTAGTAATGGATGATGTCCAAGGACAAAAATGACGAAACAGTCTAATGGCACTTGGTGTCACGTAAATAGTTATCAGAAATGACAATGTAACAATGTGTAATACTGTCTGGAAACCACAGTGGACAAGCCAGAATATAAATGAATTGTTTTGCTTGATTGTTTAGACTATCCACATAATTATAATGTAACTGTCAAATATAATAGCTCATAACAGCCCTGACATCTAATATAAATTACAGGTAAAAGAAAAACAATTCTGACCTCTCTAACCTCTCTGACAAATTACTCAAACAGAATTCCTTTTCAACTGGTGAACTCAAATGATGCACTGCCACCTATTGACTGACAAAGCAAGGTACATTATTTTGTAGAAGGAAGGAAAATAATCTGTTGCACATAATGACAAATATGTAGTATAGTACCACTGTCTGAGAGAAATAGGGGGGCAAGAAACATAATTCTGGAATGGAATACTGGAATAAAGAATGTTTTCAAGTACTATGGACAGGATTATCCAAACTATGTCTAGATTATATTCAAAGCTTTGCATATCGCAATGCACTGAACTGATTTGTAAATTCTGTTAGTGCCTAGATTGATTGCTTAATCAATTACTTTCCTACCAGCTTCCTGGACTTGCAACTGCTATCATCATTGCTACTAGGGATGAGCGAGAATGCCTCTGACAGTCCAACAAAATTTTCCTCGAACTTCCTATAGGTCCACGAAATTTCGGCAAACCGATTTCGCTAATCCATGGTCCAGGTTCCCACGGTCCCTGGGCTGTACTTTTCAATGATAATTACAGCCCAGGGACCGTGGGAACCTGGACGGTCACAGCTGAACTTATATGACCTCTCAATGGAGATTCTCCATTGAGAGGTCATTTGAGTTCAGTAGTACGCCAGGTTCCCACAGTCCAGGTTCACACGCTCCCTGGGCTGTACTTATCATTGATAAGTCCATTGAGAGAAAATCTCCACTGAGAGGTCATATGAGTTCAGTAAACCTGTGAACACGAACGGCGAATCACAAGGCTGTTCTTGCTTATATGTTCGGTAAGCAAAACCGGCCTGATTCGCAGCAAGATTGAACTTAAAAATCATGCTTGCTCGCTAATCTCTAATTGCTACATAGATAGTTTACTTAATAGGGGGCTGGTTGTTCCGTAATAGACTATTACTCTTATTTAATAACATCTAGCTTTATTAGTAGCATTACTGTACCGTGTAGCTCTACTGTGCGTGTAGCTCTAGGCATATTGATTGTTTGAGCTTCTTCATTACTTCCCACTTCTCTGACCACTGAATGCTGGCTAATGCTAGTCACAGACACAGTTAGATTGATGTGTTCAACTATTTTTGCCTTTGAAAGATGGTAAAACTTTTTTGCATAAAAGTAAGGTGTATAACAACAGAAAAATTACAATTGAAGGTGTTTTAATAATTGTGTGTATGTTTTTAACTAAGGAGAGAAGGATGAAAATGTGTTTTTTTTTTACTTAAAAATAGCTAAGAATAAGAACAGTTAGAAAGATGAACTTTATTTTAAAAAAAATACTTTTACTTTGCTTTTAGCAATACCCACTCTTTTTCTAAAGTTTTGTAAATTGAACCTATAGTATCGATTGTTGCTTATACATGAACAAGGTCTGATACAGAAGCACATTTCCTGTTCATCTATTCTGAAAAATATGCCATACTTACAGAAAGCCAATAAAATCATTGCTGGCATGCCAATCACTCTTTTCAGAAGCATATGCCTTGGAAGGTTAACTAGCCACAAGATATCAGTACCCTTGACCACTAACCTATTTTCAAACTGCATTACATCCCTAACCACTACCCTCTCTAAAATCAAATCTCCGGATAAAGCTGCCACTCAGTTCATCCACACTCTTTTTCTCGCTCTGGATAAAGTTGCCCCTGCCGCCTTCTGCTACCCCCATCCTGCTAACCCCCATCCCTGGCACATCAATCACACCAAACAAAAGACTGTTCGTGCAGCTAAACGCAAGTGGAGAAAATCTGGCCTCACCTCTGACTTCATGGACTACAAAGCCAGACTACAACACTTAACACTGAGCTCACTGTCACCAAACAAAATTATTTCTCCCCTGTCATTTCCTCTAAAGCTTCCAACCCTCGCAGCCTCTTCTCAACAATAGACTCCCTGCTAAACCCCACACCTGTTCCCCCCACAACAACCTTCTCTGCCCAAGACATTGCCACCTACTTTAGAGATAAAATTGACAAAGTCAGACTTGATGTCTCAGCTCTCTGGGCCACTCCAACCATATCCACCCCTTCCTCCAGTAAGTCATCACTGGCCTCGCTGCTACCGTGAATGAAGTCTCCTCTCCTCTCTCATGATCTCCATCTACTACCTGTCCGCTTGACCCAGTCCCCTTTGATCTACTCTGTGCCCATTTCTCCATCCTGGCCCCGCCTTAACCAAACTATTCAACCTCTTCCTTTCTACTGGTATCTACCCCTCCGCTTTCAAACATGCCATAATTCTCCCTATCCTGAAGAAACCCTCACTAGACCCCTCCCTACCTACCATCCTACCTTCCTTCCCCCATATGTCTTCAAACTTCTTGAATGTCTTGTCTACAAAAGACTCACCTATTACCTGACCACTAACCCTCTCCTTGACCCCCCCTAGTCTGGTTTTCAAGCTGCCCATTCCACTGAAACAGCACTTACTAAAGTGGCCAATGACCTCATCAGAGCTAAGTCTCAAGGCAACTTTTCCCTGCTCCTCTCCTTGATCTTTCCTCTGTTTTTGACACTGTTGATCACCCCCTTATAATACAAATCATGCACTCCATTGGTATCTGTGGCACTGCTCTTTCTTGGTTTGCTTCCTATCTGTCTGACCGCTCCTTTCAAGTTTCTTTTTTACATGGTAGCTCCTCGCCCACTCTCCTCCCCGTTGGTGTTCCCCAAGGGTCAGTCCTTGGACCAGTTCTCTTTTCTCTGTACACCTCCTCTCTCGGTAGTCTCATATCCTTCTTTGGCTTACAGTACCATCTGTATGCTGATGACACTAAAATCTATCTGTCCACCCCTGACCTGTCTCCCTCAGTCCTGGATAAGGTCTCATGCCGCTTGTCAGCCATCTCATCATGGATGACTGACCGATTCCTGAAACTCAACCTGAATAAAACAGAACTCATCATCTTCCCCCCTTCAAATCCCAAATCTCCCCCTGACATATTTCTAGCTGTTAACAACACTGTTATTCGTCCCTCCCCTCAGGCACGTTGTCTTGGCGTCACCTTTGATTCTGCCCTCTCATTTACCCCCCATATTCAGAACATTTCCAGGTCCTGTCACTTTCACCTACGCAACATCTCCAAAATCCACCCCTACCTGTCCCCAGAAACCACCAAACTCTTTGTACACGCTCCTATCATCTCTCATCTAGACTACTGTAACCTCCTCCTCTCTGGTATTCCACTAACCCGACTATCTCCTCTACAATTTATTATGAATGGTGCAGCCAGACTCTCCAATCCATCCTTCCCACCGCTCCTCTTCTGCTGCATCTCTTTGCAGATCTCTACACTGGCTTCCATTTCACCTTAAAATCAAATCTCTCCACAGTTATTGTCCCACTTACCTTTCTGACCTAGTAAAAAAAATACTCCCCCAGCTGGTCTCTCAGCACAACTGACTTCCTCACTCATAACCTCATCACACGCACGGCTACAAGACTTCTCTAGAGCTGCCCCAACTCTCTGGAATGGTCTTCCTTGTCCTATTCGGCTTGCTCCTACTTTCTGCTCATTTAAAAAAGCACTCAAAACCCATTTTTTCAAACTTGCCTACCCATCTCCTTCTGTGTTTTGAAGCCGTCACTACTTCCCACCACTACATATCTCCCCTCTTATTGTGTAATAATTCCCCCAGATCCTAGATTGCAAGCTGTTCGGGGCAGGGTCCTTTCCTCCTGTGTCACTGTCTGTATTTGTCTGTCATTTGCAACCCCTCTTTAATGTACAGCTCTGTGTAATATGTTGGCACTATATAAATCCTATTTATTATTATTATTATTATTATTATTAATAATATTAATAAAAATAATACCAATATTAATAGCCACAGCTCATGGAACCCCTAGCAACTTCTTGAGAAACCCTATAGTTTCACAAAACCCTAGTAGTGTAAAGCAAAACAGTGGCAAACCACAACCATATCCTGCAGAAGTCTGTAGACTTTTAACCCAATATATCCTTAGTGACACTCATCTTCTGAAGTTTCATAATGCATTTGTGCATTGTCAGAGAATATTGTTAGACTCTATAGTAAGAACTTATTTTCATGTATTGGACTGATAAATAAATGTAACTTTCAAAGCATTCTTGGAACAAATTTAGGAAGAATATTTTACATTTCATGTAGGATACAATGACATATCAAAACAAATAGTGCAAATAACCCTCTACTGATGGATATTATGTAAAAAAATATATTTATATATAGGATAAGTTTTATTTTGTACAGTTGTGAAGTTTCAATTTTCTTGTCCCATGTTTCCCACTACCTATTGTTTTCAACACAATTCAAACATTCCCAGTGTGAAGTATTTAAAGGGACACACTGCAAGCCAAGCTCTTTTGAACAGTCTTGCCTTTTGAAAGACGTTTAGTCAGCAGCCAATAAAACAACCTTATTTCCTGTCATTGTTAAAATGGCAAGACTGAAATTCCATCCAAATGCCTCTGACCCTACTGCCAAAACAGCCAGTGCATACTTTACTGATTAGTATATTCCTGTACATAAAGGATAAGTGGTGGCCAGTGGAAGAAAAAAAAAACAAATCACTGCCATTACTGCCAAATGCTGATAATATACAAGTAAACTGAACTCTTTGTTCAGACGGTTATTTTCACAGAACAACAGCACAGCCATCTGGAAATAAGCAGGAGTCTTGTAAATCCGGATTTTTTTTCAGTAAAGTGTTAGTTTAGCAAATGAGGAGCTTTATGATAGTAAGTTTAGAATTATAGCATGAAAATAATGATAAAAGATGAACTGCTTTACTTTACTGCTGTTTGTAGTACATCATAATATTTTATTGAATGGCACCGTCTTAATTTGGAATTCTGTAAGAAATGTAATGTTGTCATGCAAACATACAATATTATTTCGACTTTGCACGCAAGCATTATTTTACACATATTCTACAGTTGCCTTTACACAAATACTGCTTTTGATATTTTATTATTTATATATTATTCTAATAATGAGAAGAACCTATAATTTAGTTATGAATATTTGTACTCATTTTTTGTATAAAAAGTTACAAAATTACAGAAATGTAAGGCAAAAAAGAATAGTTATATAGTATATATCTATGTTTATGCTCCCCCTTGCAATCCTCTAAATGGTATACCTACCTAGCCCTGTTCTTTGGAAATTATTTTCAAGTAAATGGAAAGACAGGTTCCCCTAATCTCCCTTACCAGCTCATATCACCTTCCCTTGGTTGCAGGTTTTTCTTTTTTAGTTTTGGACAGAGCATGAAAGGGTTGGACCCAGCCAAACTGTTGGGGACAACAGCATTTGGGACGCTTCTGCACAGAATGTTTGACATTAACAAAGTCTGATGGCCATATTTTTAATTCTCCTTTGACCTGGCAGGAGACCACTAGAGAGTGACTACTTAAAATATAGCTTACAGAAGTTAGACAGTACAAGAGGATAGTTTTATTAGACCCAAACAGATATGACACAAAACTATTTTATTTAACAGATTATTATTCTGGCAATATAAAACATACCTCCATATTATTTAATGACATTGTTGTAATTAATGGCACATGTTTTGTTCAGGCATAACAGAGGAGAATATTCTGTAATCACTCAACAATAAGGAAAGAATTATGAAATCAACTCGAAAAAATCACTCAGTACTTTGTTGCACCTTCTCTGGCTTTTGTGACAGCTTGAATTCTTTGAAACTTCACTAATAAAAACAATATTCTTTGTTATTTAGGTTCCAACTCTCTTGTATAGCAGTTGACAGGATGGAGCCTTGTCATGGGCCAATTTCCATTTACATTTTAGGTTACATTAAGATCTAGACTGTTTGCTGGCCATGTGATTTTCCTAAAAAAATACTTCATCACCAAACCTACTTTCGATTGAAGGAATGATAAAAGAATCCAAAATATCATCTACACCAATGTATTTACTGTAGAGGTAATGATTGTCATCTCTCCTGATACTTGAAATTCAACCCTATATCATCAATGAGTGTGGAAATGTGCCTGTTTTTCTTCAGGCAGTCATCTTTATATGTTTTATTGGAATATCACCAAACAAAAATTCTAGCATCATCTCCTTGGCCAATGCAGATTCTTAATTCATCACTTTCATTCAATCATGCACAGTGTATGGTCCTGATTTATTAAAGCTCTCCATGGCTGGAAAGGATACACTTTCATCAGTGAAGCTGGGTGATCCAGCAAACCTTGAAGGGGTTTCTTAAAAGACATTTGTTATTTGCTAGCAAATGTTTTAAATGTTGGAGCAGATAGATTCCATGTTTGCTGGATCACCCAGCTTCACTGATGAAAGTGTATCCTAGTCAGCCTTGGGGAGCTTTAATAAATCAGAACCCATGACTGCTTCTCTTTAGTCCATTATAACCTTTTTTTTTAAATTAGGTGTTAGTGATAGTTTGATTTTCTGTATGTAAATCTCTTTTTTAACAGATTTTTTGCAGTTCATTCACAAACATTGGCTCCTGTTTCTATCTGTTTTTCATTTTTTTTGTACATATTCTGTTTTCCAGGCAATTGCTGAGTTTTCTGTCCTGACACTTTGATCTTCCTGGTCTACCTGTATGTTTCCCTTATCCAACTTTCCCATTCTGTTTGTATTTACTCCAAATTTTAGACACAGATGACTGAGAACAACCAACATCTTTTGCTACATTCTGTGTTAAATTACCTTCTTGAAGGAGTTTTATAATCCTTTCTATTGTTTCAACTGACAGCTATGTTGTTGGGGGCCATGTTTCCTGTCAATCATCCATATGCATCAGTTCCGTGAGGTCTGCAAATACTCTCTTTTAACTGCAGACTAATTGGCCTTAGACTTGTAAAAGTATTTGTTTTTAGAAATGTGAATTATAGGGTGATTCCATTCCATTCCAATTTTCCTATACTGGCCTGAACAAAACATGTACAAGTGTCATTTAATTTTTTGGAAATGTGTTTTGCAATGCCAGAATGTTCAGCTGCTAAATAAATAAAGTAGTTTTGTAGGTTTTTTTTTTCAAAAATTTAAAAGTTTTACATATATACATAAAGTCACCTTCATTACCCAGACATTCAGCTACTGAGAGGAAAATGAAATAACTGGTACTCTTGTTTATCGTGTGACACTTTCCATTTCTCAAAAGTAACAAAATTAGTACATCATAATTTGTCCAACTTTTGTATGTTTGTAGAGAAGAAGTTTTTAACCCTATTAAACCTTCAGTAAGTTAAAGCTTGCAACAAGCCTTTTTCCCTATTCCTGGATAGGATATTTGGATTTTAATTTCCCATAACATAGGGGCTTGGCTTTGTACTGGACTGCCATTTGCCCGTGAAAGCTAAAATCATGCTTGAATTAGTACATATATATTTCAGGATGGGATGGAGTGGTAATCTTCTGGTATTTACAGGAAAGAGAGAGCTCAAGAAGTGCAAAAAAATTGCAAAGAGGAGATAGGAAGCAGGATTACACAGCAAAGCAGAGGTGGATGGATCAGAAAAATATTTGCATCCTTTCAAACATATATATGTGTTTTGTGATACCATGCTGATACTTTTTCTTGCCAGTGTTGTCCTTGAATTGTTTAGCTGGGTATCAGGGTTACTCTGACCTTCCCCACATTTGTTAACACTAATGTATGTACATAAATTAAAAGCAACTACCAGCTTTACATGACCTTCTGTTCGGACGGAAAGTGTTCCATGGTATCAGTACACAATAAACTCTGCATCTCTGATTGTTTTTCTTTTTCATGAAAAAATGCTGCTATGAAACAATGTTATCTGTAGTAATAATAAAAAATAATAATAGTAAGTTTTAAGTTGAAATTCAGATCTGATTTGCAATTAACTCATAGCATCTGAAACTATGCCTACTCAACTGTTTTTGAACTCCAGATTTGTTGCCGCTGGCAGAGATGTGCACTTTTTAATCCCAGCTGGAAGGTGAATTGGCAGGTCAGCTTTGCTTCCATTGTTATGGAAGATGAATATCAGTAGTCCAATTTGAAACATGGATCTAATCATTTGTTTATCTCATTTCTTTGTAGCACCAAGTTCAACTATATAAAGCCAAACTGGCACACATTAAGTTTGTGAAAGTACCGTATTTACTTATTTTATTTGGTAAAAACTACCATATTTTTCTTTAGAAATAATATTTTTTTGTATCTTAGTGCCTCTGAAGTCCTGTCTACTAGCAACACTTCTTGTCTATATTCACATGCTTCTGTGTTGGCTTTACGTCATTGTTCTGGACCAATGACTGTGGGGTTGATTGAAAAGCGTTTAGGTCAGTGGTGTCAAACTCAAATACACACTTAGACAAAGTCGTAAGCCAACCTTGAAATTTATTGAAAACAATGGGGAAATTTTCCCTTCTCATTGGATATAAACCATTTTCATATAGAAACAAAGAGGTTTTGACTCACATTCAATCTAAAACAAGCTTATAATAGAAAAAGAGGCATAAAAATGTTTTTTTAATTTTATTTAGGAAAAAATCTTATGCCTCTTTCTCTATTTGTAGCCTTCTGAGATAAATTTCAATGGTACCCTTTTCACACAGGCTAACAATAAAAATAACAATATTCTTCTATGAAAATCCAACCGTTTCAAGTCCATGCCTTGGAGTAGCATGGAAAAGTACAGCAGAGGGGGAGTGCTGGAAATGCCAGACACAGCCAACGCGGAGCTAAATCTTATGAGTGGCCCGCTGCTGAAACTCCCTCTTCATTGAAATTGCCCCACTACTAAAATTCCCAGCATTATTTATGTCTATAAAACAGTCCAATGCGGGGCCACCCATAGTCAGCCCCGTTGGTCTATAGATGCGAGTGATGCCAGGAATTGTAGTATTGGCGCTATTTCAATGCAGCGGTGGGCCAGCAGGCCTTTGGGGGCCAGAGTTTATTATTTCTCTGCTAAGGATAAATCACTTAGCTTGGTGAATATGGTGAAAATTCACTTTGCAAAGAATACCCATATCATGTGCAAGGCAATGTAAATGTTTTTGTTTGCACATGATTGGATGGATAAAGTCAGTAGAGCTTCCACTTACTCCATATATTTACAGTGTCATCATTAGGTATCCATAAGCTTTATATGGCCTAGCTTGTGCTGAGAGTGAAAAAGGGAGGGAGAAGGGAGAGAGAGGAAGAATGGAGTGGAGAGAGAGGAGTGATACCTTTAATACAAATGTCACCCTTTCACATTCACTTTCACTAATCCCTTTCACATTCACGGTGTGCTCCTTGTTACTGTAGAACTGGTTTGCAGCAGCAGCGGGTTCTAGTTTCACATAGAGATGTTGTGATTCCGCACGTAGTGGCCATGCCACCCTATGTTATGGCTTTGGTGGTCTTGTGAGAAATATGGCCTGGCCTGGCAGGACACCACCAGGGAGGAGGCTGCCGAATGTCTACTGAAAAATGCTCACTGTAGTTAGCTAGAACAAGAGCAACCAAACCTAATCCCCATATTTTTAATGACTATTGAAAGTGTCCCAAATCCAAACAGCACCACTATCTATGAAGCTGTGAAGACACGGTGCAGCTTTTTGGTGAAGCATTGAGTTTCCTCCCTTTGTATTCTAGATAATTGCCCAAGATAGGTAATCCCAAATTACTTTATTGCAAAATAATAAAGGTTATTAAACTGGTCCTAAACATAAGAAGCAATATCTAATTTACTGCAGTTTACTCGATGTGGTGGCTTTTTTTCCCCACTTCTATGACCTACTAACAATACACCTGCAGTCCTATGACAGCATTTCGATAAAATGCTTCCCCTATGCTATGATCTTCTTCATAACATGAAGGGAGCTGGTATGTAGTAAAGTGTCAAGTCTAGGCACAGGGGCTGAGCTGAATAATGCTGGTCATCATTTAAAACAGTAGATGAATAGTGATACATTTCAGAGCATCTCATGAGCACAGTACTACATAGGAAGTATGGCAGTATTTTATTTTTAAACAAACGTCACAAATTTAATATGTTTGAGTTCAAGCTGGTGTTCTGTTTTAAAGAAACCAATTTTCCACCGTGTTTACTGTATGGATCTGTTAGACATTTACAGTATTCAAGGTGATCATATTCCCACTAAATCACATTATTCTGAGGGTGAATTAATTGGGTTTAGCTAACTCAATTTCAACATAGATGATGAGGTTAGCTTTGATTTCTTCATTTTTGTATTTGACCTTTTCATATGTCACCTGACCAATGCTGATGGTTCTGCGTCATGTTTATATTCCCCCTCCTGCACCCATCCACCTAAGCATTTCATTTACTCATGTTTTGTCCTAAACTACATACAAATACTGGCTACAATGAAAGGCTTACGGGAACTGAAAATAGCTATTTTCAGCATATTAAATAGCTAGCTGCAATTTACTTCTTTTTTTGCAATCGTCTGTCTTCCACAATCCATCATGGGAGATTCAATGCCAGAAAACATTTGTTTCCTTCTTTGTTTTTCTTTTTTTTTCATTTATTTGCATGGCTGCCATTTTTGGCTTTGAACAGTGGTGATCTGAAGAAGTGGTGGTCATGCCTTGGCTTCTGATAAAATGCCTCTGTCCCCCAAGTTGGTATTTCAGATTGTTTTGATTTAGTGATTATTTTATTGTGTTTTACAGAGATGCCTTAATGGGCGATGTGGATTCTCATCCCTTAAACTATCCAATAAACCATCTGTTTTGACATAAAATGTCATAAAACAAGCAGGCATACCTAACAAAGCAGCCAGAAGCATATTGTATATGTATATGTTATATTAGAGGTAAGACTGAATATTGTGGCAGTCTGTGTACAGTACTAACATGCTCCTTGTAAATGTGTCCAAAACACCCAATAAAAGGAAATGTGATGTAGCTTTAAATAAATTGTAAAAAGTAACCATTTCATGTCACCAAGAGTTAGAACACTTTAATAATGGGAAACATATAAATCACAGCAATGATTTTGTTTTTGTACAATCTGTATCATTAACCTGTACATTTTGTGCTTATAATAAAATTCAGCCACCTCTATTTTATTGAATTCATTGCTTCTAAACTATTATTTAAACAATCTTGTTTGTTTCACACTTTGTCCTCTAAATCATTTCTGACAATTTACTATTGTACTTGCATCCAGGAACAGGAAATAAATGAGGGCTTTGCTTGCGTCTGGGTTTGTTGATGACTCCACAGCCAAATATGTTTCCATTTGGGATAAGAAGCACATTTCCACAAAATCAATTCAACAGCTAAAAGCATATTATCGCACTATGTGGAATTACAATAAAACATGCCTTCTAATTCCTTTATGTGGTCAATTCTACTGCAAGGCTTTGTTCAGACTGGCCATGAGGTTGAAGTGTGGTTACCACTTTCTCATGCCAGTGTTGCCTTGGGGGCAACACTACAAGTAGTTTCTCCCTGCGCCAGCCCCATAGAGAATGAATGAGTGGTAGAGTACTGCTTACTTGTGCCAGATGTTAAACCTGCAGACCCTGGTTCTCTAATACCCAGCTCGGCAGAGCAAGTGACTGAGCAGCCGGCAAGGTGCCAACCATTAGGAGCTGCACTGGATTGCTTGATCTTGAAGGAGGTCTAGCCTAACAATTCCAACACCTTTCTATTTACAGCTACCATCAGGTTGTTCCTAGGGGTCATTGCAAAAACAAATATTATATACAAACAGCCCTAAACAGCCAATTATTAATTACATAGGCTATGTACATAGGACATCCTTTGCTAATTGCTGAAGCAGGGAAAACTATTGTGGTTTTATCCAGCTTACATTATGCAAAGGAATTTTGAAGACAGATAGGAAGAAGATTTCTGTTTCCTTTTTGTGCTTAGCTGTTTTATGGGACAAAGGAATCAAATATACCTTGACTGGCACAGCCTTGTAACAGGGGGTATTACAGTATTTAGGCATTAGCTTTTTTTTCAACTTTGCATTTATCTATTCTTCAACATTTTGGAGTTTTGTTCATATTTAGGTTGTTTTCAAGAACTATATAATAGTTGTATATATATATATATATATATATATATATATATATATATATATATATATATATATAGTTGAATCTTCCAGTGAGGATACCTCTTATGGTAACAAATATCTTAAAGGGGAACTAAAGTTCCGCTTTAAGGAATGCATATCAGGCTCATCATTACCTGTATTAAACTAACCTGCCCCTGCAATAACCCCACCTACCTGCCTGACTGCACAAGGTATCCAGTAAAAATCTGAGCTGCGCATGTACAGTCTGGTCTGGTTTGGTTGCCAGGATACCTGGCAATCCCAGCATGCGCAGTGGAAGCCGGGCCTGCCAGTTGAGCTCTTGCACACCTGTGCAGGAGTTGCGTCATCTGGGCCAATTAGGATAAAGATCCTGTAAAGGAATTAAAGAAAGAAAAAGACTGCAACACCCTATTAGGGAAAGGGGACATGGGGACAGATAAGTACCACAAGTTGAGTTCCGCTTTAAAGAATAATATCCCCAATCAGATACAGAAGACATTTTTATTTCATCCATATCTAAAAAAAAGTGTGAGTATAAATGGATTTTAGGACTTACAATAGATAAGAGTCATTGCTAGTGCTGAATAAAATTTTTATACTAATTTGCTTGCTCTAAAATGAATACATTAGGTTTATTTTAGAATTAGATTAGATTAAAATTGGAATGGGTTCTAGTAATAAAAATACAATGTAGGAAAGCCTTGCTAGTCTCTAAACAACTGAGCCATACTTATTTTGAGCTATTTTGGGACCCAGAAGAAAAACCCAAATAAAACAGAAATTGGAAGCATCACATTGGCCATAATAGACATATTTGGAGCCTGAGTCTCACTTGTGACTGTAATGCTGACTTGCTTTTTTACATTCAATTCTTTTGTGCGTACAGCTGTTTTGTTTGCACCTGCTGTTTCATACTGTGCATAGTTGGAATTTCTGCAGCGCTTAATCATTTCAAAGACAGGAACATAAACATTGTGGCTTTTCCTCAGGGCTCAGTGTATATCTGAAAAACTTCCTATAGGCCACAGTTGTTGTCTTCTGCCAGCCACTGTAAAATAATTTTCCTGTACAAGAAGCTTTTTCTTTTAAATGACCAGGATACAATCGGTTGAACAGAAGGTCGTTTTCTAAGGCAGGATGTTAAGAACACAATGAATAGAGCTGGCTGGTCAATAGACGCCACATACAACAAGAATTTAAACCCTAGGGACATAATACAGAAGCCTGATAAACTTACTTCTTAAATCCCTCTTCCATTGCATCTAAACACAGTAACATGAATTCCATAAACTTTTATTGTTTATTGCCTTAATTTAATATATGCTTTATGTAATTTTAAATGTACTATACATTATTGTTAAATTTCACCCTGTTATGTTGTTTTGTAATATGGGCTTCTGATGGACAATAGCAAAGTTGCCATTTCAACACACATCCAACATTGTTTTGCTTCATCAGGTTATGCAGTCATTGTGGTCCAACAAAAAGACACATTTTGCTTCGGATTTAGAGATATCTGTATGAGAAACATATAAAATTACATGTAAATGTAGCAATGTAGTAATTTCACTGCCTGTTTATGCATTAATGTATTCTATGATAATTATTGCAGTGTGTGTTTTGCCATGTTCCAAGATGGCTGCTGTGCCCTCGGCACTTTGGGAATGAGGTCATCAGTACTGACCTAGCCTGGGGCAGGGATTCTTGGGTAAGCCCTGGAGAAGGACATGGTCTGGAGCGTGAGAGACTCAGATTCTGTTGCATGCGCAGAGAAAGTATAACTTCAGACTGTAAGTTATGGCACAATCCTCTCACTGAGACATACTGAAAGGACTGTACCATGTTTACACTGCTACAAAGTTTGACGTTACACTGGATTTCATATGTTATTACTATTCAATACAGAGACTCTTTCTAATACAGTGTGGATTATTGTCTATGAGTATACTATTCTCAACTGGGACTGCACTTGTTACTCACAAGACCCCATTGAGTGGAGGCACTGCGCTTATGGAGATTTCATCCTGTTTCCACAGATAATGTAATGGCTCTGCTCCTGTTCTTCCACATAGGTTGCACCACAACACATCAGTAGCCTGCAGAGTGGGTCAGAATAGGGCTACATAAATATAAAATTAATATGAAAAAAAGTAATAAAAAAAAATGATCCATGTTACAACTTTCTCGCAAGCACCTCTGGCTCCAGTCAAAAAATAGATTAAAAGCCTTTGTTCCAGGGGAGACGGCCTGCACAGAAATATTGGTGCAATGTATTGTCACCACTCCAGCATTCAGTAACAGAACATTCAAAAGGTCATGGAATGCTTGTCGTGTATTATTTAGACAATGAAGTTTATTTACTAAAGTATGTTAACCTAGGAAATGGTATATCACTTTGCAAGGAATAATTCACTTATCTTAGTGAATCAAATACAACTTTTTACATTTACTTTCAAGTGATTGGGTATTTTCACAAAGTAAACTTTCATCACCTTCACTAAGTTGAGGTATTAACCATTGCAGAGTAACAATTTACTTTTCTAAGTGAACTAGAAAGGTTGTCATCAGGACAAAACATCAGATAGAAATAAAAACTTGTCAGAGATTCCAACTTAACCTAATAGTTTTGGCTAGAGTTACATTATAATATTAATTTCTCATTATTTTCACACTTAAAACATCTGTAAAAAGACGTAACAAGTCAAACAGCCATGTAGTCCTTTGTTATAGCATCTGTAGGAAATAGCACAGCAGCCTCGTAATCTCTCTCTAGACCTCAACACAGGAGCACAGGGATGGTAATGAAGAAGAAAAGTGTTCCTCTGCAATAGTGCTTTAGTCAAGTCCCAAAATGCACAATTGAGACTTTTCAAACAAAGGCTGATTTTGTTTGCCATAGGGCTATAATAGACTGTTTTAAGTGTTCTGCAGTGTGCTCAGGAAGGAATTCAGTTCTGGAAAAGTGCTGACGTGGAACAGAAGGAAAATGGAAAGTTAGAATAATTGGAATCCAGTAATATTTTCATAAGTCTGATGGGACGTTTGGTTTGCCAAGAAGAGAGCGCAATATGGAAAAGTATCAGGCTTTTCAAAGCTAACAAAAAAAAAAAAATGACCTTACCATTTACATAATTATTCTTGCAATGAATAGCACATGAAATAGTTATTTCTAAATGGATACATACACAGTGGATTATAAAGGATTATGTGAAGTTTTGTTCCAGTACACAACACCTGGATCAATTGCAGGTGCGGCTTACCACCATTCTGTTTCAGTTAAGTTTTGTAGAATTGCCATTTACTCCATTTATAACCGGAAATTCAACATGCATTGCAGGACCACTACCTGAAATTGCTAGGGCCCATACTAGGTTATCTTCCTTGGTCTTCTTCCCCATGTCTAAAGTTCAAGCATTGCAAATGTCAAGCTTATTTGATAAGGGTCCCAAGACAGAAATACCCCTTGCACCCATTGCCGATGCCAGCCTTGATGCAATGTCAGGGGTACATTTAGATCTGCAAGGTCAGCTTTCCTGAATGTAGGAGACATGGACAGGTTTAGCAACATTGTATAGGAAGGGCCAATACTACAATGGGCATTGCTTATTTATAATAAAAGGATAGGATGCCAGAAGATATGATATTGTAATGTGTGAACATATATTGTCACAGTATTACAAAAGTAAACTTTATTACATTTTTGCATATATATAAAGACACAGAAGGACATTTGTAGGTGAGTTAAGCAGTTTTAATTCTGTTTTAGGAGTGGAAGAAGAGGATAGACATTATGAAGGGCCGAGGCAAAGTAAGACCAGAGAGACGACTGATGCTATGAATAGTGTTGGTGTTCGAATTTGGGTTGTCCTTATATTCAAGCTGAATATGGCTGTTCAAATTCAGATGGACCCGACCCGAAAAACACGGGATTCAATGGCGCAATTTTGTGTGTAAAAAATGTCTTTAAAAAAAAATTAATGGTAATTTATTGAATGTGTAGAGTTGTGGGAATCCTCCTGTCAGTGTGGGATCCCCAGGCACTAGCGGTTAAATGTGGACAAGTTTCCCCATTCATCACCTCTAGTGCTCTGTGATTGGCTGAGGAAAGGTAAACCCTAATGGCAGCTCAAGCGTCATCAGTATTTTTCCTTTCCCCAGCCAGATATTCTCAATGAATGCGCATTCATTGAGAACAGTGTGCGATCCGCGGCACTAGAGGTTAATTAACTTCTAGTGTCGAGGATCTTCTTAACTAATGTGGCCGCGGTCGCATAAATTGATAACAATGTGCGATCCCTGGCACTAAAGGATAAATAGGGACAAGTATCCCGATTCAAAACCTCTAGCGCTCTCTGATTGGCTGACGAAAGCTATGAAGAAAAGAGACAGAGGAAATGAGTGTCAATATGGTGGTGAGCAGATGAGTGTTGCTAAGGAAAGGGGAAGGAATGGAGATGGGTATCACTGAGGTAGAAAGTAGGTGGTGGAAATAAGAGTTCTATGGAGAGGGAAAGGGGAGGATAGGGGTATTGCTAGTAGAGGAAATGAAGAGAGAAACACTATGGAGGGTCGAGATGATGGAGATCAGCATCACTGGTAGAGGTAAATTGAAAGAGAGGAATAATACCATAGAGAGAAGAAAATGGCACCATGGGGTTGATTTACTAAAGAAAAATAGGCTGTTCACTTAGCAATGCAAATTGATCCATTGCAATGTATATTTTACTTAGATGGCGCTGCCATCTTCTTTCTGTGCCAGTGTGAGATCGGGTGGTGTAGCCTGCTGTAAATGGGAAAAAAAGTGATCTCACTGCACATGCGTGACATTGGCAATTTTTTCCCCATTAAGATCGGTAGATTCGCTTTAAGCATTCAAAGTGCTGATATGTGTACTAGTGTTGTATGATGTTTCAGTTTTGCTTCGTTGCTAACAGAAACCACCTATTGGCTTCTTTAAACTCTACTGATCTTCATTGGTGTTATATCCTCCATGCATATGGCAGGTGGCATCTTGTCTTTTAGAAAACAAAGCATATTTGAAGACTCTTCCAGATGTCTCTACTTGAAGAACCCTGTTATAGTGACCTAGAATTCCACCCTTAACCTCCCCAACGGCAACATTGAGTATGACTCAGGGTAGAAAAAAGATCCTGGAAGCTGTAACCCCGAGTCACACTCGGAGTAAGTAAACCTATGGAAAACAATAGTAAATAAAGTGCTTACCTGATCTGCCGGCGTCCTTCGCGTCTTCTTTCATCCTCTGGCCCACGCTCTCTGTACCCGGTGCGTATGTTCCATTCAGGGCCGTAAATTCAAATCTATTTGTATTGTATTCAATACAAAATAACTATTGCATACAATACAAAGGATTTATATGTGTAAAAACAGTACATTTATTTTACAGTATAATATAATAGTATATTATTTATTTTTTTAAAAATTAAAAAAATAATTAAAAATAAGTTTATTTTTCAATTTATTTAATTTAATATTTTGACATGATTTTGTGTTTCGAACTTGGTTATACTCATACTATTATAATATACTGTAAAATAAATGTACCACATTTAGACATATCAAACTGGACAGAAATGAAGCGCTAGGAAGGTTAAACATGCTATAGATATAACGTATCTACATATAGAGCGAACTATAAGCAGAAGACTTTAACTCTCCAGCCATGGGAAAATCCAAGACTGTTATGACATGCATCAGCACTTACTGATTACCCTGAAGTTTCCTGATAGTGATGGGCCTTAAATAGGTCGAAGGGCAAGTCTCAACAGCAAGCTCTGACACTCTCCAAAATGTGAGCTTTGCCAGATTGACTGTGGCAGGGAGGTTTATGAGACTGTTTTGTGTGGGCACATAGTTACTTAGGTTGAAAAAAGACATGAATTCAACCACTAGGAATCAACACATCCTAGATAAAAAATACCTTATAGGCATAGTTGATCCAGAGGAAGGCAAAAAAAAACCTTTATAAAGCCTGGTTCAATTCGTTCCAACGGGGTAAAAAAGTTATTTCCTGATACCGAGAGGCAATCCGATGTTCCCTGGATCAATAGTCTCTGTTGTTTTTACTTTAAAACTTTATTACCTAGTTATATTTTGAACTTACCTCCAGTAACAAATACATTCTCAACTGCTAGTTTGGATTTCTTTTTTTTAAACAAAACATTTTGAATGTTAAATGACATGCTTGTAGTGTCATCTGCAGGTGCAACGCTTATATACATTTCATAATGACTGTAATTGTATGTTTTGGATCTGCAATCAAACAGTTGTTCTTTTATGTTTACTTGGCCAGTCTTACTCCCAAGCTGTGGTTGCAGATGCTTTGGCAAGATAGAAGTTTGCAAATGAACTCTAAAGTTATCGGCACATGGTGAGCACGGTTGAAAGTTTACCATTTTATTTATATAAAGAATAAACAAAACCACAATGTAGCTACTATTAAATCAAGTGGGTAACTAAGGAATACAGTATCCACCCAACTTCTGTGATGAAGAAGGATTTAAGTTACAATTTATTTAGGCAAAGAACATCCTTTTGTTACACAGACCATGAAAATCTATAAAGAACAAAGACTGGATAAACCACAAGTAGATTTTTTCACCACTATATATTCTTCATATTGATGTTTTGAGTATTTTTAGAGGTCTATACATCAAACTAAAAAGAGGGGAGGATCAACCCAACAGAAAGAACCATTTATGTGGAACACAGAGATTACTGCCCTCCAGGTATGGCTACACTTTGTTGGCATGTACTGCCTTCACCTAGTCTCTAAATTCTACCAATGACTGCTCCAGTGTGAATTTAGCTTGGGGCTTGGGAAATGTAGTTAAAAAGACTCAGCAAAGTTTATAAATTTTTGGTACATTTTTTTTTTAATTATTCTTTTTTTTTGCATGCATAGGTCTCCTCCCTCTCTTTCAGAAGTTGCTTGGGTAATACTTGCTCTTTGCAATGTCTGCATGTCTTTATTCAGAAACTAAATACTTGTAAGATGATAACTTGTAAGTAATGTAAGATAATTAGTTGTGACCAACTAATTGCTGACATCTAGATTTGACCCATAACATTTGTTTTTAGAGATCACAGATAAAATGTTGTTTTCTTCCTTCCCGAGTCATACATCACTCAACAAACATAGCTAAAGGATGTGTCCCCCCCCAGCGTCTGTTTATTTGGCTAATAAGCCATATCCTGGTAGGCACACTGCTGGACAGATATCTTTACAACTTGCTGCTGCTCAGACCTCTGTTTTGCCTATTCAACTGATTTATATCTCTAGTTTGTATGTAATAATCTCACAGTTTGTCCAAATGCAGATAATAATGAGATCCTGCTGAAAGTCACGTCCTAAAAGGCCATACAACTTACAGCTTGTAGAGTTAGTGGTCAGGAAGCAATTTTATGTTTACTGCAAAATTAAAATAGTGTAGAAAACAACAGTGTAGCAACAGGACATTGCAATAAAATGTAAAATATAAAACCTTATCCTTGTGAAGCAAAACTCTTTATTAGCTCTGCCTTCTGCAATCAGATTCAGATATTAACCCAGCCAATACAAAATCACTGTAAAACTGTAATTTTAATAGTTGATTTCAGTCTTTTTAAATCTGATCCTTGTTCAGATACTTCCTGATCTAGGGTATCAATTTTCTGCAAGATCTCATCCTGTGTATACCATTATAGAAGCATTGTCCCCAGAGTACATTTAAGTTAGCCAAACAAAAACAAACAATAAAAAAAACACAATTTCAACTGTTAATGCTAAAAAAGTGAGGATTTTGTTTTTAGGGCCTACTTTAGTTAGTTAAGGGGAACTTTGCTAACTTTAGCCATACAATTATGTGCAAGTAAAAATAATTTTTTTAATTTCCTTATATGTAATTGGGTATGCTTTGTATAGTAACTTTGTATGACAATCACTAAGGTAAATAAAATATCTCTTCTAGTGTGATAATAGATCTTGCACTTATTCCCTTAGTAAATTAGTCATATTGCATTTAATTTAGGCAATCAAAGCAATTTATGATAATTGTAATGTATTTTAACTTATTATTTTTATATTTCTCTATAAAGCTTGTTTTTTTACTTCTTAAATGTAAAATATTTCCATAGTTGCATAGCACAGTACCCATTATTAGTACAGAACTAATTTTGGTAATAGAATCATTTAGTTTTACAGGAGAATATTGCCATCTAGTGTTGAAGTAGTATATTATTTTTGACAATTACACCTTTGCAGGCACATCATAAGTTAGGTATTAGGTGTATATTATTATTATTATTATATATTATTAATAATAATAATAATAAAAAAAACTGTTATTTTAAAGCACCTGCATATTACGCAGGGCTGTACATTGAATAGGGGTTGCAAATGAAAGAGATACAAACAAAAATAATTAGACCAATATTGGCTGCACATTCGTAAAAAAAGAAGATGCATTATTCTACCTGCTGTTCATAAAAGTACAGCAAAGGGGTGAGCCCTGTATTAACCAGAAGTTATGGGTTGCCTAGCCTGATAAGTTGCAGTATATCATGAAAGAGAAGTGAGGAGGAGAAAGACAGGCTTTTGTAGGCAAGATAAATGTTTCATAAAATCATTGTACTTTATTAGGTAATCAATAGACTAGACTAAACAAAGTTCTTCTGTGTTAGACCTAAAGCTAACTGAGTTACTCTATTCTTGAGTGAAATCAAATATTAAAAGATCATATCATGAGGTATCAGTAGTGTCTCAATACCCGACGCGTTTCGCCCAACAGGGCTTCCTCAATACAAAACAGTACAGTGATTTTATGACACTTTTATCTTGCCTACAAAAGCCTGTCTAAAGCCCACCTATCTTCTCTTTCATAATTTACTGAAACTAAATTCAGTCATCAAATACATCTGTGTTTAGGGTAGTGCTAGGAATACATTATACCTGGTAAAAATAAATGGAGAAAGCAGATCACCTCCTATATCATGATCTGTCAGTACATTACATACCATTCAGTACCAGTTCTATCCAGGCTCAGATTCCTTCACAAATTCTACCACTGCATTGGAAATATCAGCAATGCTTTTGTTGTACTAATTCTCACTGCTGCCAGTACTAGCCTACTCAAGCCCACGCATTATTATAACACCTACCTTCTTCCTAACACTCTCATCTCCAGCTATCCCTCCCTGGATTTGTTTGTTAATCGTGCCTTACAATAAATATGACAGAGCTACTGACAAAGGCAGGCAAAGCCTACAAGAAAATGGAGTTGTTTAAAAATGCATTGTTTCTGCAGTGCTGTACATTTACAATAAATTATGAATACAGTTTTATCACCTAATATCATGACAAAGATTACATAGTTTTAATATCCCTGAAAGAGAAATTATGTCAAAGTTGGGTTATCTGGTACTAAACCATAAAGAGAACAGAATCTACAGAATAATTAAAGATGAATGCACTTTCTGCATTAGGCTGAATAACTTGTACATAACTTTTACATTGCATTGATGGCCAATTTCTAGCTTTGGTATGTTTAGAACAGGTGTGTGTGTTTGGGTGTATTTGTGAGCTGCGGTATACTGCTTTTGCCTTCTCTACCTTATTCTACAGCTATGACCATTCTAGCTTTACTTGTCAGTACTGGTTAGCAGCAGTTTAAATATCCAGATATTTAGATATGTACATATAATATGTAAGTGGAATATATATATATTATAAAAAAATCATCAAAACATGACGACCAAATATAACCAGATCTCTTACATTATTTTGAATGATCCTGTCTCCATATTCTATTACTTTGTAATATATTCTATTATGTTGCCTGGACATTCTCTGCTATTGTCAGGCAAGAAAAGATGTTTGCTTAACCTAAATGAAAACCATGGTTTTTTTTTGCTTAATTTTGGTTTAAATTTAAATCCCTTTTATTAATACATTTTTGATTTCTCATAAAATGATTATTTACAAATAAACCTTTAAAGGAGCTTTAAAGAATAAGTTCATGAATTTTAGTAAAGAATCCAATGTCTGGTTGTCCACTAAGCTCTACAATACCATAGACTTGAATGAGAGGATGTAGCCTTAATTGAATAGGCCTGATTTATGAAAGCTCTCCAAGGCTGGAGAGGATACACTTTAATCAGTGAAGCTGGGTGATGCAGCAAACCTGGAATACATTTCTTCAAAGTAACTTGCTAGCAAATGTTTTGAATCCTGGACCAGATCCATTCCAGATTTGTTGGGTCATACAGTTCCAGTGATGAAAGTGTGTCTTCTCCAGTCTTGGAGAGCTTTAATAAATAAGGCTCAATGTCTCATTCAAGTCTATGGGACTTTATTAAGCAGGTCCATCCCAGTCTTCTATGCTAATATGGTACACCCAGAACTAATAGTAAGCCAAATGATTTAGCTGGTTTTTGCATATGTTTCCGATACTGATCCATGGGTTCTTTGGGGATCCATTCACAAAACACTACAGATTATGATATAAGATAAAAGGACACAAATTAAAGACCACCCATTTTATTTTCTCATTAACAACATTTTTATAAATATTGTATAGTGGTTGATCACCTAAAAGTATAAAAAAAAATTTGAGATGGCAGGGGAGGTATTTATTTGTCTTCAGACAGGTTACTATTGCACATTGTGTTCTGAAATCATGTTTGTTTGATCTTTATTTGACCTTTACAGTATTTACAGAAATGAAGAAAAATATGCTCTGACATTCCAAGTCTTACATTCTTCTAATTTATAGAACATACAAATATGAGATCATTAGTTTGTCATGATATATGTACAAATATGTTTTTGTATGTTTGCACAAAACATTCTTTGTTGATTACTTGACTACAATATACACACTCTGGTAAAGCTGCCTTATAAGTACCTAACAAAATAACAATTGAAATCAGCCAGTGCCTCATGAGTGACAAGACATGATAAAATGAAGCAATAAATGCTGTTAACAAATACCAATATATAGGTGTTGGCAGCACTTGTTAGTGCCCTCAAGGCAAAACTCACCATATTAAACTGAAATGATGTATACTTTACCTTTTTTATCAGGAAAATACAATATATTGCATATATCAATTTTACATAACTTTTTCATTCAGGGGTCAGCTGTAGACTCATTTTCAATTTTTAACAGTCCAGTCTAAGCCACTTTTTGGTAAAAAAAAAAAAAAAAAGTAGGAACCATTGCAGCTCAAGTGAGCGGTAGGTAGTGTTTTTTTTTTTTAAATTTGTGCTGCATGTGCACTCAGCCTAGAAACTGCATATTCAGTTTTATTTGGCTGCACCCAAACTGTGAAAAGTTCACAAGCCTAACCCCTACCAAACCCTTTGGTATTTCATAAAAGGATTTACCGGTAGAAAACGGTAAATGGAAGGATTTGTCTTTTTTTATGTTGCCCACCAGTCCTTATAAATTGCACCTTCTCAGTGCTGTACAAATTTTTCTTTGTTATTTGATTATTACAATATTCCTGAGAAATTTAGTTGTCTTGCCATACCATATTGTGCATTTTGCTGCTGTAGGAACGCTACTGAGACCATAACAAACCACCAGAATTTGTTACTCATTGACTTAAATGGAACTTTTAGCAACATTCTTGCAACACTAGTGGCAGGTCTGCACTGAGTTCCTACACAGACAATAAGGAGAGAACCCAACAGTGGAAGAGATTGAGCCCCAAGTTTAGGATGTCACTGTACTCCATCTTGGCATAGTCACTGTTCACGTTTCCAGGACAATTTGGTCTCATGTTCTAGGAATGGCCAGCCAAGCTTCACAGCTGGAGAACTCAGGCTCCTGGTTCTGCTTAGGGTGAACAGGAAAAGACAAAAGTAATTTGTTTGTGTGGAGGAGGGGGGGATGCTGGATGGAACAGGAGTCAAGTCAGTCAGAGAAATTCATCTACAGTTTACAAAAAAAATTAAGATCATAGCTACTTTTTTTCAGTGAAGTCTAGATTTGGCAGCCTGATGCTGTTCTGTTGTGATCTTTAAGATGGAACTTTATCACAGCACTTCTCCCCATTTCCTGTCTCCTCTGTATAATGGCTTTTATTTACAAACAGGAAGAAAGTTGTGCCCTTTTTATTTAAAACCTTGAAATGCTTTGTAATGCTAGCAGTAGGAGTGCACGCTTTTTTAAAGTATATTTGTAAAACCAAATTTTTTACCAGCCTGGCATACAGTCATAATAAAAAGAAAGCACACTTTTTTTAATTTCAAAATTTTAGATATCAGGACATAAGGCCAACCTCCCAGCGGTAGTGCCATATCAGGCACCCCTTGGAAACTTTTTTTCCGGGAATACAAGAATACTTACCTGAATATCCTTCCATGGATCTTAAAACTTTTACCTGGGTACTGATACAGCTCACCTAAATGCCGGAACTGAAGATTTGTACAAAATCTGCAGCATATATCAGAAATCTTGCAGTACTTGTCTTTAAAATAATGGCACTATTGCTAAGCAAGCCAATAAATGCCCCTGAGGAAGCCTGTTTATAGGCAAAACACGTCGGTCTTACTTGATAAGCTGCAACTTCACACTGAGAGATTACAACTTGTTACCAGTGTATGCAAACTACTATTTCAAGGGTACCATTCATATAGCTATCTTGAAAACTAATAGGCGAATTCGAAAGCCTTTACCCTAAACTCAATGCAGAAGTGTTATGTATAGCGCTCAATACTGGCCATTTTTCTTCTTTTTTATGTTTAATATACTAAAAAATGTTGTATATTACCTTTACATGATATGTATTGTGTACTATCATGCTTGTTTGAAGTAAAGATTTCTTTTTCTTTTTTGCCTAAAAAAAAACATTGTCCTCTTTTTCAATTTTACTTAGGCCTATTTAGCGTTGTCAACCTAAGTAATTTTTTGTTTTCTAAAAAACCTAAAAGGAGTTTACCTTCTCCAACCTTTAGCACTATATCTTATCAGTGGTTAAAATCGACCTATCATCAAACTTTTTACATTATATAAAAGGGAGCTTAACTATTTATATACATAATATATATTATATAATTACATATTATAATTATAATTATATATATAAGTATATATACTTTATTATGTGTGCTGATCTCATGCATGCACAGTGAGATTTTTTTTACACATACAGGAACGCATATCACCCGTTCCTGAGCCTGCAGCGTGCAGGACTGGGAGATGTCAGCAGATGAAGATGGAAGAAGTTGGCAGCACCCAGTGTCCAGTCTTGCCTCTATCCCGTATTCCTTTTTCTTTCGGGAGCAGGACTGACTGGACTTGGATCACAGAGGGATTCAGCGGCTTTAAAGCTACAAAGGTAAGTTAGGTAACTACAACTTTACAAAGGTAAAGAAAGTTCCACTGTAACAGGTCGTTTTTCAGATGTAAATAAGAAAAATATATATATAAAAAGGATGACACCAAATTCCAATTTTTATTAAAAAAATGATATTTTATTTAAAGACTTATACATTAATGTGCAAATAAAAAATTGATTTTATAAAATTAAAAATTATTACTGTACAATATATACACTTCTTGAATATCTCTTTGTTTCAGTAGATTGATAATCAGCTTAGATATATTGCATGCAGTAATCAAAGACTATAAGTTAATGGCAAAAATAAATAATACTATTTCTACATTACAGAAGCAACAGCAACACATGGCTATTACTTAGAAAGGCAACTCAACAAAATAATCCTGGTAAACAAGGATGATGGCCTTATTTAAAAAACAGTTTTTATGCTTAAGTGTAATTCCTACACGCAGGCACCTACATGAACCAATCAGAATACATATTGTATTTATATTGCTGGTCTGACTTGAGCAGGGTGAATTCTGATTGGTTAATATGGGTTACTGCTGTTAAACTAAGAATTTGTACTAATTAGCACGGTAAAACCTATTTACTAAATAAGGCCAGTGCTGTGTAAAGCTTCCAAGAACATTTTAAATAAAATTTGTTAAAACTGGACCCCCTATTTTGGGTAAATAAACACTGTGAATTTATTTATCATAGATGCTACCACTATCTTACACTTTCCTACATTTCTATGCTGTTGTATGCTAAACAGAGGTGAGTAAACTTTTCCCTGCAAATATAAATCTGATCCAGGTTTGGATGATCTGTGGTTTGTGGATATGAGAATTTTGGCCAGTCTGGAGGGCAATGTAATAATAAAGATATAAAGGTTTCTTTTCAGCAACTTTAAGAGGTCCTGTCAGCAACTTGCAAGTAAAAGCACAGACAAAATCAAGTGTTTTTAATGCAATTTACAATATTTTTCTTTCCATTTAATATGTTAATATTTTCTCATACGGTGCCTTTAAATTGGCTAGAAAATATATTTACTGCAGGACTGTCAGTTCCCTATATAGTATGCTTCATCTGTGTGTCACAGCCCACTCCTGTTCTAGGAGTTTCTAATCGGTGTCTGTGCTGACCCATCATCTCTATCCCCCTCTTCAACTCCCTGAACACCCCTTTATATCGGAAAAAGTCCATACTATAAAGACTAAATTAATTTAGTCCAAAGTTTCATTTAATTCGCCCAGGAGTAAAGAAATGTAAATGGCTGTGTACTCCAGGCTTTATTTATAATATGGCTTCAAAATGACAAATAACATTTTTTTCACATGATTGATACTTGACCCTATTTACATACTTTTAATACATTCCTAAACAGGCAGGGAAAAGGGAGCTGTTTATTTCTAACAAAAACTGCTTAAACATCTATTTTCTAAGAAAAAAAAAACCTCCTATGGCCATTTTCAGCTTTTGGCCCAAAATGTGTGACAGGTTGCTTTTGGCCGCCCAGTGGCTTAGCTTCCTCTGGAGAAGGAGCTGCACCACAGTCATAACCACGCACACAAACATAATAACTTGCAGCAGTTTGCTATGCATGCGGGAGCAGACAGCTGCATTGTTCTCCACTGCAAGTATGAAAGGGGCCCTAACTGGAGTTGTAATCAATTAGTATCTGAAATACTGCCTCAACATTAACATATATGGCATATATACCTAAATAACATGAATGCTCTGCTCATCTCCTTGATATAGGGATACCAGTCAATATTGTACTGTGTTGGAACCACTGGGCCTGATTTATTAAAGCGATCCAACGCTGGATAGAATACACTTTCATCAATGAAGCTGGGTGGTCCAGCAAATCTGGAATGGATGTCTTCAAAGTCATTTGCTATTTGCTAGCAAATGTATGGAATCCTGAACTAGATCCATTCCAGGTTTGCTGGATCACCCAGCTTTATTGATGAATATGTATCCTCTCCAGCCCTGGAGAGCTTTAATAAATCAGGCTTACTGAGTCTGGAGTATGAAAGGAGACAAATACTTTTTTAATTTATTTGCAAAAATAGCAAAAAATAAAAATAATCCTATGTAGTATAGTATAATAGCTTGGCAATCCAGGTAGCAGGAACTAAATGAACATATTTTAATATTCTGGTAAAAAAAAAAAAAATAGTGAACTGCATTGTCAATGCAATCATGCAGTGTCATTATGTAAAGACAGCCATGTACAGGAAACTTGTCAAAAAAATAAAAATTGGCACATTGGAAAATATCTTACAGAATTAAAGTCCCATGCCAAAAATTACAGCATCTCCGTCTTACTAAAACATATCTAAATCCAAAATATGTATTGCAGCTTATCAACACTAAGATGTAGTGGATGCATGTGATTTTGTTTTTTATTTCCGGCTTATTTTCTTTATTTTTACTTGGTAAATTTGTAAAAGAAAACATATGATCTGTCCTATTATGCCTACAAGCACTTCTTCGTGGTATCTATGGAAGGCTCCATGGTTGTCACACAAGATGATCTTCAGACATGTCTGCCTTTATTTACCTCCATTTAATGATGAGTTGAAGGGATTAGAAGTTTTCAAAGATAGTTACCATTGTTAATGCTGTCGTTTTAGATCACGAAATTGACAAGCTTACTGCTTGCTGACAAAATTAATAACTTGCTGTAGCTAAAAATATTCTTAGCCTAAAACCAATGCAGACACCACATGTATGGAATGATAAGCTGCAATTTACTACATGTTCATTTTGGAGTTTACATATACTTTACATTTTAGGACTACTAAACTAATAATAAATAGAAATAACACAAAGTTATAGAAATCCTGTACAGAAATGCTGCTTTTTCAAAAAATGTCTATGCTGCCTATCGATCTATAACTGGCCAAAAATCAAAAGATTAGTAAGATTAATAAGATTTCTTGTGTAGGGGAAAATATTGCTTACCACTAGTCATGTAGGCATAAGCAAACAATACCCCCCCCCACCCCCCCCCCCCCCCACACACACACCTCCCATCCATTCCTGCAACCTGGTGGCCATTTTAGGATATGTAGAGTCAAAAAATAAGAAGTCTTAACTTTGTATAGGATAGGTGCACGGCTTCAGATCATAGCTACAAAATGAGTTCATTTCCAGAGGTAATACTTAGCTTAGGGGTAAATTATTCAATATGATCGTTTTGAGAATATCTTTTCCTGAATATTAGTTGTAGTTGGGCTTTAAATATCTAATCAGGTTTCAGTAGATTGGGTAGCTCAATAATCAGAGACCTGGGTGGATATAATAAGGTTAGTCATTCTCGCTAATATTAGTTGCCTAGACTAAATGTGCATTGGATCCTTAGTGTGGAGGGGAGGAAAGAACTTTTTTTTAATAGCTGACCAACAATCAACTCTAAAATGAAATGCATATACAGTATGTAAACTGTTTTACCAGTCCAAACGTTTGCCATTGTCTTCAGTCACTCCAGTGATTCACACCACAATCACACTGGACAGCATAGCGACAACACTTTCTCCTGTTGCAGATCTAGAGCTTTCTGTGTCATCTGCCTCCTTATCAGACCACAAAATCAGCACAATCACTCTGGTATGGCTCTTAGAACTCAGACAGATTGCAGACAATGGGCCTGATTTATTAAAACTCTGCATGACTGGAGAGGATACACTTTCATCAGTGAAGCCGGGTTATCCAGCTAACCTGGAATGGATTTCCTAAAGTCATTTGCTATTTGTTAGCAAATGTTTTCAATCCTGATCCAAATCTGTTCCAGGTTTGCTGGATCACCCAGCCTCACTGATGAAAGTGTATCCTCTCCAGTCTTGGATAGCTTTAATAAATAGGACCTAATGATACTAGCATTAAAAAAGTATTCATTGCTTTGTAATAAACATCCAATTGGACTAAAGGGTGTTGGGTAAATCCACCTTAAGATCTGTAAGATCCACTTTATTCCCATAACTCTCACATCTTGAACTTCAAGCTCAAGCATAACATTGAATTAATACTTCTAAACTATTGGCACAATATGTTTAAAGGTGTCTAAAGGCTGTGACAGGTCTGACCATCACAACGTTTGAACGTCAAAAAAAAAACAAAAAAATTTCAGTAAACGTTCAGCTGTACTAAACTACATAAAATGAGAACATTAGTCTATCTAACTGTTCAATGGACAGTCATAATTACACAACACCAATACCCAACAATCATTGCATACTCAATAAACAACAATACGATTATAAACAGTACCACAGCATTTTCATGTAACCCACACAAGTACAGTTACCACCACACCAAATACAATTTGCACAATGTAATTTCTAAAACTCCATTCACTCATGCTAATTTTAAAGTTAAAATGTTTGTTCATTTACCAAAGTTACATAGTAAAATTAAAGTACAATATGATTCCATTACTATGCCCTTTGTTCTCTAGAAGTGCTTCACCTTTTTGTGATTTAATTATCCAGATTATAACTGGTCACTGATGATATACAATTAGTATAAAATGGCTCAAAAACCAAGTATAAAGTTTTTTCACATTCTGTGTTGTTCTAAACATAAACATTTGGTAAGCCCTACAATTGGTAAAACATGTAAAAATGTATACTAACAGTATTTATTATTGAACACATTTGTTAATGCAGTACGAGATATATTGACAGTCCTTTAAAAATCTTCCTCTCCAAGTACGTTAATAATTTCACAGAGGAGCTACTAAGATATAAAAACAATTCTGGGGAAGAGTCCATCTTCTTTTCATTACAAAATTAAATGATTGGCTGTTGCAACTGTCTGTCAAAAGCTAGCATGAATATTAATTAATAAATGTTCCTTTCCAGGTAACAAATTACTCGTAAATCTATGTATTGACTTTTTACTAAGAAATCAATATGATGTGAACTATTAAATTGTTATTTTTTACCTTTAAACTCTGCAATAATTCCCTTTTACTTAGTTTTTTTTTTTTAAGCACATGTGCTAGATTGGTAATGTATAGGTGATACAGCACACAAAGCACCCAACCAACATCTTTGCACACATTTGTAAACATGAACTAATGACAATAGTGACTGTATAAAGAGGTTTTGGATGGGTTAATTGCAGGGTTATATGTTTCAACAAACCAGATATCAAGAACAAATCAACAAACCAGAGATATCATTTTTGCTCTTCTAGAAACTCTATATAGGCTGCTGCACTGATGCATCTTTCATTTTTACCAGACAGATCCTCAGCTCATTTTAAAGGCTAATCTACATTTATAGAGCAGACGCTGCACCTCCAGATCGAAAGGTATTTTCAGGTATGCCAAATTCTGAATTTTACATTACAAATTTCAAAAGCTTACATACTGCTTCAGTCAGAATGAAATGAAAGCAAAAGTTAAGTGAATGCTGTTTCTCCCTTTGTTTCTCTCCAGTTGTAGTTACGGAAAACTGTAAGAAGAAAAACTGTAAGTAAGAAAAGTACTATTTTCCAAAATCCGAAAAATTACGCTTAGATTTTGTATATTGCATACCACTTATAGTCATAAATGCTTCAAAATAATATTGCAAGAAAATATTTTAGCTGGTTAATATAAATTGTGCCAATCTTTAAGCATATTGTAAGCAGTATTTGTCATTTGCATTACTTTATTTTTTGTACAATATAAATGTAAATCATATAAACTGTTTAGCCTGTTTATGCATTTGTAGTAATTGTAAAGTTGAAGCAGCGTAGGCAAACATAAACAAAACTCTAATTCAGTTATATTATCATTATTATAAATATAATCCAATCACTGCATCACAAAAAAAGGAAATATTGTCTGCTACCTGGTCTACTCTATATGTCTCATACTAAATCAAGTGTGCTGAATCCAAATCTAAAGTATGATTCTGCCTAGGACGTCAGGATCTTAAGTTAATTACAGGTTTAGACGCGATAAGCTACATTCTCTCGTTCCGCAGTTACTATGTAATCTCTATACATAACTAAAGCTACGTACACACTTCCAATTATTATCGTCGGAAAATGAACGACGAACGTTCCTGCACGATATATACGAACGATCGTATAGCACCGATCCTGCACATAGAGGTAACGACACGATCGTTCGTAGATATTGTACACACAATAGATACGATCGTTTAAGCGATAGAGGAACTATGTGCACGACAGGAAAGTGAACGGACGTTCGTTCATCACGCATGCTCTGAACATGGACGATCAACGAACGACTGTACACACGAACGATGTTCAACGATCGTCGTCCAATCCGATCCGCCAGTCCGGTCGTTCGTTTCCAACGAGTTTCCTCGTTCGTCGGCGTCGTTGGTTACTTTTTTACGAACGATTTTTTGCCCAATCGATCGTTCGTCGTTCGATTGGAACGATAAAAATTGGAAGTGTGTACGCACCTTAAGTTTTGCCACATAACATTACAAAAACGTAGTTTTCTGCTGCAACAACATATACAATTACACATAATTTACCTGAGCCCTTGTTCAACACACATGTACACTTCAAAAGTGTTTCAGGCACTTCCTTTCTCAGACACTCGCAGACACTCTCTGCTGTCTCCTGTTGCAGAAACCAGCAGTAGTCGCCCATCATGTTGGGGTTGCACCAGCCTTGATATCTTGTTTCCATAACAGAAATGTCCTGGTGTAACCTCTCCCCTTGTTCATCACTCACATCACCCAAATTTTGTGGTAAGAAGTCTTGATGGGAATGTAAGAAAGGGTTTTAAGTGACATTCAGCAGCCAAATTGATGTTATGCTGTTAGCATGTTGTTCACGAGTTCAGCATGGTTTATAGCTGGCTGGTTGCCCAAAAAGTTTTGTGCAACTAGCACAATTGAATCCCAAGCAGCAAGTTCAAGGGGTTGAGTTTGTCTCTGAATGTGGCATCACGCCTCAAATTGCGGAATTAGGGACCAACAAAAATGCCTGCTTTCAGTTTAGAATCTGTTATAACTTTTCCAACCTTGTCTTTCAAGTACTGAAAACCCATACCATCATGTTCCACTGCAACGACAAAGTTTTTTATTAATCCAAGTTTAATTTGAAGTGGCGGGAGGTAAACTTTCTGTGGATCAATGAGTGATTTCTGCTTCATGTTGTACTGGCCAACAGTGTGTTTGGGTGCTCAAAAAGTGCTTTCACTTTGTAATGGTTGCTATCATCACGACTGTTCCACAGGCACAGATATAGCACATAGCACATATATTTTGTATATCCTAATTGCAGGTCAAAAAGGAGTGCCACCACCTTCAGGTCACCACAAATGTTCCACTTGTGTTCTGAATAGTTAATCAATTTCAAAATGACCTCCATGGATTCGTATGTCTCTTTCATTCCCTCAGCAAGAGCAAGAGGAACAGAAAGTTTTTCGGTATCTTTATGCAGCAATACAGCTTTCAAACTTGCTTTGCTCGAGTCTATGAACAATCTCCACTGCTCTGGTATGTATCTGCAGCCTAACTCCATTATCAGACCACTCACGTTGGTACAAAAGCAAATGTCGTTTTCCAGCTTGTAATAACCTGCGAACTTTGTGTGAGGATCACAAAAGTGTGAAGTTGTCATTCCTTTTTGTAGCAAATTCCACTCCTTTAATCTGGAGGCTAACAGTTCAGACTTCTCTTTTGACAAATACAGGTCCCTTACTAGATCATCTAAATCTGATTGGCTTATAAAATGTGGCTTACCCTCTTCAAATTGGGTTTCATAACATTGATTAACATCCACATCATCCTCCTGTTCCTCATCCGACATGTCACTGTCAGGAACAACAAACGACTGGCACTGGATTCTCATCATGCGGCACTGGCTTCAGAGCGGATTCACAATCAGGATAGAGAGTTTTTGACTTAGTCTTCTTCAAAAACCCAGCAAATTTACTCATACAGAAGTAGCAGTCCAAATGATGGTCTTTTGGCTCACACCAAACCATAGGCACAGCAAAAGGCATTTAATACATTTTCCCATTTAACCATTATGTTAGGCCAACGTAGCACACCCTACAGCAGATATGAGGTGCCCAGTATTTATCCTGATCTCTAATTTCACATCCAAAGTAATACTTGTAAGCAAATCTTGGTTAGGTTCTTGCGTTGATCACACGGGGTATATTTGCCACAAATGTAACAAACCTGGTCCGGTTCATTAACACAGCTGCTCCTACTCATCTTTAGCTCAAAACAGACTCACTATGGCCTAGGTGTACTATCCAATAAGATGGTTTTGCACTAGAGACAAGCCCCTGGTCCATCTCTCCTTATATACCTATTTCTGAAGTCAGCTCACTGACTTGCCCAGACATGCCCAGCTGCTGCTGGAGCATGCAAGCCACCAGGGGGCGTGATTCAGCTGAGGCGGCAGCAGGCAAAGTGGTAGCTGCAACTGTTATAAATGTTCCCATTTACACACCTATAACTTAAAATCTGTATGTTATAGGCAAATTCTGAGTTCAGATTTGGAATCAGCACACTCGATAACATGTACATCACATGTGTTATTTCCAGTAGCAAAATTGTTGTTGTGCAGTGTTATAGTATCATCCACTTGTATAGAAGTCCCTCATACAGCTACATCCAGACTATAAAGCAAGAGCAAATAATGGGAGACAATCAAGTTGTTTGCAGTGAACGTGGCTAGGGACTATTTGAAAGCGAGAGATAGCAGAGGAATCAATGGTCTGACTTATCACTGTGATTTGTTTACTGTACAATTACATGTTTGGGGCAAGGAGGTGATCAAACTGCAGTACAGAAGAGTTAGGTTGCTATTAAGGACTTACAGTGCTGGTAGGGCTGTACATATCTCAGGTCAGAATGGTCAAAAAAATGTCATATATTTATTTTATTTATATATTTATCTATTTGCCTAGACTTCAGCTTTTAATATCCCCAATGTTGCATAGATTGTACATATTAAAATGCTGGATTATATTTTGCACCATATATGTGTTTCTTAAATGATATTCAAAGTCTACAGCTGTGTAAAATCTGACTTACTGATCATGTATTCGCTAAGTGTACAAAGATGAACACTAGTCTGGGTATCATCAGAGTTATCCTTGTGCCACCAAAATATAGATCCAAGCCTTAGATTAAACCTTCAGGTAAACAAACTATTCAAATTATGCTACCTACAACAATTTGTATTCACTTATAATGATAAAAGCAATGTCCTTTTTTCTTCAAGAGTTTTTGGGGCCACATGTTTATTTACAACAATTAAAGCCACCCCTAATAATTTATTACTTATGTCTGGAGAATTAAATGCCGCTAAAGTGTCTTGCCATCAGATTGCCTTTTATGATTTATGTTGAAGCATCTGTGTGTGCTATAATATAAGACTATAATATCTTATGCATTTTATTTCTTTCTGTGGCTGTAGTATATAAGTAAATTTAAAAAAGACATCAAAGCAAAGCAATTCTAGGTGAACATGGCCAAGATGCCCCTTGGGATGTAAGTTTAAAAACATGAAATCTATTGGTCAGTTCTACTGGGTTGTATTAAAATTATATCTATATTTATTATATGAACATTAATGTGAAATGTGTAATGTGGTATAATTTATGTTGTTAGGTTGTGTTTAAAAAAACTTAGTTGTGTTTTAATTTAATAGATTTGTCCACTTTTTTAGTAGCAAGTCCACCCAATATCACCCAATATGCCTGCCCTCTTCTAGTTTTCCTTAAAAAAACAATTTCACTGCAAAGTGTGGGGAGAAGGGCCGCTGAAAGTATAAAGCTACTGAATTCTACATCTGAGGTTTGTATTTGCATACTTCCCAACATTTGGAGTGTTGGGAAGAGAAACACCTTTTTTGCTCAAAGTATGTAGGCATTGGACACGATGTATATGAGAAAAATGATTGGTTACATCCACAGGTACTCTTTTTTGCAACTATGTTTTCTTCATGTTAGCTTTTCATAATAACAAGAAAACATATAGGCAGGATGAAATATATGTATTAATATATGTGTTTATGAAGCTTAGGAGGCTTCCAACTACAAAAGTGCACTTATCTTTAAATTGTGCGTAGTTGTATAAACAGCACACAACCGTAATAGTATTTTACGTAACAAACAAAACAGTTTATAGTATATAGGAAATAATTAAGGAATAATCAATTTGTTCACCTTGGAAAAATGCTTACAATATTTGTAAAACCCAGGAATACCAAACGGGGGCCACATAACAAGGAGCCAGTCTGAGACTATTTTTGCTGCTCTGGTGTTTAGTGTAATTAAATGCAGTTTATGAATTTGTTATTCATGTTATAACAGTATCTTAATTGGTGTACAGAGTGCACACGTATGCATCTATCCCATGTATCCAATTTAATTTATTGTTTACTAAAAAAGAATTAACAAAAGAATCATCAGAAAATTTGAAATACAATGAAAACCATAGATTTTAAAATATTATCCTCTAAAAATAAACCTTCAATGGCTGCCAATACCTGTAAGAGAAGCAGCTTAATCTTTCTAATGGTTGTGGCTACCCCCTTACTCTTGGCTATACACTCAGGTAAAGCAAAATTACGCCATTCCATTCTAATGGTGATGATGCAACTACCTACAAAGCGGAAGTAAAGTCAGCAGATAAAGTCCAGACTGGCAGGCTTTTTTCATGACAGACAAGACTACAAGGTTTCTTCTGCACAGAGATCTTTTTGATTGCCTGTTAATACATTTTCTGTACATTGAGTTAGATATTTGCAACTCAGTGTACAGACCTGGTCATGATTTAGTGCCAAGATGAAGTAGCTCTTGTGCACATGCATGGGAGTGATGTCATCCCAACTTGGCCAATGAAGATGTCTGAAGACTCCAAACACAGAAAAAGACCAGGGTAATATGACAGTGATGAAGCAACAAGGAACATTTTCACAGGTATATTTGTCAAAATGCACATTATGGCAAAACCCTGGCAACTTTGGGTGTTTACATCAGCTTTAAACTAGCAAGTTGTTTGAAAGCCAAAGACCCTGAACTTGCTACAAAGCTGCTATCTAAGCTTCTTCACACAAAGCCGAGATACGCTCCTAATACAATAGGTTTCATTCTGAAAAATGAAAGGGAAAAATGAATATCCTCTCTTAGTTACCAACCATTTCATTTTGTATGCTAGGCAAGTACATATAACATCAAGTAGATGCCTACCTAGTACCTAAACAGTTGCTGCCTTCAGTACAACCACCATCTGTCTATTCAGTTTCCAACCTTTGGCATATGTTTCATTTATAACAAATTTAGGTGCACTATGCACCATGCACTATGAAATGAAAAGGATATATGTGCACTCATATAATATTCACATGTTACATGGAACAAACAATTTGTACTTACAAGACCAGGGAACACATTATACAGTCACAGTGCCTCTTTTAAATCTCTCATAGTCCAAACATCAATTATGGGTGAATAACATTTGTGAAATATCATGTGTGAAATCATGTACCTCTGCCAGTCATGTAACTTTATTATTTACCAATATTTAATGCTTTCAACTCTGTTGAGTATAAAAAAAGAATCAAGAAATCAATCCATTTGGCACAATTGCATTCTACCACTCTTCCTGAAGCACTTCATCCAGCTAGTCCACAGCTACTTCATTCATACTTTTGTTCCATCATGGCGTAGTAGTGAATATTTCAAGAGGAATCATTAAACACTACTTTCACAAATGCATGCTGACATCACTAGAGGGATATGCAAACAGTTCAGTACTGCAAGGTGCTTCTTTTTTGTATATTGTAGAAAAAGAATTACACCTTGCCTTTTAACTGAGGCACATGAGGTGCTAGGCATTTCATTAGTGCAACAGCTTAGCAATGAAAAACCTCTTTTTACTTGAAGAGTTGAAACTTCTTTAAAGCTGTTTCTATCCTGCAAGGGCTCTCTTCAGTTCAATCCATCATGCAATGTGTAGCAGCTCTACAGCATTACATTAATAATAAACTATTTGTGTTCGTTTCTCTTGGGACAGGTAAGTTCCATTAGGATGCCACATTCTATGTGTCAAAGTGTTGCAAGGACACGTGAAAAGGAGATGATCATTGTTAGTACTGTTTGTCCAACCCCAAATACCAGTGCTTCCAATGGAGCCATGTACTTTCCTGCTACTTGATAAATCCCTGCAACGGCTGCACCTGGAACAAGATAAAATAAACAAATTATTTAGGGAAACAAATAAGCATGGGAATAATAAATACTGTCATATGTTACATTAATAGGGAAATCTACTATGAGGTGTTCACTGTTTTTTTCTTACTAAAAAACACTTTATAGTTATCCTGCTGGTTTTGTTGTACAGCAACTTATGTTAGGCTTATAGAAGACTTTTTAAGACATTATAAGTGACCCACCTGCATGGTAAAAGCAAACATGTCCACAAAAAGACAGCAGCATGTACGGTGTGTGAAGCATGTATGGGGAGTACTCATCTGTTTTTTTTGCTACCTTTTATAGACAGGGATCCAGGATCGTTTCAACAGGCCATCTACACTGTCCCTTACTTCCATTTGCAAAGACTTAGGTGGTAGAGAAGACAGACAATGCATTTGGCTCCACTTATTTTAAAGCAGTGGTCACCAACCTTTCAGATCTCACGGACCACTAAATACACAGAATTCAGACTGTGCATGCATGGGGAGCCGTGTGTCACTTAAGGGGGAAGAAACTTCCCCCAGAGTGACGTCATGATGCCAGAACCCACCCACTCTCCCATCGCAGGCTCAGACCTGCTTGCTAAACATCCTGAGGGGACGGTAGCGCAGGGCTGTGTATGCATCAAAAGTTGTGTCCACAGCCCTGCACTACTGCCCCCCCAGGATGTTTAGCAAACAGGTCTAAGCCTGCAGTAGGAGAGTAGGCGGGTTGTGTCCATACGGGGGACAGAGCTGCTGACCACCAAAACTTTCTCAGTTTTAAAGACTATCTAGATCACAGGAGAGAAGGACAAGCTTTCAAAACAGCTTTTTCTGCTCTTCTTGTCTGGATAACAAAACTGTTAGACCATAATTTTATATGATGTCATATTCATGTATGTGACTGAACAAGTCAACAAGTTAATTCTTGTATAAATATTGAATTCCTGCTGTAACTTTCTATGAAAATTTTTAAATAAATATACAAGTTTTTTTAAAATACAGAAGAAGACAATCTTGTTCTTAATATGCCCAAACAATTATAATAATAATATGATTTTTTTTACAAAATCCATGAAATGACAGCAACCATCAAATGTTTGTTTAGTATTACTAATATGTAAAGTACATATACTCTTCGGCTACAATTTAATAAAGTATTCCCAAAGGTAATAGCTAGTTGTAATTAGTCACATTCTAGTTCTTGCAATGCTAAAGATGTTTTGCAGCTTTCCAAGCCACTTCATCAATTCTGTTCAGGTCCAGCTGTATGTGACTAACTACTGCTAGCTATATAATGACCTGGATAAATGAGAATCTTTACAGACAAATGTAATACATATTTAGTCTCCAAATCTGTTCCATATAAATCTCACTTATCTAGGTGAGGTTAAGGTAGAAAGAGAAGGGTTTGGGTTATGGTGGGGTGGAGAGATGGCAGTGGAGTGAAAAAGGACTGGGCAAAAAGAGGGAGGCATTGGTAGTTGGTGTAGCTAGAGTGAGCTTCCTGCCTGCCCATCCTCAACCTTTGGTAGTTTGTCTGTTAGTAAGTTTGGTTGGTTGGGGTCCAGGGAAGGCAGGGTCTGGTTGATGATGGAATGTTGGTAAAAGGACTCATCAGTGGGATGATGACCATGGTGAAGGCAGGTTTTGTGGCAACTGTTGGACAGAGCAGAGCTTCTTGTAGGGTTGATACTGGAACCCGAGGCAAGGGGGTGCACCTGAGGGCCAAAAATATCACCCTTCGGTGGTGTGTTGGTTTTTGTTGGGGGGAGTCTTCCTGGATCCGCAACCTATTAGGGTGTTTAGGAGTGTTAAGTGAAAATTAGGTTGTTGAAAATTGTTTATGCTGTAACTAAGTTTTTATGTATATATGTTATTTATATATATTTATGTTTGTAAAGTTTTATATAAAATGATGTTAACAAATGGCTGACCTCAGCTAATTTGGTACAAACACAGTTGTATCTATTATTTAAATAGGTTAGGGGGGGAGATTGGTAGTTGGCTGGGGTGAATATGGGAGAAAATGGTGACATGGTGCAGGCCCCCAACAATCTACAACTCCCACTATAACTGGGGCTAGATGTTGTGTGCCATCAATAGTTAAGCTAAAAGCTTTTCTTCTTTCAAAAAACACATATCACACTACAAAGTAATAGTGCTGCAACTACTTTGAAATAATTTATTCATTTCTGTTAAAAATATTTAACAGTGTGCACTTGTATATTTTTACATTCATTACATTTTTGTAGAAAGTTCTGCAGTGATATGTTGCTATGACTTAGTCAGTGCCATTTACATTATATTTAAACTGGAACTCAGCATTTACGCAGAAAAACCAATGTTGCTTAACTCTATATATTTTTAGAAAACCTCTGGGGGTTGAGAAAATGTTTTAGCTAGTCAATGACTCATTTATTTAAAGACTAAGAAGGTAGGAACATGTAAGCAGTGTGAAGTAAAAAAAACAAAAAACCTTCTTTCTGGTAAACCTAAAGATTATATGATACTGAGTAAACAACGGAAAATATGAAGGCCTTTTATGAAAAAGAAACTATAATCTTTGTAATTTTTCTTTTATTCTTTATTTAAGGAAATTCCTTTAAAACATCTAGGGTTGTACATTAGTGGGAAATGAAAGCTGAATCAGTCGTGACCCATATTATTCAACAGAACAACAGAAAAATGTACAAAGGCATTCCATGCTCACATTCATTTCATCTAGCTTTTTTAAAGTAATTATCTTTTAAGTAAATCAGGTATGAGACAATATATGAAGGAAGTGGGTCATTGTTTGGGAAGGTGTGGGGTGCAAGGGGTGCAAAACCTTTAAGTACAAGATTACTAATATTACTATACAGTATTTATATAGCATCGACATATTACGTAGCACTGTACATTAAATAGGCACTGCAAATGATAGACAGATACAGACAGTGACACAGGAGGAGCAGAGGAGAGACCTTGCCCTGAAAGCTTACAATCTAAGATCTGCCAGAAGATACCACAAGGTGCTGCTAATATATTTATTCACCAAAAACATTTCACATTATTATTTCCTTCACAGTATACATACTGTCTTATAAAACTGATCTAAAAAAATTACCTAAAGTCTCAAGTTTTTAATCTCAGAGTAATAAAGAGATATTTCAGTGCACCGTGGCATGGTGAATGTCTTAAATTAGAATGTAATTAGCCTGCTTTTAAATGTAGCTGGGAAGCTGAAACTTTTGCACACTCTGATAGACAGTGATAGAGGGCATGAGACTAAATAAGACATGCTTGTCCTTTCCCCAGAATGTTCAACCACCAGATACAGTAATAGGCTTTAAGTCTAAAAGATTGGTGGGAACATTTAGAAAAACAGAAAGCCTGGTTTTTCAGCGATGGGCAGCCTACATCACATATGCAAATATATATTTTGACAGTAGTTCTACTTTGATGGCCACTGAAGTTTTTTTTTTTTTGTAGATCATATTTTTTGAAATTTTTCAGTATAGAATACAAACAGTATATAAAAGAGAAAGAATAAAAAGAAACCAAGAAAACCAAGACAAAACAGAACAGAGTGCCAAAAAACAACCTGAATCAGTTAACCAATATATCAAAAAACAAAAAAATTAAAACAGGACCAAACACAGGTATTATATTATGTCTGGTTGCGCATAAACAATGTGTGACAATGGGTCTATGTTCTATTGTAAACTGTTCGATACCTAAATTAGGTAAAGCCCTACACAATTATTTCGGTCAGAGCAGATAACAACTGAAATATCTTGTTCCAAATGCTCTTAATGCTATTACAGTGCCAAAATATGTAGCTATGAGAGCCATAATGTTGTGATACTGACAAATCATATTTTGCTACAACATATGGTGTTCTAAACCATCTAAGTAACATCTTGAGACAGGATGCCCAGTGGGAAGTGCATTGTATATATGTAAAAGGAGAATGAATAGCATGTTGCCATTGCTCAACTGAGAAAGATTTATTCAATTCACCCTCCCATTTCGAAATATGGGACATCCTGAGAAAAACTTGTTTTCCTTTAAGAGCCTGGTAAATTATCGGAATACCTAAATAACAATTTGAGATGATCCGGTAAAGAACCGACATAAAGTGTAAGCATCAGTAATAGGCATACCAAAATAATTGAGTTTTTGTTGAAGCGATAGATTAGGTGGGCATGATTGTAAGTCTTGAAAAGTTAAAAGATTCAACTGTTTTCAATGTTCTATATATCGATATCAGGAATAAAATGCAAATAAGTGTTAATTGGTATCGGAAGTTCAGTAGAAACAGTATTCGTCTGTGTCTTAAAAACCACTCCGGACCAAACCGAAAAATATGCTTTTATCGTGGAATGATCTGTTAAAATTATTGAAGAATCTAATAACTTAAGCCATAAATAAAATCGTCAGATTCTTCCTCCAACAAAAAGAGTGTTCCATATTATGCCATATTCTATCAGTAGAACTGGTAAAAAAAATATTGCGTAGTCAGTATTGATGCTTTGCCCCCAGTTTTCTTATGTTTAATCATAGCCGCATACCCAATTCTGGCTTTACTGTTAGCCCAAATTCATTGTGCCAATAGTCTCTGTAGAGATCTAAATTATTTGCACAAGTAGGGTTCTAAAAAAATTTAAAATTTTGGGCAATAGTAGCATTTTAAAAAACGGCTATTCTGCCTACCCAAGACACCCCCTGTTTAGACATATTAATAAATCTTCGTTCAGTTTTGAAGGAGTGTTAAATAATTATGTTGAACCATCAAATTAGTGGGATATGTTAACGTTCCCCCTGGATAAGGAATCACATTGGGTGCCCATAGAAAATTAAAGTGAGTTCGGAAAACATTTGTTTGAGTTTGCGACTATTCCATAAGAAAAACTTGTGTCCTTGTGTCATCAAGTTTATAATATGAAATCTTCCCAAATTATTGTAACACATTACATATCACAGGAAAGATTTGGTTCTGCTAAAGTCAAAACCACATTGTCCGCATACAGACCTATTTTATGTTGTATTGAGTCTATAGGGATACCCCTTATCTCCAAATGGCCTCTGATTAACTCTGCTAATGGTTCCATCGCCAAAACAAAAATATTAGGAGACAAGGGGCATCCCTCTCTAGTACCATTTGTCACTTTAAAGGGTTGCAACAGTATACCTAAAAGTCAAGACCCTGGCAGTTGGGTTGGAATATTGGGCTGCACTTGCTTGGGATAGTTACGATGGTGGCCCGTAACATTTCTGAAGGAAATGTACAAGATTTTGCTGCTTCGTAAAAAATGGTCAACATATAAGGAGCTAATATATCCTGAAACGCTTTATAATTTTCGCCAGGTAAACCATCTGCCCCTGGTGTTTTGTTAGTTGGGAGGAACTTAATTACCTTTTGTATCTCTTCTACCAAAAAAGGTGAATTGAGCAATTTTAAGGCCAACTTGGATAAGTCTACCTCATCTAAAAACTTTTCAATCTCTTCAACTTTAGGTTGGTAAACAAGAGGATACTGAGAATTTACAAATTAGTATAATACTCATAAAATGCCATGGCTATATCTTGTGGGTTAACAATTTTAACATTGGATACAGCTTTAAACACAAATGGAATTTTAGAACGCTGCACTCCACTCTTAAACTTAGCAGCCATAAGTTTGGAAGCTCTATTACCTTGAGTATAGTGATTTAGCTGCAGTTTTTGAATAAATTGAGCATGGATGAACAAAGGTAGCAGTCTTAACTCTTGCCTGCATTTGTTACTTTAGAGGTAGGACCAATTTTATGTTGACTTTCTAAAGTTTTGATGGTGCTAAAAAGGGAAGCCAGTTGTTGGCCCCTCATCTTTTTATCCTTAGACACAAGCTGAATCAGGGTACGCCTAATATACGCTTTGTAAGCATTCCATAATATAAAAGGATCCAGATCCTGAGTATCATTAAAGTGAAAAAAAGTTTAAATTAGCTCTCCAAACTCTGGAAGGTATCGTATGGTATTGGTCCTCCACGATCAGAATCAGCGGAGCGTGGTCTGACCTAGTGATATTATCGATGTCTATCCAAGAGATTTTCCCTAGTAAACTCATGTCTGTTAAGAACAAGTCTAGGCAGGAGTAGGATTTGTGCAAAGCGGAAAGTACTTAAAATCTTTTTCCAAAGCATGTAGACAGCGCCATACATCATACATATTAGATTCCTCTAAAAAAGTTTCCAAAGAGGTTCTTTTCTAAAGTTTTGGTATTGAAACATCAAGGTGTAAATCAGATACCGCATTAAAGTCACCACATAAATAATAAATGACCTGTTTGTATAAGTATGAACTTTTTTCATCACTGGTCTCAAAAAACTAAGTGGACCCACATTCGGGGAGTTTATATTTACAATCCTAAAAGGTACATTAATAATGGCACACGTTAGAATAATATATCTGGCTATTTTAACCATAAATCAGCATTAGGGAAACAAGCTTAGTAGTCAGAGAAAGAACTATCAGATCCTGATATCCATCCAACTACCGTTGAACAGCAGAGGAGTCAACTTGCAACAATAGAACATTGGCACTAAAAAAAATACAAACATAAAAAACAATACAAGAAAATAGAGAAAAAATAAAAACTTTCCCCAATATGGGGATAGCGCTTCATGACTTGAATCCATGAGTACTCAAACGGGGGAAAACAAATGTGTATCCATTAGCAGCCCTACACAAAAATTTTCTTGTGGAAATGATTACACGACATATTAAAAAAATAAATAAATAAGTTAATTGACTTTCAAAATTGACCCAGCATATTGAAAATAGTGGGGGAGAAAACAAGACCTTATAGTACAGCTGTAAAAAAATAACATAGACAAATCACTTTGGTAATCGTGAAGATTTACAATGGACTTCCTGCCAGTCCTTTGTGGAACGTTGTGCAGGAGGTAGTGAATCTGCTATCTCAAAGGCTCACTCAGGAAGAAGGGTGAAACCATCCAAGGTAGAGATCGTGTGTCGCGAACCAGATTTTGATGTTAAAATCTTCTCCGGAAATCCCCATCGATGGGGGATTGCCTTGTAAGTGGAGCATCCTGGTCACCGGCAAAAATTTACGCCTGGCCGAAATCGCTGCTTGAGTCTGCATAAACTGTATTATGAGAATACGGTTCTGGTAAAGCTTTCATATTTCTGACAGTTTGCAGTAATTTCTCACTGACATGAAAAAAGTGGATTCTGGCGATTACATCTCTGGGGGTTGTAACTGGCAAATGAGCAGGTTTCGGAATTCTATGAGCTCTGTCAATCACTAGTTCTCCTTGAGGAACTTTCGGCAATACAGTAATATCAGGCAATATCAGTTGTAAGTAGAGAGGGAGCTCCAACAGAGAGACAGATTCCAGTAGCCCGCAATATTTTAAATTATTCCATCTAACCCTGTCCTCCATATAAGTTTACTTTTCAGTTTGGCCACTTCTTCTTCAAGACAAGTATGAGAGTCCACCAACTCATTATGAGCTGTTGTAATTTCACCCATTTTTCTTTTAATGTGATCCACTCTGCCTTCCAAAGCCTGTACATCTCTACCAAGTGTAAAAAAATTACAGAGGAAAAGTGAGTTTGCAACAACTTCCTAAGGCATAATAGCATATCTTTACGTACTGTGTCTACAACAGGGGCATCAGTGGTGGGAAAATCATCAATGGGTTGAGCCACCGGCATCTCACATGGGGGACCTTTTTGTAATGCAGGGTCTCCTGTCTGAGTAAAATCATCAGCCGACGAGGAATCATCAGTGTTAACAGCAAGATTAGTAAGCTCACCCGGTCGACCCACCTAGTGAAGATCCCTCAGGAATCAACAAAGACTGCACTGCAGGAGACAAAGCTGCTTTCTTATTAGTAGATTGAGATGTTTTTTTCCCCTCTTTGCAGGCCACAGTGTAGAAGCCCCACCACCATCTTGGTTTTCCTCCCTCACCGCTTTAGCAAAGAATTCTGTCAATCTCCGAGATCCGGTCCTCTCTTTTCTCCCCTTAGTCATCTTCTATGAGAGTCCATGATAAAGTATGCTGGGTCCTGAATTTGTACGATCGTCCGATGTTCGCTGTATGTAATTAGAGCCGCGCCGTGAAGAGAGCCATCCTTCCTAGCAGCCGGCCACACCCCCTTCCACTTAAGTGTTTTTATTATGCATAGAAATTACCACCAGACAAGGTATACTGCAAGATTCTGTTCCTCAATAACATTGTGAAATCAGAAAGACTCAACAAAGAGGCGTACCAAGATAACAGCACCTTATTGTCTACTCTTATAAAGGATTTTAGGTTTTTGATATAGCTGATTGGTTCACTTTAACCACCTGGGCGTTACACTGATGTCTAGATTTCTGTTCCAAAAGCGGTACACTGTTTTTCATGAATTTTTTTTTTTTAAATTGTAGACCTGTAACTTACAGAAATATGTCTGAACAGGGTTCTAGTAGATATCATGAATATAAAAAATGTTTGAAACACACAATCATGTAAAAAAAAAAAAAATTACTTTTAATAAAATTAAATAAAAGACAAAATCAGCTTAAACAAGAATACATAAATAAATAAAAAATACTGAAAATGCGATAATTTGGTATACTGTATAATAATAAATTTTTCTAAAACACCTCCCTAGTGTCCGTCACATACCTATAGACAAAACCACATAAATATATTTTCTATTATTTTGTATTGGATTGGATGCAGGACTTTGTATTCAATCCAATACAAAATGAGAACAAAATTCAAACTCTCATTTTGTGTTGGATTGAATACAAACTCCTGTATCCAATCCAATACAAAATGAGAGTTTGAATTTACAATTACATACTTTGTATTTATTTTGAATTATTTTGTATTGGATTGGATACAGGAGTTTGTATTCAATCCAATACAAAATGTGTTTGAGTTTCAATTTGAATTTCCCACACACGCGCCGACGTCATCGCCGAGGGACACGCACACGCTACGGACAGAGAAGAAGAAGCTGGCCGGCTTCTTCTTCTCCGCCGGCCGGCTTCTTCTTCTCAGGGAGAAGGCACCCGACGCTGGAGATCGACGCTGGAGGACGACGCTGGAACACGACGCTGGATGATCGGAGCGGGACCAGGAAAGTGATCGATAAACCCGAACTTTTCTCACTGTATTTTCATACAGTGAGAAAAGTTTGGGTTTATCGATAATTGTAATCTTTTTTAACCCGAACCAAGGTCGGGTTTTAATGGTCGGGTGGTTAAAGTTCCAAACCCTTTGGTGTTATCATTCAAAGCAGTTTAGGCTTGTAAATTAGTAAAGGAAACTAATAAACATTGTGCAAATTCACTTAGCAAAGAATACCCAATTACGTGCAAGGAAATTTGTTATGATTTTGGTTGCAAGGTAATAATTATATTATATAACATATACCAGCCTATATTCCCTTAGTGCAATAACCACAGTGCCTCCTAAGTCTACCGCTGTCTTTTAACTACAAATTCATTGCATGAATATAAAGTACAGTTATAAGCCTAGTCTGCATTCTATTATTATTATTATTATTAATAAACAGGATTTATATAGCGCCAACATATTACGCAGCACTGTACATTAAATAGGGGTTGCAAATGACAGACTAATACAGACAGTGATACAGGAGGAGAGAACTATTTTATCCTGTACTAAATATACTTTTATGATATCCATTTAGATAAAAGTATGTATCTTAGAATGCATGGAGATTGCCATTGCTTAACGCCAGCTGTTCACAGCATATGAAATAATATTAAATGGAACTTATAATCTGCAGCTTTTACCATAGGTGTTTCAGAATCTTCCCCACAGCTCTGCTCTGGTATTGTTTTGTTAAAGACTCAGAGGGAGGCTGTAGGCGAAAACCCAGTAGACTAAGAGCCCACAGGTCCCCCCGGAGATACGCAGCTGCTGTACTCCCACAAGTGTGTAGGAAAATCTCTATGATGTAAAAAGTGATGGATGTACAGGCATTAAAAAAAACAGCGGTGATAGCTTGAATATGTGTGCACTATATACAACTATGTACAATGTATATGTAAGTGCTTACATATAAAATAACTTGTTTATGCCTAAAAAATTTTGTAATTTTAAATTGTATCTAATGCAAATCGATATAGTAGGGAGGGGTTAGAACCCATGATAGGTTTTTATTGTTGTTTATGCATCAAATTACGAAGCTCACCTCAAGTTAAACGAGAGAAAATACAAATTTTGTCAATCAAAAAAAAGGAAAAGAAATCTTCGAAAACGACACTTGTTTCAGTGACAACTGTCTAAGAGGTGAATTTCTTCTTCTTTTTCTTCTTTTTTTGGCAAAATGTGGCTGTTTCTCTTTCATAGCCAGCTGCTCTCTACTGTGGATTGACAGGAGCTACAGCCAAATGTCCCCAAGCTGCCCTGGCTGAACAAGATGACAGGAGCACTATCCATATGGACAGAGTTCACGTCATTGTTTAGATGAATCCAGTCAATGCAACCAAAGGGTAGCATTGCTGAACGCAATGACAGGAGCTCGGCACTCCTGGCTGATGCTGAATAAAAAGCGGCAATCGCTGGATGGATCATCAATGAATGCTAGACGCTGGATTCTGCAAAGTCAAATATTCGTTAAGTGTTTTTTTTAAACATTTGGCTGGTGTTGCTATTTCTAGAACTGCTTTGACCATTTCTGGGAATGGGTAAAAGAACTATATACCCCTGTATTCATTCCTCCGGTGTAAGGAGCCACTGTTGAAGGCAGAGGTATAGATTTTGCCAAAAAGGAAGAAGTTACACGATTTTTGCCCCATTCCTTTATTGGCATTCAATAACCCAATGCTGACCAAGACCACATTCTAGGGGACCATTTATGAAGAGAAGAGGTGTCACACATGGTCACTCCCCCATACCTGTAGCCAATAAAGCTGTTTTTTTCACCCTGCACGTTTTTTTTTTTCCTGTTCAAAAAGCAAAAAAAAAAAAATAAAAAAAGTGCACAAGCATTTTTAGGCTTTTGCAAGCAGTTCTTGTTTAAACCTATGGCTTTGACAGGAGCAACAAACCATCATTGGATGCTGCACTGAGCGTCCAAAAAAATGGGCACTGCTACCACCCTGCCTATGAAATAGGCACACTTTTTTATTAAAGAGAGCAGTATAAAAAGGATTACTGACATCTGTATGTTTATTTACACAATGTCACATTGTTTTATTATTTTAATCCACAATAAAGCCAATAAAACAGGTTCTAGCTCCAAATTTGGCACAAACACTGCAAAGCTGTAATAGGAGTCCTGTATACAACAAAAACAAAACCAGGAGCCCCAGAGTTCATTCTCGTAATGGAATAGAGAGAGCTCTATAATTAGAGAAACGCCAATCAAATCACCTGTCAAAGACATATGACCGGGTCTGCTCCAGTCATGGAGCTCCATCTGGTCCATTATTGTGAAAGTACTTTATGTAACTAGTAGTAGTATCAAGTAGTGCAGCGCAGTATAACACAGAAACAACATCCACTCTTCATCATAAAAGAAACCCTAAATCCATTTTTTGTAGTATAAACCATAAAACAATGTTGATTGTAATACCATTTGAAAGGCATTTCATTTACCACATAGTAAAATTTTAGGTGTGGCATGCCGGTCCTCTAAGATATGAAAACCCAAGGTAAAAAAAGGATAAGGTCTATCATTATAGCTTTGTTGATACAAAGAAACATAGTATTGGTGTTAATACGGTCACAGTTGCAATAATGTGGGTAAGAATCATAACTTTTGTTGCTGCTGCAACGTTGTTACCGGAAGGTTTGAATCCCTCTCCACTCTTCTGAATACATTGTTTGGGTGTAATTGTACCCAGAAGGAACATATCCTATCACTTCCTATACTTGTGGCACTTTGTCTTTATGAAAAGAGGTTAAATCTCTCCAAGAGAGTCCCAGAGATTAATAAAAATCTGAGAGATATTCAAAAATTTACAATCTCTGTAGAACACCATGTTTTGCTTGGAACTCTTTGGAAAAATAATCTTTATTTATGTTCGCTTAGGGGTCTATTCATAAAGGAGTAATTCTAACATTTATTTAACCTCCTGGGCGGTACATTTCTATACATAGTTTTTCATGAAAGTTTATTTTACAGTATAATATATTAGTATGAGTATAACAAAGTTTGAAACACAAAATCATGTCAAAATAATAAATTAAATACATTTAAAAAATACATTAAGTATAATAAATAAGTTTAATATTAAACTTTGACATAATTTTGTGTTTCAAAGTTTTAGACATAAAAATCCAGTGTATTTCATTCAATACAGTTATTTTTTACTGAATGCAATAATATTAATGGAACTCCTGGGGAACATCAGCGCACTCGGCGGGGGACAGATTGAGGAAGAGGACACAGCCAGAGGATGGCAGGACCCTGGAGGACGCGGATGGGACCAGGTAAGTGTTTGTTTTTTACTTTTTTAACTACCCCGAGTGTGGCTCAGGGTTACGGCTTTCAGCTTGTTTTTTTTACCTCGAGTCACACTTGGGCTTACCACTGGGGAGGTTTAATACTCTCTTTCAGGTTTATGCATTTTAAAGGCAGTAATTGATTCTCCATCAGGAAATGTTTCAGTGAATGTTAGATTACCCCATACAATAATGTTTTAAAGATACAAGAATAATAATGTGTGAAAGTTAAAAACAGGATAATGGTCAAATTAACACAAGGAAGTAAGCGGAAGCTTGAACGGAGACCTTGCTACCGTGTTTCCCCGATTTTAAGACATCCCCAATAAATAAGCCACCCCCCATTTTTGAAAAAATATTTAAAATAAGACACTCACCCGTGAATAAGACATGCTCTGAGATCCGATCCTGTGTGTGTCTCCTTGATGCTGGCTGCAGCACGTGTCTGCTCCTGGCTGCAGTGCTGAGTGAAACTGAAAGTAACAAGCCGGCATTCTGCACCAGGAAGCAAGCTGTTGATCCCTGCCCTAACAGAGATCCCTGCCCTAACGGAGATCCCTACACTTAATTACCAGTAAGTGAACAGAAGGGGACAGACAATGGCATAGAGTGATCAGAAGGGGACAGACAATGGCATAGAGTGATCAGAAGGGGACAATCAATGGCATAGAGTGATCAGAAGGGGACAATCAATGGCATAGAGTGATCAGA
>NC_092862.1:61478488-61507246 GCF_032062135.1 Pyxicephalus adspersus | reverse complement strand
AGGGCATATTTTGGCATTTCAAAAAATATAAGACAGTGACTTATAATCGGGGAAACAGGGTAACACACCTATCATTATTCCTTAATACACCAATAATTGCATAAGGACCAAAAAAGAGCCCATGAAGCTATAAAAACCATGAGATACCTTTAAAGGAACAGATATTTATTGTTGGCATATTTTATTTTAAAATATTTTTATAGGGCTCTATTTATAAAACAATCAATTACTGGCACATGGACCTGGAAGATTCCTACCAATATATGTCAGATTCCCTCTTTTATAAATAGAGCCCATAATGTAATATGTACCTACAATAATATAGTCTTATTAATGTCTTGGGAAATTAGTATAGTAATATAGTATTGGGCCTCGGGGCACAATTACGGTTTGCCATGGATATAGTTCTGTTTTTGGCAGAAAGAAAAGAGGAGGTGGGGCATTGGATGGCATTTGTGCAATACAGTATGCATGTTTTATGCCCACATACAGTGTATTGGAAATTAGCATCAGAACAGACAACAACAGAAGGTTAGAATCTGCTCAACAAGTAAGACATATGTATTTATAAATATTTATTTACAAATTGTCCAAAATTGGAAATAAAATACTACTTACTAGTTATCATTGCTCCGGTGACAGAAGCCAGGAACCCAATGCTGACCAAGACCACAGATATTAGTCTCCCTTGCTTGTGCTTCTGTAGCATGACAAACATCAGAACTCCTGCTGCTCCATGGACAAAGAGAGAAGAGAAGAGGGCCCACAGGAAAACCCAATACCACATCTCTGAAAAACAAAAATCATTAGTAAAAATTTTAAAAGCAGTCAATAACAGTCCAAAGACAAAAACACCTCTTTCTAAGCAGTCAGCTTGGGTTTGGGTATCTGGAGTCCTTCTTTAAAGTACACCTGTGCTGACAGAAACGTATGCAATGCCATTGCTGGTCTTCTTATTAAAAAGTATTATAACCATGCCTGCCTATTGCTTTAGTAGCAGCAGATAGAGAGTAAAGTAAGAATGCCTGATATGCATACTTGTTTCAGGCACTTAGCAAAAAAAGTACTGAAATTGGTAATTAACATCAGATGTTGAGCAGCCTCTGCTTTTATCCTAAGTCAGATATAAAGTACTCCACCGAATGCAGACCATTTTCATCAGATATTATTTTATGTGGACTTTGAAGTATTTTTGATGAGGATTTTAGATCTGTGTTCAGTTTTTCTCTAGCACGTCTAGTTTTTGTGAAATCCGTTATACAAATTGTTAACATATTACATCATTTACCAACAGTTTTCTTTTTTAAGGTAAGAGACCGTACTAACTGCGATTGATTTCATTTGTAATCATGCCTAGAAATTGCCTTAATGATCCAGTTTTTGTTACGTGTGTGGTTCATTCACGAAAAAAGCCCAACGTCGCCAAATTACCACAGAACTTAAAAAGATATACAAATTATATTTCGACTGTCCACTTGGTGACCAGGATAAATCTTGGGCTCCACCTCATCTGTACCAGTTGTTTCAACAGACTGCGTGACTGGCTAAATCGGCGTAAAGCAGCAATGACATTTGCAATCCTGATGGTGCAAGACCATCTAATCGACTGATATTTTTGCCACGTCAACAAAGGTGGATTCTCAGGTAAAACTAAGCACAAAATTGTATATCCCAGCCTCTATTCTGCAATTAGGCCTGTTCGTCATGATGGTTCATTGCCAGTTCCAGTACCGCCACATGATGGACTTGCTTGATGAGGAATGCACTGGAATTGCAGCCAATTACAACCCGAATCATCTGATCCTGACTACTTGGCCGATGAAGATTTACAACAAGAGTCCTTTACACAAGCAGAGCTGAATGATCTCGTTCGTGATCGAAATCTCTCCAAAGACAACTTCTTGCGTCAAGGTTTAAACAGAAACACTTGCTTGCAAAGGGTGTAACTGTAACTCACTACAGAAAACAAAATCATAACTTGACAACGTTCTTCACTAGTGATGGGTCACTGTGCTACTGTCATGATATGAATGCACTCTTTAACATTTTGTCAGAAGTGCATGTTCCATCTGAATGGCGTATCTTTATTGATTCCTCTAAAAGAAGCTTGAAAGCAGTCTTACTGCATAATGGTAATTTCAACCCATGTTTACCGATTGCCCATTCCGTTAATCTAAAGGAGTCCTATGACAACATGAAGTTACTACTAGCAATCCAGTATAAAACACACCAGTGGAACATCTGTGGGGATCTAAAGGTCATTGGCTTGCTGATGGGAATGGAAGGAGGATTCACAAAATATTGCTGTTTCCTATGCCCGTGGGACAGCCGATCAACGGGAGACCATTATGTCAAGCATGATTGGCTACCAAGAGATACCTATGAGCCCAAGACAAGCTGTGTCAAATTTCTGCCTCTGGTTGATCCGCATAAAATATTTCTGCCACCTCTCCATATCAAGTTAGGCTTGAAGAACCTTGTAAAGGCCATGGGCAAATCAACCTTCATGGGTTTTCAGTACCTTGTTAAAGAAGTTTCCAAACATAAGCCCTGCAAAAATAAAGGAAGGGATATTTATAGGACCACAGATCAAGACAGGATGTTTTGCAGGATGATGTTTTCAAACAGTCTCTCTCAGCAGCTGAGCTGGAAGCTTGGGATGCATTCAAGTGGCTGTGTGAAAATTTCCTGGACAACCATAAGTCTCCTGGATACAAGGAGGAGTTCAGAATTTGCTTGATTTATACCAGAAACTGGGTTGTCCCATGTCATTAAAAATATATTTCTTGCATTCACATATAGAATTCTTCCCAGAAAATCTTGGTATGGTGAGTGACGAACAAGGAGAACGTTATCACCAGGACATTCAGTTAATGGAGCACCGCTAACAGGGTTTCCGTAATGAAAGTATGATGGCTGACTACTGCTGGATGCTGTACTGCGACAATCCAAAGAGTACACAAGTAAATCATACTCTAAGCATTTCTAAAGAAACAATGGTACCTCACTGACACTGTTCAGTAGATCTATACCACAGTGTGCCTTATTTTACTTCACACTGAAGATGTATTAACATTCACTTCAATAGTGCTTACGTTTTAGCACAAAATACATGCACTTACAATGGTAACTATAATAGTACTCATAACTCAGGAATTGTACGTGTTAGGGAAAATTGAAAACAGATCTGAAATCTGCTTGAAAAACTGATTTAGAAAAGGTTGCTGTGGTTTCTGATGATTAAATTTTTTGTTGACCTGTGTAATCTGAGCCCTACCTATTGATGAATATCTGAACTCAACCACTCTCCTGTTCCTGAAACATGATACTAACAACATCATACTTACTTTTCAACAAGAGACATTGTCTGCCTATTCAAGATATCCCCTCCATTCTCTAAAACAGTGATTTTCAACCACTGTGCCGCAGCAAACTAGTGTGCCGTGAGAGATCTTCAGGTGAACTTTGGGAAATTATCCAGGTACCATTGTCAAGTGTCTGTGTTGTAATGACTGGCAGAGTAATGTAATACTCTTCCATGTTAGTGGGTGGCAGTAGGTAGCTTAATTGCCTTTTTCAATGTAAAAAATGTGCCGTGGCTCACAAAAGGTTGAAAAACACTGCTCTAAAACACTGCATGACAATACACAGAACCTATGGAGGAAAAAATTATAATATACTTATCTATCCTAGGTTTCCTCAAGAATACCCAAGACAAGAATTAAATCATCCTCCTACCACCAGATCTTGGAGAATATTATGTAGTCCAAATGTCATTAAAAGACAATTCTACACTGTGCCACAGCATCTTTTTATGAGATTTCTGCTACTTAGTAATCTTAGGGATCTTGTGGACAGAAGAATTACATTACTGGCTATGAATACTGGATAAAGGAAAGTTTAATATATTTGTATAATTTTGGGTTTAATGCAGCAATTAGGTTAGCAGGAGGCCACGTTAAACAGGTGGACTTTAAGTGGTAGAAGGTCCACTTTAAGGCTAGGTTTGCAAAGCTTTAACACAGTGATAACGATACTTATTTTCAAAAAAGGGGCAGCTGAGATGAATGCCAAATTAGGATCCTTGTCCTAAATATTTGTTTTTTTAGTTTTGCGAATACAGATTTTAATATACATCACACATGGCTATTATTCTCTTAATACAAGTGTTTCCTCAATCCACTTGACATTTCAGGTGATGTGCAGTGAATGTACAAAAGTTTAAGAGCTTACAGCTAATTGCACAGTACACATTTTTATCTTGGAGACCTATATAGTTACACATTCCTAAAAACTATGAACATTTCAGATATACCACTAATAATACTAATAATAATACCACTAATCATTACCAGTCATCACTTTTCACAGGCTGTTGAGTTCACAATAGGATATATATATATTATTTCCTGAAAATGACTCATCTATATGAGATGAATTCTATGAAACCTGCTAACAAGTGAACCCTAGTATGCAAGTGGAAATGGTAAAAATAGCTAAACCAGCTCATTCAAGAGCAACAGCATCAGTGACATTTATGGTGAACATACCATGTTCTATTATTTAGGGCCACAAATTAAAACAGTACTAACCTAGCAAAAAAGTGTTTGTAATATTCCATGAAATGGTACACTTGGTTTGGAATCCAGCCTAGCCTGTGACTGGATAGTGATAGGGCAGAACACTGATACAGGCATTCATATTTTCCTCTCTCCAGTATAAGTATGTACACCATGTTGACTCTAAAGTTTTAAACCATCTGACCTTTCCTCCCCTAGTCCTAGGAGAGTTCCACCTTATGGGGGGGACAGTAGGCTGATAACTAACTCGGGGTGCATCAATTTTATTTAAACATATTTTGATTTTACTCTGTATTTTTTCTTTATGTTTGTGTAATATACTGTATGGATAAATACATAGGCAAAAATAAAAATAATCAATATTTTCTGTACTACTATTGCAGTTCTATTTTATTTACATATATTTATATTTATCATTGGTTAGTTGCTACTTCCAGTCTCAGGTTTTCTAATTTAAGGCTATGTACACACGTTCAATAATTGTGGTTGGAAAGAATCTTTCACCATCCTTTCCAGCGACAAAAGTCTTAACGAGTGCTGTACATACAGCGCCGTTCTGCTCCATGGAGAGGGGGGAGAACAAGCGCTGTACACACACCAGGTTCTTGTATGATACTAGCCCTGAGGCAATTATCAGATGAGAATCATCTAACCTGTGAACGTAGCCGAAGTCTTTTCACCTTGCAAAAATAGCCCAATAAAGCATACCTGGTAATGCCAATCTGAAATAAATGACATTATACTTGTCATTAGTTGATGCTATATGAAAATCTTGTACATCCAGCTAACAGTTCATATAGACTGGGTGTCAGGTGGTATTGTCTTTTACATTAGGAATTTTTGAAACAGAACATCGGTACATCAAATCAATTTCAAGATATACTGTAGTTATCATTAGGACAGTACCTCTTTCTTAGCATGTCTAAAAAAATGATATTCTCAAATTGTAATGTAATGTGACTCAAAGCCTAGACAGGGATCAAATGTTCGCTAGGAATTGAGTCAGTTATTTTCAGTAAAAAAGACCCTGTTCTAATAACTTCCAGTAGATCACATTTACTGCAACAAAGCCAATAATCACTATAATTCAAGAGGTCTTTTTTGTTAATGCTACAGCGCGACAAACAAATGTCCTGTAAAATGATCAAGGACATAAACCTGATATACAGTAAGAAAAAAACATTTTAATCTTCTGTGCTTCTAAATTGCCAACATTAATGCCAAATCATTGCACATAAGTTGTATCTGGAATTAGCTAGTTAAAACACTTGAGTTTTTTTAGTAGGTGCATGAACAAAAAAAACAGGTACATACATACTGTGAGCACTCATTCACATCTATGCACCTATTTACTGTTCATTTGTTTAAAATATGAGCTTGTTAAGTGCATCACAAACATAACAAATGGATTGTTAATCACATACTTGATCTATGCTATTACAATGCAAAGCACCAGACATGTATGCACTTTTACAGTGTGTAGGAGAAACACATGCTGGGAACTGTTAACTTGTTTTTTTGTTTTCTTTCATCAATGCAGATCCTTGGATAAAGATGAAGTTGAAAACTTCCTAAATATGTTTATCTTCCAAGATGTATGGTAAGAACTGTCAGCACATCAGTCAGCAGATATGTGAATTGCAGTAAATCCTTGTGTGAAAGCACAGGGGTTACCAAGGCAAGATATAAAATATTTAGACAGTTAGATGCTAACCCAATAAATAACACTTTCCCATCCAGATATAGTATACAGTGAAATGTATTTTGCCCCGGTGCAAAAAGTAAACCTTAAGACCTATACATTCCTTCTGACCCTGCTCTCTTACCCAAATCAGTGTGGTAGAGTATTCCTTGGAGGTGTCCATGTTGCTGACGTGGACACTTTGGACCTGATTTATTAAAGCCTTCCAAGACCGGAGAGGATACACGTTCATCAGTGAACCTGGGTGATTCAGCAAACCTGTATTGGATCCGGTCCAGGATTCAAAACATTTGCTAGCAAATAGCAAATGATTTTAAGAAATCCATTCCAGGTTTAACATCCCTGGCAGTATTCCCGAGAGTGGCTCTGGGTAAATTTTCTATAACAAAAGCGGTAACCCCGAGCCACACTCGGGATGGAATTGCCAGGGAGTTTAAAAGTCCTACCTGGTTTCCCCATTCCAGCGGTGTCTTCCAGTGGTGACCGTGGCGTCCTACAACAGATTCCGGACATCGCCAGGTTACGCAGATGCCCGGCCGGCATCACCAGGGGAAGAAGATGCTGGCCATCTGCATAACATGGTGATGCCCGGCTGGCATCTCCCCGAGAGTGTTTGGCTGGAGGACGGGACTGTTGGCGGGAAATTTAAAATACTAAGTATTTTAAAATGTACCGCTTTTACATTTAAAAATACTTTGTATTCATACTGCCAGGGAGGGTAATGGATCACCCAGCTTCACTGATGAAAGTGTATCCTCTCCAGTCTTGGAGAGCTTTATTAAATCAGGCCCTTTGCATCAGCTCCCTAGTGATAGGGTCGTGTCAGATTCCAGAAGCAGAGCAGGTTTCCAGTCTTTTTGAAGTGGTGGATGCTTTGTATTTTTTTTTAGGCTAAGAACATTTTTACCAAGTACAGAAAATACCCTTTGATCTTGCTAGAAATGAAATTGCTTTGTCACTTTATCTTTACTGCATAAACTACTACTCCTATCACTTCATCAAAAAACATTAACAAAAGGATGACTTGCTTAATGTCCATGTTTGGAACAGTTGATACTTCTACCCATCCCAAGGCTTAGAAGTTGGATTTTGGGAGATCTGAGGACAACAGAGGTTCCTGCAAGTCTAGATGACAGCTTGGTCACTGTGATGGAAGGAGCTCTGATGGAGGCTTCTGTTTTGACCTAAAGTGAGCCTTCCATGGCAAAGGGTATGTCAAATTTTTCGAGGGGTATTCCTGCCTTTGTCCTCCTTTGACACTTCCAGGTCATTCATGACTAAATTCTAGTTATAACTGAATTCTAGTTATAGAAAAAGATATGCTCCCAGACAAGATGAAATCACACACACAATGTGTTGTGCATTTTTTTTTACAAATGTCTTTTTAAAGCAAGTTGTGTTGGGGGACAAGGGACAAAAAAAGAGTACATTTCCACTGTTTACTAGGAACTGTATGCGTCAAAAGCAGTTCCTGCATAAATTATTTCTACAAACAAGACTTTCTTTGCAAATTTATTGTCCCATATATATTGTTACAATATTATTAAATGTGCAGATCAAAAAAAAATATTTTGACCTGCACATGATTTTTTTCTTCAAAATAAAATTTTCACATCTTTATCCATTTGTCAAGCAGTCCTTAGTAAAGCAAATTGATTCCTAATTATATTTTTTATTTCTTTTTTTCCTTTTAGCTATTAATTTTCTACTAAAAGTCTCTTTTATTATGCTTTGATTTTTTCATTAATACTTTCTCTCTTCCTCTACCTTTCTTTTCTTATGCTTTGTTGAATTTTGTAGCAACCCTTTAAAAAAACACAATTTTTTTCAAAAGCTTTTATTGCGTTTTTATTTACTTTGCCAAGCTCTGTACCAGCAACATAACTCAGTGTCGGTAACGGTACACATTATAGAATAGGATATTCACTTCACTTCCATAGTAACACAAAATACAAACACTGGTCACATTAAAAAAAAACAATCATATTTGCTGTTTTATTTGGTATATATATTGTCTAAAAAAAATAAAATAATTTTTAAAGAAAATATTGCTAATATTAAAGTCCAATTCCCCTCATCAGAACAGAAAAGTATCTACTGGGTCTACTTATAAAGCAGTGAATCTGATATTCTCTGAAACAAACACTAGTGGAGGAACTTTCTGGTCAATGACATTAAATGATTCTCCACCAGGGAATGTTTGAGGGATTGTCAGATTCACTGCTTTATAAAAAGACCCCTATATATGTTTGTTATCTTTATGTAGAGATAATATAAAGGTATTGCCAATCAGTAGGCTAATAGATATCATGTAAAAATGACCCATCTAGCTGTTACAGTCTAATAATCTTCTGCACACTGTAATTTTAATTGAAAAAATGTTTTGAGATGCACAATAGATACCAAAATATTTTGTACTTATAGGCGCCTATGAAGTTATTTTGGATTGCACCCACCCCTATCCCAAAAGTAGGTTTTGGATTTGATCTTTAGCTATCTGCTGAACTGCAACATACATTTTCTGTTACAAATTTCTTAAATGATAACAAAAAAAACAGCAGGAATTGTGAAACTGAGCTACAAATAAACACTGTATACTACATGCTAGGAAATCAGGAGTCTGTGAAGCATGCTGAGGGTTCTCTGCTGATGACAGTCATTTTTCTTAGAAGCAGTGAGTATGCTCTTGGTCAGTGAAAGAGCTGTTCACATTCTTGTGAAAATTGCTGAATAATTATTGTTAGCTTCAGGAAGACATAAAAAGACAATAGAAAGGGGAGTATAAGGATCTTTATAGCACATTCATTTATATTCTGTGTTTATCAGAACAAAGGATTATATATATTAACATTAGCACTCCAAATGCATATCACATGAGATAAAAACAAATTGCACTCATAGGCACCAATTCACACCTGTGCAGCCTGATGCGATGTGTCATTGTATGTTATGTCATGTGCTAAGTATTGCCTTATGACAGTCTACTCATTTTAATGGGCTGGCAAGTCGCCACAATTGCTTTAAATTAGAACGGCACATCTTATTCAATGCAGCATGCCAAACCACATGCTCCCCATATAAGAAGCTTTAGGGAGTCATTAAAAATAAATCACCAGTGATATAAAATGAATCAGTCACCTATCTATCACAGAGGCTTTTCTCTAGTTCCTGGGCTGCCATCATAAAATGCCATCAGGATGCAGTTCAGACATCTACTTCTTCCAATTATGCTTGTTTCTTGGCATAGTAATCCAGCTTCTCCCAAGTTTTTTTTTATTTCTGAGGAGCCCTAAAATATTTTTCAATTTTCTAGGAACCCTTAAAAAAATGTTTAGGTCTTGGGGAACCCAGGTAAAATTAATTTATTGGAAGTCAGTGGGGAAAAAGCCAATCAATTGCTAGCCCTATTACAATAGTGGTTACTATATCACCTTTATAAACAACTAAAAAATATAATTTAAGTCATGCAGCTGGTTCTACCAAGTAGTGATGGCCCCAGAACTATGCAGGCATCATCAAATGGAAGGTTTGAGGAAATCCTAGCAATCTCTGGAGAAATGCTAGAGTTCCAGTGAAATCTGATTAAGAATGGCTGTAGTAATCTTTTGGCTTCAGTGCTTTGTACAGGTATTAGGTATTATAACTGTTCTGAGTCTGCTGTATCACTTTCAGGACCTCAGCAATGACATCCTCCCCATGTTTTCTTTTTTTTTTGGTTCTGTTAAAGCTAATATCAATGCAAACAGCTGATATACTAGTCAAATACAAACAAGAGACGTGTCCTACTTGCCATAACTGTGTGACAAAATCTATGACAGTTAGCTAAACTTTTGAGTTGCATGCTCATTGCATGCTGGGACAGTGATTTGAAAAGTTTTAAAGGCAAAGAATCGGAAAAAAAAAGTATAAAAAGTATGGAATAAAAAGTAATGAATGTGTGTTTCTTTATTTGCCTTGATTATCTAATACAGGGTTTTTTAAACTTTAAACTTTAAACCTGGTACGGCCTAGCCCGTAATTCGTTCCGGCCTAACGCCCCCTGGCCGGTCCGGCCTAATGCTGGCTGGACCTGTGTTGCCGGCCAGATCTGCCAGGGGGGCGTTAGGAACCACAGGAGCCGCTGAAGCTCCGGTACCGCTTCCTTGCTGTGGCTCCCCTATTTACCAGGGCCAGCGTTGATACTTCCGCCGCCACGGTAAATAGGGAAAGGTCCCTGAAGGGGAATCCCTCTCCTCTGCAATGCATACTGAGGAGAGGGATTTCACTTCAGGGGGTGTTCCCAGGTGGTGGGTGGATCCATTAGGGCGGGACTCAGAGCACAGCCTAGTGTGCTCCCGCCCACCCCTGAAATGGCCTAGTGGCCATAAAAGTTTGCCGACCCCTGCTCTAATAGTATAATTAGTAATAATCTCTTAGGAGCCTGAGCATATATGGGGAACAAAACAAGTTGTTTTTCTAAGTTTATGTCCTGCCTCTGTTCTTTCTTACAATATCACATTTATTAGAATGATAATGCCCATATAATAATATAATAAAAATATCACATTTATAATAATAATAATCTATAGTCTGATTGTCCCTTCTATATTGTGTGGATTCAAATGTATGATGTCTTCCCAAAGGAACTGCCCTGTTAATTTACCTGTTCGATACAACCTATTTAGAGGTGAAATTAAAAATAAAAACCAAAAGATGGTAGAAACACTTAAAATGAAAAGAAAAGGCACTGTGGGTCATGCTTACAGTCTTAGCTAATAAAATGTGAATAGAGCATGATACTTTATTTTGAAAAACCTTTGAAACTGAAACCATACACATTTTATTACATGTCAATCCACAATTGACATTCTCTGTACATTCTTTTTTAGGTTAACCAAAAATATGTAATGTGAGGATCCACCTAAACCATCCATTTAATGTGTACCCAGTCAGGCACATCATTGTTCTACACAGTGGTAGATCTGGAGGACACTGCAATCACATCATTGCATGTATGGGTTTAGACTTTATATTTGGCCTGTGGGCGGTCAGGAAGTAAAACAATTTCTGCTTGGATGCTTTGGGTTTCTTCTGTGTAGTGAATATGGTGTTAAATTCCTAACACAATACCTCTCTACCCAAAGACAAAACAAGAGTGTTAACTACAAGAAAAACTCCACTTAGTATTCCAGAGGAGTTCTAACAAGCATAAAGAACCCTGGAAACCTTCTATGCCCCCATTATGAGGAGCTAAGTAACAGAGGTAATGCCTTGGATGCCAAAATACCAAGAAGACTTTTAAGCCTGAGATTGAATGAGAGACCACTGTGCCATAAGCATACAGTTCTGGCTTCATTCCCAGCTTTGTTCTAAGCACTGTAATTCACAACCATAGTGATATGTATGTCTATATTGATACGTATGCAGCTATACACTGAACTGGGTGAATGTCTTTGTGGCCAGCATTGTAGAGTAGACCTTGGGCTATTATCAGTGCACTCCCATCAGTTTATTGGGATTATACATACAGATCATTGTACATGGGTATGTGACATGGGTTTACGAAGAATATTTGAAGAACTTGGAATAGAGTATTTGAAACTTGAATTGGATCTCTTTGGTATACTATTTCCAATCCCATCATGTGATGGTGTTTGATGAATCTAAACAATGTTATCAGGGATAGAAAATTGTGCAGATCTTTTGTGCATAATAATATTATTATTTTTAAAAGAAAACATTTACTAAAAGCAATAGAAAGGATGATATTACTGAACATGTCTAAAAATAAAACATTTTAACACGCGGAAAGCTAACATTTGCTTACTTAGAAGATCACTAAAGTGCACCAAAGAGCATTAAAAATTTTTTACCATTGCCATGGGCCCTGTAGAGTCTTGAGCAGCTGCTTGTTCAGCTCTTATTATTATTACAAACGGTGGCATCAATAGCCTACCATGTATTTTAATGTTTGTCATGTAATGCAGAAAAAAAGGTAAATAGAGATTCAGTGGTCAATGGATGATACAATTCACCCCCCATTACCATGCCTGCCCGCTGTTTATACCAGGGTTTCCCAAACAGGGTAACATGATTCCCTTGGGTTCCTCCAGAAGTTGTTAGGGGTTCCAATGAGCAATTTGTGCCTCTCAGGTCAGATTTACTGATACCAATCTTATTTTCCATACCTGTAAGAGTGACATTCTTCCCACTGGCCAGCAATATAAGAGTCATTCTTTCTATTGACCACCACACTGATGTATTGTAAGCAGTGAATACACTTCAGGGTTCTCCCCAGGCCCTTTTAGCTGGGTGCACCACCCGGCACTTTTCAGCACCCACCCGGCTGTTTTTGGGTGGTTACCAAAGAGTTTGGACACAATACAGGGGCTACCACCCACCTACAATTTCTTCCCACCCAGCTTAAAAAAATTTCTGGGTTAAGTACTGCACTTATTATAAAAGCGGTTCCCCTAAACCTGAAAGTTAAATCAAGAGTTCCCCTGGGCAAAAATGCCAAGACAGGTTGGTTTATACAATGAAAAAAATTGAGGAAAGGTGGAATGTACTATGACTAGACAACAACCTGATAGAGGAATTATCCAAGGTGCTGAAGGCTACCAACAAGGCTGGACACTTATCAGTAAAGCTCTGATGGAACAAATCACCCATTCATATACATACAACTGTGTATACAATTAATAGACTAGATGATAAATGTGTGGTACTTAGACTTATGGTCACCTCCATGGGGGCACTATCCAAGATGCTGAAGGCTACCATACTGGACCAAATGTTGCCATGCAAGGCTGGCCACTTACCAGTCAGTCTCTAATGAGGAAAGTCACCCCCTCATTACAATATCAGTCTCACTGTCTTTACATTGAATGAACTACACGAAAAGTATGTTGTAAACTGAAGGGCTCCTTGGTGGGGGTGCTATCCAAGGCGCTGGAGGCTACCATAAAAGACTGGCCATTTACCAATCAGGCTGTTATACATTATATACAATATATGTACACAAATACACACATACATCTCAAATTCGCAGTGGATTCGCCAGAATGCAAATAAATCATCGCAGTCGCTTAGGGTGTGGCGGACCTGTTTCACCTTTAAAAGGCTTCTTTAGGGGTACATATGACAGGTGATGTGATAGCTAAATTGTTGGGGACCAAATCTTGGTATTTACTTACTGTAATACTTAACAACTACAATCAAAAGATTTATTAATATTCATCATTTTACTTACTACTATTTATCATTATTGCTATATAGTTAGGACTCAAATGCTGTTTAATCACAAATATTTCCTTCCCATAATAATATATCCATTGATTCTTCCACCCCCACCCCCCTCCCCGAATTGCTTTCAGCACAGTTACAACTCATATGTGAGTCAATCACAAATGTCCCCTTTCCACTGACTCTCCAAATCCCCCCTTCATTCCCCATCCTTTCTGTCTTTTGCTGCTGTGTGTGTCTCTCCCCTGCTTTCAGTACAGTTATAACTCACACCTCATTCATCACAAAACATTTCCTTCTGACAATATATTCACCTATTAATCACCCCCCCCCCCCTCATCTCTCTCATGATTTGTCTCTACATAACTTTTGGCAATGTATTCTTCATACTTATTTTATTTATTATTTAGATTATTTTTCCACCATACTCATTAATATATTCTATTGAAATATTCCATTGTGTTTACACCTGGAACTAGTATTACCCAAATAATAATAAAGCCGTCAAGCCTTACCAATGTGAACACAAACCTTCCATTATACTTCATTAGACTATACAATATTTTTCCAGCAATAATAAATATAGAATAAGTTAAGTTTTAACCCTTTAACCTTATCCTATTATATATCTTCTAAGCCTATCTTTTCATATTTTTCTACCATTTACATCACCCTACAATCACCTAATAAACCCAACTGTCCCCTCACCTTTCATTCAGATTACAATGAATTACAAATGGAGAACCTCATCATTAGTAACACCACCATGAGTAATATTTGTTTAATACCTTTTTGTCTTTCAAACAATTGTACAATTCTTACTCCATAGGATTACAACTTTTTACCCTCAATTTCGGACTTTTTCCAATTGCCACTGAAACCTCAGAAGCTTCTTTAATACACCCGGTCCAATCAGCCCGAAATGTTAGTCCTAACACTTTATTGTTCAACAATTTACCATTTCACTCATAAACTATTCCTAATCTTTAGATTGTAGTAGGATAAACCGTGAATACTAAGACTTGGTTCCCAATAATCATCACATGTCATATCTACCCCTAAAGAAGCCTACTAAAGGTGAAACAAGCTGGGACCACCCTACGCAACTTATTTATTAGATTCTGGGACTATCTGTTGCGAATGTGAGAACGTATATCCCCTCCCGGCTAACACTATTCTATAGTAATGAGTGTATGGTGCCTATCATTAGGCTACAATCATGCTTTACATGTAATACTTGTTATATGCAATACTTGTTGTTATACCTATATAAATGTATACATTTAGCTCAGTTTATGAACCTGATGTTTGACAAAATATATTGTTTGTATGCCTAAAAGCCCTCTCTTTTCTGTTTGTCTTTTTTTTTACTGTGCTGGCAGATCACCTTTACTTTGAACTACTATATCTATTTAACTTGTGTGGGGGGCAGTATACAAGGTTGGCAAGTTACAGATCACTTTCTAATGATACAAGTCACCCACTCATTACCATAATAAGCCCGCTGTCTATACCATGAATATACTAGTATACTAGTACTACTAAGTATGTTAGACTACATGGCACCCTTATTGGGGTAATATACAAGTATTATACAAGGATTTGGAGGCTAACACAAGGCTGGCTACTTTCTGATCAGTCTCTAATGACACAAGTCACCCACTCATTACAATAATAAGCCCAATGATTATACCATGACTATACTAGTATAATAGGACTTATTCTACATAGCACCCTAATGGGGGTAATATACAAGTATTATACAAGTCTGGCCACTTTCTGATCAGTCTCTAATGACACAAGTCACCCACTCATTACAATAATAAGCCCAATGATTATACCATGACTATACTAGTATAATAGGACTTATTCTACATAGCACCCTAATGGGGGTAATATACAAGTATTATACAAGTCTGGCCACTTTCTGATCAGTCTCTAATGACACAAGTCACCCACTCATTACAATAATAAGCCCAATGATTATACCATGACTATACTAGTATAATAGGACTTATTCTACATAGCAACCTAATGGGGGTAATATACAAGTATTATACAAGTCTGGCCACTTACCGATCAGTCTCTGATGATACAAGTCACCCCTCATTACCATAAGACCATCTTTCATACAATCATTAGACTAAAGCTGAGAGGTGTGTTGTACTTCCAGGAGACCCCAATGGGGGGCAGTATACAGGGTGCAGAGAGCCACTTACCTGCCAGTCTCTAATGACACAACTGCCCCCATAATAAACCTAGCTTATGTACTGACCAGACTAGAGGTAAGTATTTTGTACTTAGACTCCATGACACCACTAAGGTTCTGGAAGCCATCACACAAGGCTGGCCACTTACCAGCCAGTCCCAAGTGTTGTAAGTCACTCATCACCATATCACCCCATTGTTTATACTATGACTAGACAACAGGAAAAGTGTGTTAGATTCCATGACACCCCAATAGGGTCACCGTGCAGGGTGCTGGAGGCCACTTACCGGTCAGGCTCCTCAGCACTGTCCCGTGCGCCCACAGGCTCAGGACTTGTTGTACAGACAGGTTGATCATAGACAGGTCCTCCTTCTCCGCTTTCATTGTCGGTCAGTAGGTGCTCGTCAGCCGGTGAGGTGCTGGGGGAAGATGGGGAGCTGTGAGTCCCGGGGCTCCCAGACAGCTGCTGCTCCTCCTCCTCCAGCAGCAGCACAAGGAGCTCAAGCAGCAAGAGGCCAAGCAAGGATGGCCGGGGGATGAGAGGGGGACGCAGCTGGACCGGGGAGGAGAAGCAGCCTCGCAGGGGAGACATTGAGGAAGAGGAGGACAAGCTGCAAGGCACCCCCAGCCCTGTGTGACTAGCTCTGCCGGCCAGAGGAACTACCGCACACAGCAGCCACCGACCTTGTGTGTGTGCGGTGCATGGAGCCAGGCAACCAACCTGCATCCTCCAGCACCATCACCATCATGAGATGTCCCCTCCTTCCTCCCATCATCACCCCACCATCATCATCCTGGGGGAGGAGACTGCCAGCCCCTGGATGGAGGAGAGATGGGGAATCATGTACAGAGATACACAGCTTCTACTATATAATATTCACTATGACAGGAGATTCACCCCACATAGGCTGCAATGTGTCTCACCCAGACACCTGGATCCTAGAAATAATATTATTATTATTATTTATAGGGGGAATATCCTGTCACGTCCAGTCCTAGGGATTCATAGCTTCCAATATATAATATTCACTATGACAGGAGATTCACCCCACATAGGCTGCAATGTGTCTTACCCAGACACCTGGATCCTAGAAATAATAATATTATTATAGGAGGAATATCCTGTTATGTCCAGTCCTAGGGATTCATAGCTTCTCATATATAATATTTACTATGACAGGAGATTCACCCCAAACAGGCTGCATTGTGTCTTATCCAGACACCTGTATCCTAGAAATATTATTATTTATAGGAGGAATATCCTGTCATGTACACTCCTAGGGATTCACAGCTTCCAATATATAATCACTATGACAGGAGATTCACCCCAAACAGGCTGCATTGTGTCTGGTTCAGACACCTGTATCCTAGAAATATTATTATTATTATATATAGGGGGAATATCCTGTCATGTCTAGCCCTAGGGATTCATAGCTTCTCATATATATTATTCACAATGTCAGGAGATTCACCCCACATAGGCTGCATTGTGTTTCATCCAGACACCTGGATCCTAGAAATAATATTATTATTATTATATATAGGGGGAATATCCTGTCATGTCTAGCCCTAGGGATTCATAGCTTCTCATATATATTATTCACAATGACAGGAGATTCACCCACATAGGCTGCATTATGTTTCATCCAGACACCTGGATCCTAGAAATATTATTATTATTTGTAGGGGGAATATCCTGTCATGTCCACTCCTAGGGATTCACAGCTTCTCCTATAAATTATTCACTATGACAGGATATTCACTCCACATAGGCTGCATTGTGTCTCATTTAGACACAAGTATCCTAGAAATATTATCATTATTATTATTTATAGGGGGGGATATCCTGTCATGTCCAGTCCTAGGGATTCACAGCTTCTCCTATATAATATTTTCTATGACAGGAGATTCACCCCACATAGGCTGCAATGTGTCTTATCCAGACATTTGTATTCTAGATATATTATTATTCATTATAGGGGGAATATCCCATGCATATTTCCTCATAGTAGAATGTTCCATTTTCATCCTTTGCAATGCATTGGTGTGTACTGGGTCTGCTGGAAACATGACCAGGGTAACTCAGATCTTTGCCCCCTTTCTCGAGAACTTACTCCCCACTTAAACTTTCCCCCACTTCAGACTTTTCCACACGTAAAACTTTTCCCGCACTTAAAAACTTTCCCTGAACTTAAAAACATCCCCACACTAATTTTCTTTGCCTAACCCTCATCCCCCCCCCCCCCCCACACACAGACACCTGCTTGGGATTAAAATGGCTGTTTATTTAACAAAGATAAACATCTTTAATAACCATAAATAACAATAATACCTTTATTAAATAACATTTATTTTACATGAACAAACATATAAATAACCAAATTATCACAATATTGCAATATTAACATAACACTAACATTTCAGATTTGCTAACATATAAAATTTTCCTTAATACTTATAAATAACTGTAAACCAAAACCCTTTACTTAAACACTGCGCCCTATTGCACTATTTCCAACTTCAACTTTAGTTTTTAACCACAAGGCTGCAGGTCTAGGAAAGGTAAAGTCCAAATGTAATTTACCATTTTGAACCACACTGGCCCCTAGCCGCCCAGCACCGCCTTAGGGGCCCCACCATAACGCTATTATTGGGCACCCTACCCTACTGGGTTGCCCTTCCAAATGACCAATAGGACTCTTACCCTCCTAGCCCCAATCTCCATCCATCCTTAACTTAAATAAAGGGAGGGTGGGTGGACATACTACTTAACCCCTCCACTCTCCTCCCCCCTTACTTCTGACCCAGCCCCTAACTACTCCCTCCTTTCTCTTCTCGCCTTCACACTCCTGTCATGCCTGCCCTACACCTAGTCCCCTGTTTCAGGCCCTTTCTTTGACCAAGGTAGCTCAGATCTTTGCCCCCCTTTCTCGAGAACTTACTCCCCACTTAAACTTTACCCTCACTTAAAACACTTTCCCCCACATCAGACTTTTACGCACTTAAAACTTTTCCCACACTTAAAAACATTATCCACACTAATTTTCTTCACCTAACTCTTACCCCCCCCCCCCCCCCACCCCTCATTGCTTACCTGCCCCCCCATTAAGAACACAGGAACACCTGCTTGGGTTTAAAAAGGCTGGCGAGCAGCCGTTTATTTAATGAAGATAAACATCTTTATTAACCATAAATAACAATAATAACTTTATTAAATAACATATATTTTACACGAACAAACATATAAATAACCAAATTATCACAATATTACAATAATAACATAACAATAACATTTCAGATTTGCTAACATATAAAACTTTCCTTAATACTTAATAATAACTGTAAACCAAAACCCTTTACTTAAACACTGCGCCCTATTGCACTATTTCCAACTTTAACTCCAGTTTTTAACCACAAGGCTGCAGGTCTAGGAAAGGTAAAGTCTTCTCCACCAAATGTAATTTACCATTTTGAACCACACTGGCCCCTAGTCGCCCAGCACCGCCTCAGGGGCCCCACCATAACACCATTATTGGGCACCCTACCACTGGTTTGCCCTTCCAAATGACCAATAGGACTCTTACCCTCCTAGCCCCAACCGCCACAGGGCTGAGGCGGGATACCTCATGCCTGAGTGCTCCTCCACACCTGAAAAATACGCTGCACTCCATCCTGCAAACTTAAAAACCACAAGTCAGTGCCTATGGCATTAAGGTAAACCAGAATGTCTGACCAGACAAAAATAACCCCTAGGAATTCTACTTTTAGCCTCAAAAAATCAATCCTCCCTAATCCTTCCTAATTATTTCCAGCATAGATCGCTGACCCAAATCCTTGCACCCAGCATGTATTACTACCACATCTGGTTGACGAACCAATTCCACAAATCACCCCATCTCTGGCACCACCCTGCTCCCTAGCATGCCACGAACTCCCAGCCACCGAACCGTAGCATCCTCCCAGGGTAAACCCAGCTGTCTGGTGTCCGGCCAGGCTTCCGCTCTTCGGGCACCCCACCACACATAGGAGTGACCTAGTATCCAAATTAAACAATGCCGCCCTCCTGCAACAAAACAGAAAGATAACCAAACTCCACTCATCAGTGCCCCAAACTTCCCTTAATGTTAGGAAGACCCCCCTTCCTTCAACAACTTCAACCCCCCCCTTTTACAACAGCTGGGGCCGCACATACAACCGGAATCGCCTCGATTTCCACTGTGCAATCCTCCGAATCACCTCGTCCCCCAAGCCCCATCTCGCCGTCTCAATGGCCTCCGCAATCTGAAAGGAGTGGGACAAATACCCACCAGGGTCCTTACCCATGCTCACCAAACACCTCCTAAAAACTGCGGTAAACTGAAAACAGTACAGGAATGACCCATTTTCATACACCAACCCCCCCGTGCGAGGCCTCTGCTGGAGAAAATCACCCACCGCCTTTTTCGGGCAAAGAACAGATGTACACAAAACCCCTTTCCTAACTGGTCAGTCTTGGACCGCCGAATAAATACACTCACCTCCTCCAGAGTCCACATAACGTCCTGAAACAACACCCCCCCCGGCTTGATCCCGAGCTGGACTGACCAATTCCCCAATCCTTATGGCCCCAAAGAATGCCAAAACAAATGGCGCTTTAAAGAGCAATATTTTGAATGAACCCCCACATACCCCTTCCAAACTGCGCAAACCCCCCCCCCCCCCCCAGCAGTGTAAACGACACCAGCCTCCTGCGGTCTGGGGTCCTTCTACCCCTCCTAAAACCTTCTTCAGTAACATCCCTCACCCCTTGCAACTTAAAATAAATGCCATACCTGCTAGCTTTCTGTTAACCCCCACCACGGACCCTTTCTCCAACCAAAACAAAAGCAAATGCATCGACTCCACCCCAGGCTTACCACCCCCTAAACGTCTGCATATATCCTCCCACTCTCCCCAGACTGTTGAATAAGCCTTCCACATCCGCTCACTCACCGACCGTCAAATCATCTCACCAAATATTCCCGAACCAGCGTCCACAACACTTCAGGGCAAGGGTCCCCACACTGCTCCGCCTCCGGCGCCAGTATACGAAACCTGTCCCATTGGAAACGAGACAAGGCGTCAGCAGAAGACATTCCGCACCCCAGGAATATGTCGTCCAAACAAGTAGATATTATTTTGTAAACATTTCAACATTAAATGCCGCAACAGCTGAACCATTGGCCTTGACGATACAGACAAACTAATATTAGCTTTCACCACTCCTAGATTGTCACAGTGAAACCTCACCTTCTTGTCCGCCAAGGCCCAGCCCCACAACTCGACCGCTACCACTATCGGAAACAGCTACAGCACCACTAGGTTCTCCATCAGCTCCGCCACCACCCACCCGCCCACTGCGGCAACGCCCCTGCACACCATTTCCATTGAAAATATGCACCAAAGCCTGTTGAGCCCGCCGCATCCGTGTACAAATCCAAATCCGCTGTTACCGGACCTTCCAGCCACATCGCATTACTGTTAAATGAATCCAGAAACGCTTTCCATACCTGCAAATCTGCCTTCACATTCCTTGATAATCGCACCAAATGGGACGGCAGTTTTACACCCGCCGTTGCTGCCGCCAATCTTCTACAGAAGATCCTACCCATGTGCACCACCCTACACGCAAAATTCAACTTACCTAACAGGAACTGGACCCCTTGTGCCAGGCCCATTTTTCTCCTGGCACAAGCATCGATCACATCCACCCATAGAGGCCCTAACTTGTCTTGAGGCAACCTACTCTCCATAAGCTCAGAGTCCAACTCGATCCCCAAAAAAGTAATAACCAACCCGGGGCCCTCCGTTTTTTCCCCCCCTAGCGGGACTTTAAAACGGTCAGCCACATGCTGTAATGTCCCCAACAAAACTCTACAACTGAAATTGAACACCCCATCGGCAGGCACATGTCAACCAAAAATGCTCCCTGCCATCCTAAAAACTGAACACACTCCTGAAGTACCGGTAACAACGAAAAGCGGCCTCTATGTCCGCCTTCGCCATTAAAGCACCCTTTCCATAGCACCTCACCCAACTAATCGCCGCATCCCGCGATGTGTATTCTACCGAGCACAGTTCCAGATCAATTCCATCATTTACCGAACTCCCCGGCGGGAACAATAAATGATGAGTCATGCAAAACTTACCTGGCTCCTTTTCAGGTACCAGACCCAACTACCGGGCCTTCTATCGGTGGTACTTTAAAGGGGCCAATCATCCTACCTAAAACTACCTCTTTTGCAAATTTAGCAGACACTACCTACGAATGCTGCATTGCCGATCTAGAATTTTTGGGCACCCATGGAATCGCACTCATCTCACAGAAAATCCTAAACCCCCTCTCAAAACCCTCCTCCAATGTCCTGGCCACCTCTCGGTCGGAATACTTACTTAGAAAAGGGCGCATCCTTTCAACGATAACCGGCGTCATGCCCTTTTCCACCACCATTCCCTCTTTTCCTCCACATCCTGAGCACTTATGGCGGAAGCAGCAGCTCCCACCGATTTTGCATGTGCCCTCGTTGAATAACCAACACACTCCTGGCTTCATCGCGGCCGGTGATCCAACTCCTGGTTGCCCACCTCCTTGAAAAAACTGCTGACTGCCAGGACTCCCAACTGACATAATCATCATCCATAGGCCTATATCTTTGTGGTCCCACCGCAATGACAGTCGCACCACCTTCCGCTGATGAAATTTTTCGTCATAGAGTAGCCAGGCGGTGCCTCCATACAATCTGTATGCCTCCCTAACTGTGTCTAAATAACAAAACAAACCTGGGTACAATTCTGGCTGGCGCTCTCCTGAAACACTCGCCAAGATACTAAACACTTGTAACCAATTAAAAAAGGAGCGAGGAATTAAGCAATGTCTACGATTCTCAATGTCATCCTTACGCCCCTCCCCCACTGGCCTATCCACATTAAAACGCTCTAATAGCAACAAAGAAAAAATGTCAATGTACTCACTTTTTAACCTTTAATGGTCCCTAATGGCCCCAGGACCCCCCACCACCACAACCAACAGTATATACATTGCCAGTCCCAGCCCCCAACAACCCAAAGCATGCATAACATTCCATTCCCCCACCCCCCACCCTTCCCATGGACCCCCACATGACCTACCTGGCAGATCCATGGTCCTGAATCCTGCCAAGGTCTGAGGGCCCCGCACGGCTGCCAATTCCTGGCCCGACTCATCCTCTTCACCAGACGACGTGAGTTCCCCTTCAGAGCCCCCTGGCGGCCCCCTCTTTTTCTTTCTCTGCCGGGCCCCGGTAGAACATGGTGGCCCAGCTGTAGGTGAGGCCTGCTGGTCAGTGGGAAGAATGTCATCCTTTCAGATAGACAAAAAAATCATTGCTTGTTGCTCAATGAACCATTAGCAACCTTTGGAGGAAACCTGGTTGGAAAACACTGGACTAAAGTAAAGGTTGGGTGTACTTAGACTAAATGGCACCGCAAAGAGGCACTATCCAACTTGCCAAATTACCAGTCAGTTAGTCATATAAGTGAGTATGGTCTCTAAAGATGTAAATCACAAAAGTTTGTTGGACTTTGACTACATGACACCCAATGGCGGTACCATTCAGGGTGCTGGATAGTACCCTGGATAGTACCCCCATACTCGTATAATTTGCCCACTGTTTATTAGGTAAGTAGACTACAGGAAAAGTGTCTTGTACATGATACCCAAATTGGAGGCACTATCCAAGGTGCTGGAGGCTAATATAATGGTCGGTCTCTAAAGATGCAAGTCTCCCACTAATTATCATAGAAACACTTTTTTTCATACAGTGAAAAGAATGTCTAACTTGGACTACATAACACCCAAATGCGGGTACTATTCAAGGTGCTTGTGGCTACCACACAAGGGTAGCCATTTACTGGTCATTCTCAAGTGTTGTAAGTCACCCACCATACCATTAATAGAATAGAAGAAAAGTATTTTTAGACTAGGACTACATGACACCCCAATAGGGGCACTATACAAGGTGTTGGAGGCCACCAAACAAAGATGGCAACCAACCGCTCAGGTACCTCAACTCTGCCCTTGGTGGAGCGTATCCATCCTACTACCTTGCACTTGTGTTTTAGCTCACCATGGGGATGTAAACCAACTGCCAAAATGAAGAGAAAACAGGAAAACATGGATGCATATTATGTGATTGTAAGCATTTGGGGGCATGGTCCTCTCCTCCTGTGTCACAGTCTGTATTCATCTTTCACTTTCAACCACTATTTATTGTACAGCGCTGCATAATATGTTGGTGCTATATAAATCCTGTTTATTATTATTAATAATAATTATAATAATAATAATGCATAGGTATAAGCCAGCCTTTGTTAGGATGCTGTTATTGCTCTTTCTAATCCAAATACTAGCTGCTTGGCTTTCATAATGACCTTATGCTTTAGGTCAGTGATTGAAAAATGTGTTTGGATTAGCATACTATCAGGTGTCTGGTATTTCTCTTAGAAAAGGTTTTAAAGCAAAATTCTTATAAGCCAAGCAAAATACTTACAAGCTTTTATTACAATAGTTACTTTCAGTTCAGAGTTCTCTTTAGCAGAATTTCTTTTAACACCAAAGATGCTGAGTCTGATGATCGACATTGTTAAACTCATTTTCAGTGACTGTCGTTTACCCATCCCAGCATGTGACTGAATGGTACAAGTAGGGATGAGCAAACGAGATTTCTAATTTTGATCTTGCGGCGAATCTGGCCTTTGTCGCTTACTGAACATGTAAGCGTGAACGGGTTTGTGATTAGCCATGAGGTTGTGTTCCCACCGAACGAACGAGGGAAAAAGCAAGGGGCGGGAGCGGCGACTATTTCCGGTGGGAATCATTTGCTCCCAGGATGCACAGCAAGGCCCAGCAGCCAATCAGGAGAGATCTGAGCACAGGCATATATACAGGGAATGAGGGAGGGGTTAGTGACTCCATGTTGTGTTCTGTGTGAAGGATAGTAGCAGGAAGAGACGTGGATTGTGACAGGGACAGTTTAGCAGCCTTCTGTATATCTGTATATATACAGATATTTCAGTTTGCTACCTGTTCCTATTTACCAATGAAGCCCGTTTGGTACAGAAACAATTCTATCCTACTTTAAAAAAATACAGATACTTCAGTCTTTGATACCTCTTGTTATTTACTAAACAAGACCGTTTGGTACAAAAAAATTCTGTCCTACTATAAAAAAATACAGATATTTCTGTGTTTGATACCTGTTCCTATTTACCAAAGAAGAGCGTTCAGTACAGTGATTTTTTTGTGCTACTGTAAAATAAATACAGATATTTCAATGTTTGATACCTGTTCCTATTAAGGACCATTTGGTACAGTGAAATTTCTGGCCTACTTTAAAATAATCACATATATTTTTTTTTTTAACTACATTAGTGATTTATTTGGAAATGGACAAATGTACAGTATTGTACAAAATGCCCAATATTTGAAACAGTTGTATTAAACAAACCAAATTAGCTATAATTTTTACAATGATACATTTTAACTGACTATGCTGAAACCCAAAAATAGAGTAGAGGCACATTGATTTGTTCTGTGCCTAATTTCCCCCACATATAAATGAACTAATAAAAAAAACAAACATCAAATAAACTCTAGCTAAGACTTTCTGAAGTACTTAAGCAGATATACAAATATATCATTATTAGAGTAATTCTCTTCCTTTCAAATAGTAATTATTTGTTATGAATCCTAACAGTAAGCTGATACATGAGAGAACCAAATATTTTATTGTTCTTTCTCAAAACAAAGAGGAGAAAGTGTGTATTTGCTAAGGCGTCTCCTAGCACCAATCTTATTTTAAGAATGACCCATTTAAGCTACGTACACACTTCCAATTATTATCGTCGGAAAACGAACGACGAACGTTCCTGCACGATATATACGAACGATCGTATAGCACCGATCCTGCACATAGAGGTAACGACACGATCGTTCGTAGATATTGTACACACAATAGATACGATCGTTTAAGCGATAGAGGAACTATGTGCACGACAGGAAAGTGAACGGACGTTCGTTCATCACGCATGCTCTGAATATGGCCGATCAACGAACGACCGTACACACGAACGATGTTCAACGATCGTCGCCCAATCCGATCCGCCGCTCCGGTCGTTCGTTTCCAACAATTTTCCTCGTTCGTCGGCGTCGTTGGTTACTTTTTTACGAACGATTTTTTGCCCAATCGATCGTTCGTCGTTCGATTGGAACGATAAAAATTGGAAGTGTGTACGCACCTGTAGAGATCATGGCTTTGTTTTCTCTTATCTCACAAGGAATCCATGGCTGGTAACATCATATTCTTTTAAAGCCTTTTCTCTTCTCTTTTGCTGTAGGACACACATTTGCTGAAGTTCTTTGGGAAGCTCAGAGCATAAGATCTCAGTCACAGCTAAAGCATCTGCTTTTGCTAGGCGAGGAGCATTAAGATAGCTGTCAACTAACAATGTAAAGTCAGCGAGCATGCCATCCAACAAAGCTTGACGCAAATCTAGGAGGTGCGATACTTCAAGAGCCAACACTTTCAGCAAAGTAGCAGACAATGGATGGTCAGAACACATATTTGGAATTTTCTCAAGAAAAAAATTTACTTGTGCAGATGGCATATTTAGATACCGAGTCAAACATTCCTTCAGAGTAGATGTTCGATGAGGAAGAAAAAATTTCCATAGCGACATATGTTCAGGCCAGAAGCTCCCAAGCTCAAGACCTTTTGGTGCTGGAGATGCAGAATCTGTCTTCTATTGTCTCTCTTTCAAACTCTTGGCCTCTTGAGTCTTCTACTGGTTCCACATTTAGAACATTTTGCCCAAAATACCGCTTTGCTCCTCGTACAGCTTCACCAGTCTTCAAATCCTTGACTTTAATCAGGAGAACAGTTTTATCTGCATCAACACCAATTAAACCTCCTTGAAATCTTCCATTAATGGTTGTAATTTTGATATTCTTCCCAATAATACAGCTCAGAAAACGTTCACCAGAAGTGGACTCCATATAAAAATGGTAATGAAATTAAAGCAAATAAATGTCAGCCTGTGTGAGTTAGGCAGGATTGCAACCTTTTAAACATGGGGGAACCCTTAAAATTACTTCAGTCTTCACGACAGGTCTTCAGAGAACCCCTACTCAAAGCTCAATATTTACAGCTCACAATAAATTAGTATGGTAGTCAGTGGGAAGAATGCCTTTTACTTTGGTGGCCAGTGGGAAGAATGTCTCCCTTACAGATAGTCCAAAAGATAAGTTGTGTCACTTAAACTGACCAGAGAGTCACAAATTGCTCATTGCTCAAGAAACGCCAAGCAACCCCTGAAGTAACCCTGGTTGAGAAACACTGATCTAAAACAGTAAAGTGGAGCTGAAATTCCCTGCTGTATGTTTATTCCATCTTTGGGGTATCACAGTCACTAAACAACCGTTTTATGGCATTGTAATGGTTATACAGTAGCCGTTTGATAAATGAGTATCTCATTGCCCAGAGGTATATCAAGTCAGTATGTCATTCACCTTACCAGTATCCAAACTGAAAATTAAATTTTGGGTGAAATTGGCCCTTATGCCGTTTAGGTAAACATGTAACAGGGATAGGTGTCCTTGAAAAAATACATTTATTTATCAATTTGTAAAATCTGTGCCTATTTTAATATTATTATTATTATTACTATTACTATTACTATTATTATTATTATTATCATTATTATTATTAATAATAATAATAATATTAATTAACACGATTTAATAATAAACAACTGCATTCTATGGATAGAAGTTGATATAAGGGCAATGTGAGATAGAAAACAAAATTGATCTGATTTTAGCAGCTAGCATAGTCATTCGTATTGTCAGCCAGACAGAAAATGTCAGTTGATGGCCATGTGTAGGTGTACTTGAACTTATTGTAAGGCAAATAATGAAATACTATGTCCTGAATTTTTTGATTTTGATAATAGCAATTCCTTGAACTACATCGAACTAGAAACATACAATGGGAAAATTGTATGTGTGTAAAAGAACATTAGACATATGAGTGGTAACGGATAAGTGTATCTAAAACCTAAACCAAAAATGTAATTATAGCTTCACCAATACTTAAATGATTTTTTTTTTTGGAAAGTACATCTTCAGATAAAAGAGAAGTACCTGGCTTAGTGGGGAGTTGCCACCTATGCTCCTCCCAGCCACACTGACGACCAGTGCCCCTCATGGCCACTCTGTATTGTTCCCCTATACCCAGAGTGACTGCCTGCCCCTACTCATTCATTTTGTTTTCACCTCATTAGGGGTCTGCCACTGAAGTCTTCACTCAAAGTTTGTAAATGTGATCTGTTCTGGGGTCTGTTTTTAAGGTCTGCTCTGGGGATCCAATACTGAGATCTGGACTTGGGTTCATCACTAAGGCCTGCACTTGGGGTTTGTTACTGGGATTTTCCATGGGGGTCCATCACTAAAGAGTCTGTTACTGAGGTCTGTAGTGTGGGTTCATCGCTAAAGGGTCTGTTCCTGGGATCTGTCAATGTGGCCCTGTTACTGAGGTCTGCACTGGGGGCCCATCACCAAAGGGACAGTTCCTGAAGTCTGCACTGGGCATCTTTTACTGAAGTATGCAGTGGGGATCTTTCACTGAGGAGTCAGACACTGACCTTCAAGGCCTGTAACAAACAAGTTCACCTGCTGTGCATAGCCTAAACTCTATTTAACTAACCCTCTTTAAACCATGCACAATATTCTACATGCACAATCTTAGCTACAGCTACTGTACATGTCCCTTTTTATGGTTGTCACTCTTTTGGGAAGAATAAACACTCACACACACTTTGTAAATCCCTGTCATTCACACTTATAGTTATACCGTGTTTCCCCAAAATTAAGACCTACCCCGAAAGTAAGACCTAGCACTATTTTCTAAACCTGCCCTAATATAAGACCTACCCCGAAAATAAGACCTAGTGTAAATCTGTCCAGTTCAGAAAAAAAAACCCACCCAAAA
>NC_092862.1:61453686-61478043 GCF_032062135.1 Pyxicephalus adspersus | reverse complement strand
CGAAAGGTAAGTTTTTTTTTTTTTTTTAAGACCTACCCCGAAAATAAGACCTAGTGTGTTTTTGGGAGCCAAAAAAAATATAAGACAGTGTCTTATTTTCGGGGAAACACGGTAGTGAAGAGGCAGTGCAGTCTACCCCTCACCTTGCTGTTTGAAGATCTATTGTTGCCAAAGAAAGATTGAGTGTACATAATGGAGAGACACAAGCCACCAGAGGGATAAAGAGCTGGAGACAAAGCAGCACATCCAGCATCCACGCCTCATTCTGCCACAGACCTGCAGAGACTACGATTAAAAGTCATTCATTTTTTATCTGTCCTTTTTGGACACTTTAGTATTTGTCAGAGTGCTTTGACCTTTTTTTCTCATAGAAGACGCATTTGCTGTAAACTGTAACAAACATGTATTGCAAGTAAGATTTTTACAGAATGTTCTGCACTATAACATTGAGATGTGAAAGTTGACTTAAAGTGGAGTTCCAAGTTTTCTGTTGTTTATTTATCTGTTGTTTCCGTATTTTTATAGTCTATGGGGTTTGATAGGCCGGTACAGTACGGCCACTGTTTTGTACTGTTACTTACGCCAAAGTTGTATGTACCATTATCGGATGTACCTATCACCCTGTATGCTGTGTTTACGAGATGTTTTGCTGTATAAGCCTGGTTGTCTTTGTATGTGAAAATGTTCAATAAAAATTCAGTTTAAAAAAAAAGTGGAGTTCCAAGCAAGCTACTTTGATATTCAACTGAAAGACATACCTTTCCATGTACAAGTTTGTAATTCTATTTCTGCAGGTATGGAGTTTTGTACTCCTTTGTCCATCCTCAAAAGTAGGAAAATAACGCCACTACTTCCTGTTTTCTACTACTGTTTTCTATGACTTCCTGCTTTTTAGATCACTTCCCTGCCCAGCAGATAGAGAAGGGGTTCATAATACACTAAACAGTCAAGGGACTGAAACATATCTTGACAATTTGGACCTTATGAAAGACAAACATTATGGGGAGAGATATGTTCAAAATTGGGAACTGGGAATGAATATTGGTGGCGGTAATATTCTTTGTGGTTTAAAGTAAAATAGTAATCTAGATTCCCCAACATACAGTTTGGGGGGGATTATGCATCTCACCTAGCCATTGTTTTTTCTCTTTGCTACCCCAGATTGACTACCTTCACATTCTCATAAACAAGGACAACCTGTCCGAGCTGTTTGCCTCTGCTTTGACAATAGATTCCCCAACCATGTCCTCAATGCAATCCCTTAACTATTTTGCCTATATATAGAGCAATAAAACAATATATATATTATATACAAAAGAAATTGAAGCCATTGCTCACTGGGCTGGGGATCTCGTATGTTGCAGATTTCAATGAGATTCAACATGTCGTGGCCTGGGTAGCTGACAAGGAAGACAATATAGCAGCCATACTCTCTACAATTGCATCCCAGTGTAAGACAATGTGGAGGACTGCTCATACATTTTCATTTGCCTGAGTATTATTATTACACACAGTATTTATTACACAGTATTACACAGTATTTTGGGGTATGAGGTTTGAATATGTGCATCTGTGTGCAAAGGTTTGTGCTTTCCTGTGCACTCCACATCTGTGCAAGTGCTGCGCACATATGCTGTTCACTCCACTGGCGCCAGATAGGCTGTATAAACGTCTCCACTTTACTTCTTCATTGCTAAGCGGCCTTCAGCTCATCCATGGCTTCCCTGACCTGTGACTGAACATTGTTCATTGAGACTTGAACTTGGCATCAGACCATTTCTTGGATTACCCCTGATTTTGTTCCTTGTACACTACCAGTAAGTTATTGATCTCTGCTTGTGTACCTTTCATCTTGTACCCACTGACCAGTAAGTTGTCAAATCCTGACCTCTGTCTGCTCTGGGTTTCTTTCTGCTATTACTTTGTCAACCCTGGCTACCTTGTGACCCTGTGATGCTCATTCATTAACACTTGTGCACCTTTGGCACCCTCATGCATCTGTCTCTAATACCAGGTTCATCTAAGTCATAAAGGTAAGAGATCTCGGTTCTCAGTACCTAGAACATGAATTAAATACTCAATATTCACAATATTTTGCCTGTCTCCACTTCCCCAACCAGTCCTTTGGATGCAGATCAGGAGCTGGTGTCCCAGAGACATCTACCTGGATGGCAATTTGTCCCACTCAGGTATTGTACAATATTAAGACCTGCTGTATCATATTTCCCAAATTCTTTGCCAGTCTGAAGATGCCCATAAGCTTTTGCAGGCCCCAGCTAATGGAGTTTATTTCTAGAATGGGCAACAGGGTATGATCCCCCCCCCCCCCCATCCCCCATTATCGTCGATGCCAGGTTAGCGCATGTATTCAGCCCTGGAGTCTCTGACTCTATGCTTTGCAGCCTAAATCTTTTTTGCTTTTGCTGATGCAGGGCTGTAGTGACAATTATTTACTGCATTCTGGCATATTGAAGGAAATGGTTTTGGGTCTTTTATGGATGCTCATTGAGCTCTACCACAATGAACATGCCAGCTTTTCTAGACTTTTACACTCTGACCAGCCCCCTGAATCACAATATTACTGGAGACTTTACTACTGTAATTATTATTTGAAGGATCTAGAACACATTTCTGTTTTCATCATATATGTACAAAAAATGTCTGACAGACACTGAAAAACACTGACAACAAGTGGGGCCCTGGAGAATGAGATGTAGCCCTGCTGAAATCTGGGATACAAAACAGATGAGGATGATTTAACTTTTTTCTCTTACTTTACTTGGTTAAAGGTGTCACCCAGTTCTGTAGTTTCATTGTAAATACTATGGCGTCAGTGCAGAGGACTTCCCTTGTAATCAGTCATTTTCCCTGTGCAGGGCCTAATCTGTGTTAAACTGGTAATATTTAATGCCCTGTCATTTTTTTCCTCCATTATTCTAAGCCTGTTTATCTCTTCTCTGCAACTTTTTTTTACCTCCTCTTTTCTTTTTTTCAATATTTACTTCCTATTCCCTTATCTCCTTCTTAATACTTATCTTCCCTACAAGTAGTTCTGCTGTCTGTGTCCTTTGTCTATCCTTATCCTATTGTTCATTTTCCTTCTCTGCTTTCTTTTATCTTATGAAAAGTGAAAAAAACAAAAAACAAAAAGCTTGGGGGAGAGTGGTAGACTATTTGCAATTTCACATGGAGTTAATAAAATCAATCTGTAAATGTCGACATTTATTAAGATTTTCATCTTAAATGGACCTAATATAAAGCACCCCCCCCCCCACCCCCCACCTACTTTCCACCCCTCATCAGGAACACAGACAGCAAAATATCCCTCTTAAAGTATAACCCTTCCCTACTTGGTGTTTAAAAAAGTGTGTTTAAAAGTTTAAACTAGTAAACTAAATTGTGTGGAAAGTGTGCTAAAGAATGATGACATGGATGCATTTGTGTAGTAATGTTTCTGCTGACAATGGAATCTGGTTTAGACAACCTATACCCCAACAAAAATGCAAGTTTTTAATTGTGTGTTAATAATAGAAAAAGGATGTGAAATTAAACCCATCTGTTCTGTTTCCTGGCAATTATTTATCACATCACTTTTTCAGTTCCAGAAAAGAAAGTGCAGTTGGGATACAAACTTTGTAAACCCTCTGGATTTTTTTGTGTACTTGTAAATGAAAGGCTTCAAAAATGTGCGCTAATCTTTAAGTCATAAACCAGTCTGTTAATGTACAATACAATCATTGACTTTAGCTAGACTGATATTCTATTTGATCAACTTGTTTGATTATATGGATTCTGTAATGCAATGCATAATAATATATAATGATAATTTTACCTATTCCTTAATTGCACATCATGGTGTCTTCTGCTGACACATATGCCACTACAAGATATACATTCTGATGAGAAGAACCATTCTGTATTGTGGAGATAACATGTAAATTACTTTAAGGCCCAGTGAATACATGTAGTGGCCTGCACAAATTGACTGCTGGGAATCACACATGTGCAATGGTCCTCGTGAATCTGGCGTGTGTACAGCGCTCGTCGTCCATCGTCCGAACAACCGTCCTGGCGGATCCACAGACGATGAACGATTTTCATGGAAGTGAAGGGGGAGAGCGCAGCAGGGTGCCGCTCCTTCGTTCTCCCCCTTTCCCTCTCCATAGAGCAGAACGGTGCTGTATGTACAGCACTCGTTCATGCATCGTGCAGTCGTTAATATTATTGCACATGTGTACATAGACTAAGTTTAGGTCCTCTTATTCCAGCGAATCATCATGGGTTAACAAAAGGTAGGTCCTATCTAAATAACATCACAATATTTTTTATGAAGAGTCATGTTGGAAATGTTATTATTGTATTGTAATATATTAGGACTTTACTAAATTATTCAAGACTGTCCCTCTTAATAGCTTGTAATTGATGATTAAAGGAAAATGTCTAAACATAGGTACAGAACTGGCTAAAGGACAGAAAGTACTAATGGAACTAAGTGGAATAAGATGAAGCATGGAGATTGATAATGACCCACTTCTTTTCATTCTAGAAATTACTGAAAACATTTAGGAATGGCCAGGAGCAAAAAGCGACATGGACAGTAAACTGACAAAAAAAAATGTAATTTTGCAAAAACATTTCCCTCTTTACATTGCATAGATTACTAATGGGCAAAACAGAGATGGAGAAAGAATATTTCTACTACAATAAGTTTAGCAGCTTGATGCCAAGCAGCCACTGCAAAAGCAAACATATCTTTAGATATATAAAAGATGGATAATGTAATGTTATGTTAAATTGCCTCACCTGAAAATCCACATCTTAAAAATGATGTCTGAAAGATTTTACACCACATTATAGAAGGACATGGATAGGAAGGAGTCTTTTATAAAAATAAAATAAAAAACTTCTATAGAGGTCCTTGGTCATGTCTGTTATAATTTTACAATGGGCATGATTTAATAAAGCTCCCCAAGACTGGAGAAGATGAGACCATCATGGGAGAACCTGTGTTATCCACTAAACCTATCCACCAAAGCGCTGAGAAATCCTGTGCAGCCATTACATGTATAAAGAGATGAATTGGCTGCCCAGAAGCTGTAGCAGATCAGTAACAATAAGGATAAAAAAGATCAAACTAATCAACTACATGAAGGTAGATTTACTTTAAGTAATAAATTCAAGTTTGTAAACTTTATTCTAAGTAAAGATCTCTACCACCAACATTTAAAAAGCTATACAAAAGAGAGGCCTGGAGCAGGGAAATGTGTGGAGGGGCTTCATGACAGGGTTGTTCGGACTGCACTGTGGGGGGGGGGGGGAAGGGGTTAAGAGTGAGTTGTGGAAAGAGGAGGGGGAGAGATAAAGGGCTGGGCCGGAAGTTCAGTGGGTGGAGATGAGAGAGGGTAAAAGGGGAGTGCGACGGAGATCAGGGACAGTTTTTTGAAAGAAGAAATTTCCCACCCTCCCGCCCTGTTATAAGGTGTGCGTAGGCGGTTGAGGTTTGTGGAAGGTAAGAGTTCTGGGTCACTTTTGGTGTGGGGGGGGGGGCACCCAAGGTGGTGGAGACCCCGCCCTTGAAATGGTGAGCGGTGGAGGCCCCTGGGGTGGCGATGTGCTGCTAGGGGCCAGAATGGCTTGGCGGTATTGGAATTACTGGTGATTTGGTGGTGTGGCGGACTTTACCTTCCGGACCTGCGACCTAGTTAGTTTGGGAAAATGGTTGGTTTTATTAAGAATTGGTTATGGTAAAGAAAAGGTTAAATTATAGCTTAGATAGTGGTTATTTAAGGGTTAAGTTATTTTGTTCTATTTGTTGTTTGTGTGTTATTTATTTGTTGTTTGTATGTATGTTATGTTATGTTTATGTACAGAGTTCATTTATGGAAATTTTAAAGTGTTACGTTATTGTTCAATATTTGGCTGCTTGCCAGCCATTTTAAATGCATCAGGTTGTGGAGTGTTATTTTGGTAAAGGGGAAGAGATAAGGGGGAAGGCTGGCAAGGGTAAGTGAGGGGAAAGTATATGGGGGGGGGAATGTGAGGTGCAAGGGTACGAGCTACCCTAGTCATGATGATTATCAGTAGCATGCAGATGCAAAATGCTTCATCATAATAACTCAAGCATAAAAAATATATGATTATGATTATCACAAGCCTGAACAATGAAATCTGAGAGATGAAGTCCTTATTATACTCATATAACTATATGTAAATATGGGTAATAGTAGTGTTCATATGAATTTCTGAACCCTGAAAGTTAGGATTTGCTATGTTATAAAAAGCATCTAGACTTATGAATTTCTAGAATTCCTTCTGAAAATAGTAATTTATTTCCTGGTATGTGAGTATGCCTAGGCACTCCAGTGATTACAGCCTTGTATTACTATATTTGCAGTGTGAAGTCTAAAGCACTGCTGCCTCTAAATGCTTGTCTAAGGAGATTTGAAAAGACGGCCTGCTAATTAGCTTTTCTACAGATTCAGCTTAGCTGCATTCTGTAGACTTTGCAATTCATCCATGTATATAATGTTTGTATACCCTCCAAAGTTGTTCAGGGGAAAAACTGAAATACACACACTGACCAAAGCTGTAAATACATTTATTGTGGAACAACATGGTCAATTACCTAAAATGAGACCTAAAGCCTTCTGCAATACTACAATCTAGCTGCATGTTTATTGTACAGTCACATTTACATTCATTAAAACTATATAACACAATGCCTAACGTAAACTATCTAATTGTTTTTTTATCTAATTAGATAGCCCCATGCCCTATAAACTTGTAGGTAGATCTTGAGACTGAACAATCCAAGCAATCAAATTGTAATGGTAAAAGTAAGTGGCCCCTATATGTGGGATTGTTTCTAGTCAATACCTGGTAGATGTAGAGGGTCCTCTAAGCAGGATCAACATTTTATTAATGTTTATTGTAAATTTGTCATGTTCATGTCACCTATTTCACAACACTGCATCGGAATATTGAAACGTACACCCAATTTCTGCTCCCTAAAGGGTCTTCCTATATAATTAACCTTCCACATTCACCATTGGTAAATTAATTGCAACATGCTCCCTGGGCTGTTCAAATTATTTTGCCCCTACCAAGTTAAAGGATAGCTATAATTTTTTATAGTTATCCTTCAAAAGATATATTAACACTAGACTACTAGCACAATTTCTACATAAGTATTTAATGTACAGCTCTGCATAATATGCTGGCACAATATAAATCTTGTTATTATTATTATAAATAATAATATTAATAATAATACAGTAATATGTATAGATGATGCTTTCAACAAACAGAACACTTGTGTTTTCATTTTAAGATCTTGCCATCCATGCTTTCTCCATGAGGGGGAGCCCCTCCATCATATAAAGAAACAAGAAAATACCTTTTCCCAAGTTTATTTAGTCTGTACAGAATCACTGGATAGGAACCAAAAATGAGGTGTACACTGACAAAGAACAATTATGTGGAAATGATGTATAAATCATAACAAACAATTAGAGAGTAAAAACAGTATAAACAAAAAGAATCATATTTTATTAGTGTATTTCATTTTATTCATTAACATCTTTATCCAATCTCTTGCATTAGGTGCATTTTAAAAGTGCCAGCAGCAATGAAGTTATTATAATTCAGTAAGATGAAATGCTTATCATACATAAACCGAAAACAAATGGAATTTTGGGATCCAAAGGGTAGATCCCAAAATTTTTGATTATGTGAACTGCTAGTACACAAAACACATCCATCAATTAAAAAATACACAAACTTTGCAGTGACGATTACCAGTAAGACACAAACACACACATACCCAAAGATTACAAGTTAAACTGTTGGGAAACTACCTAATAGACAGGGGTGTCAAAGACCTGCACCTTGGGGACACTTCATCAGAACACCCTTGATTTACAGGAAAATGAAGTATGAAGAGTGTGACACATTTAAGGTTCACCTGCTGCTAAAGGATAGCTAACTCTTGTGATCAGATTGAAGCCAAGTATAGGTGTATGTTGGACTGCAAAGTAGAACACAACTAATAATTCCATTATTTGGAACTATAGGCGTTGTAATGTACAACACTGAGTAATATGTTGACGCTATAAAAATCCTGTTTATTATTATTATTATTATTATTATTATTAATAATAATAATAATAAAATTAATGATGATAATATTAATAATAAAAAAAAATAATAATAAGTGGGATCTGCCTTTCACAAGAGCTTGTTAAACTTGTGGTCCCTGCAGGATCCAGCTATCTATAAAGTGACCACTAGAGGGAGATGTTATACCAGGTTCCTACAAAGTATTCTCCACAACATGTGACAGTGTTCAGAAAAACAAACTTTACCAAAATTATTCATTTTTTTGTTTTGTTTTCTCAAAAAGTGCCTGAATATTTATTAGAAAAGTGACCTTTAACAACATAAAAGGAAACAACGTAGTTGCTATATTTTAGCTGGATGTCTTTGTCCTAGGCACCGTCCGAAATGTGTGTTTCTGGAAACTGGTGCCCCAGAAAAATCTTGGATACTAGTTTTACATACCTTTGTATGACTCTAAGGATACTGCACTTATATTAAGAGAAATATTAATAAAAAAAGAAAAAAAAGGATTACCTAAAAAAGTGTCCATTCCTTTACTAAAAAGAACAGCACTAGTGTGATTGTTGCAGTAATAAAAGCAGTGATCAGCTGACATGATCTTCACTTTTATGAATGATCACCAATTTATGAATAAACACACTTTTTACCAGTCACTTAAATATTGCCACCATAATTTAAAAAGTGGTGATCCGACCTTTTGCCACTTGCCTGTTTACAGAAGAACATAGCAGCATTCGGCCACCAATGTGACTTCTGAACATCAGTGACTCCATACCAGCAAAGCAACTGCTGTTCTCCACTTTAAAAGTAAGTATGGTACAGTGATCAAAGCACTGATTGCCACCATTCAAAATCTTTTTGCCAATTTTAAAAATTTGTCATTGTAAAAGTAGTGATTGAAATACAGCCTTACACAAATATGGGATAAAGGAAAGTCTGCAAAATATGCAAGCCATAGGATCACCAGGACATCTGTGCACCTAGAAATGTATGCAACTAAAAGATCAAAAATATCATTCTCCATAGACTTAAGCATTTAGAGTTTCTGTTCCCAGGCTCCTGTACTTGTTAGCCTTGTTTTAGTTCTCATACCTGTTGGCTTCCTCTTCCTATTTTGATGATCTTTGTAAATCCTGTCCTGCCTTTTTACTTGATTGACCAAGACCTTGCCTGCTGAATTTGTGCCAGGCATTATTTCAGCCTGCTGCCAACTTTGGCCCCTGCAAATGTTACTGAATGCCGTAAACTGCGAGCCATTCTCGGCAAAGCCCAGATCCCTTGTGACTCCTTAGACCCTGCACCTGGGCACTTTTAGAGCCAACCTATACTAAATGTCTCTTTTAGACCTGGGCACATCACAAACTACTGGTATGTCTTCAGGAGCAGCAAACCACATGTCAATATGTTTGCACGCATTGTCCTTTCGTTCTCAGTGCAGTTCTTCTTCCTGAAGAGAAAAGCCAAGACATGACCAGAAGTAATGTGTCACTTCCAGGAACCATAAATCAATTTCATCACAATACAATTGCAACTGCATGTATACCGGTGCAGAAAAGTAGTTTCCAGCTGCTCCCATACAGTTGAATGGGAGCATTTAAGAGTAGCTGAGCCTGTTGTGTATAGTTATGGTATACTATGAGTCTAAAATGGGCCTAAATCAGGCTTTTCTGGGATCCCTGTGCATCTTTGTTCCCTAGAAAAGGAAGAACCTGGTAAAGCTTCTCATAGACATAAAAAAGTACATTCACATATACACATGCCATAGGATCGGAAAGCATTATTATTATTATTATCCAGTATTTTTATAGCGCCAACATATTACACAGCCCTTTACAATGTCCGTAGTCACCTCACATTCTAACAACAGGTTTCAATTACTAGAAGGTGTTACTTAGCATATTATTATTATCACTACACAATATTTATATAGCGCCAACATATTACGCAGCGCTGTACAAAGTCTATAATAATGTCACATAGTAAATGTTCACTCCAAAGGCTGAACACTAGGCCAGTAGATTGTGTTAAAGATTCTTTTTCAGTTCCTCAGTTCCTTATAAATGAAAAAGGATGCAAAGTATAAACTGGAACCAGAGAAATGCAATTAATTAACCTTTCTTGCTCTTGTGAAATTCAAAGTGTACAGACATTTATCTGTACACAGTCTAATAGACCAAATGTCATATGGTGGGGACATGAAAATGTATTTTTTTCTGTCTAGCCTAAAAGGTTTGACAGGAATGTGGACGCATATCAAAGAAGTCTGAAGTCTGTAATCAATTTATTGACCTTTTCACTTTAACACATGGGATTAATCTGGAAGTCAGAAAACTTGTTAAAAGTAAAGTATTTGCACAAGGGACATTGGGTCATGTTTAGTGTTGCTGTATTGGAGCAGAGGCCATAAACCACCACCAATTCTTGTGCACACATATATAGATTTATACAGGCGATGAAAGGCACTGCAAATATGCGTGGATTGAAGTGGATCCCAAACCAAATCTTTTTGAACAAAAAACGTTTGTTTCTTACAGTAGGGAAAGGCTTAGAACTTAAAAAGAGCACAGGCATATGGCATACTTCAAATTCAACTCAAAATATTGAAGATTCAATAGTAACAAATCTTAGTTGAATTTCATGCAGAAATTAGATAACACTATTAAATTCAACTTAAAGTTTATTTCTGGTGACTGTTTAAGGTAATTGCAAAGCCCCTGAACATAATACTGTCATCAGCTGTGGGAGGGTTCAGGACATATGGGGGAGGAGGGGGTGGTTTGGCTATGGGAACATGAAAGTAAAAGGAAAACTAAAACATATAAACTTTTTTTTTTAATTAAAATTAAATGCAGTCAGAATAGCAAGATTTTCAAGTAGGTCAATGGCCTTTTGAGTTAATTGCAAAGCCCCTAACTAAAGTAATGTCACTAAAATTGTCAACAGGAGTTTTTGCATCAAATTCTTCAAATGTAAACAAATTACCTATTGCTGTCTTTTTAGCAGCCCCCCCCTCGTTTAGCGAGATTTGGGGTGTACTCACTCACTCACCCCTTTTCATGGCCAGTAAAGCTCCCCCCTTTTTCTTTGCCACACGGACATAATGCTTGGATAAGGCTTTATTATTAGGAAACATTTTGGTAAACATGGCCCCAAAACTGAAATTCTAAATTTGAGTTTTACCAGAACAGGAAAAGAAAAGGAAATTTCCAAAGGGGACATTAGTTTTGATGACACATGCCCTTTGTTTCGTAGATTTACTCTTACGTACTGTGAATGGGACAGAAAATGAAGTTAATTCTCTAAGTTCAGCAGAGATGGCCAAAAATGACAAGGGTTTAAAATGCATTTACAAAACGAATTTGGATTTCAACTATAATTTAGGACTGAACTCCATGAAGTTGGTAAAACAGAAAAGATCGAAATGTATTCTGTTCTTCATCTTTAACCATTCATTTGCTTTTTTATTTAGGTGACAATGTTGGTTTACAGAAGATAACACTATATTTTCTTACACTTAGGGCCTGATTTATTAAAGCTCTGCCAAGTCTCAAGAGTATACAAATTCATTTGTGAAGCTGGGTGATCCAGCAAATCTGGAATGAATTTCCTATGAATTCCTAACGTAATTTGCTATTTGTTAGCAAATGTTTTCAATCCTGGACCAAATCCATTCCAGGTTTCCTGTGTCATCCAGCTTCACTGATAAAAGTGTATCCTCTCCAGCTTTGGAGAACTTTAATAAATTAGGCCCATTGTGTTAAAGAGTGGTGGATGTAGTAAAGAATTACTGTGCCTCTAAGCAATGGCCGTCTGTTAAAACTCTAAATGACATGCAAGTGAATATCAATACAGAAAGGTCCCCCACATTTGCAGACTCTAAAGCTACGTACACACGTCAGATTTTTATCGCCCGATAATCGGCATCGGCCAATTATTGGGCGAAAATCTGCCGTGTGTATAGTCGGTGTCGTCCATCGTCCGGAAGACCGTCCTGCCGGATCCACGGACTATGGACGACAGCCGATCCTAATGAAAGGGAAGGGGAGAGCGCGCAGCAGGGTGCCGCTCCGTCGCTCTCCCCCTCCCCTCTCCATAGAGCATGAACGGTGCTGTATGTACAGCACCGTTCATGCATCGTGCACTCCCTTGTCGTTGGAAAGGATCGTGAAAGATCCTTTCCAACGACAAAAATTGCAGGTGTGTACGCAGCTTAAGGTTTTAAAAATATGTAATTATATGATAAAAGGTATATTTAGTGTTACCTACAAAATATATTTTGAATAACATTTTTAATAATCTGATGGATTTTGGGGTGTTCTTAATATTGATAATTATGAATATCACAGTACTGATGTGTCATGCACAGCTTTGACAACTTCTCAATTCAATGTACAGAAGTTGTACTTTTGCCAGTGAATGATCAAGATTACAAAGATTCCTCAGACTGTATTGCTTTACATACAAGTCATTCCAATATTAAAGGAGAAACCTAAAATGTTTATGTTTTCTTTGTTTTTTACTGGCAGAATGGTTGTTTACTGTAGCTGACATAATGCTGAACTCTGCTTGATAAAAACAGCCCTCTAGCATTGACAGGGTTGAAAGGTTGCCACCTGGCTACAGATTGAGTGTTCATCCCCAAAGTCCATGCTTTTGTTTTATGATGGGGTAAATGACCTCGGATAATGACCTGACCCAAGCTGTCCATCTTTAGCTAGATTAAAGATTCTGTGCATATTAGGAACAGACCGTGCACATAAAAACATAGGCAGACAGAGAAAGCAAGAACAATTGCAACAGGAAGAAATGCCATCACAATGATCACACTCCACGTGATTCAATGTGTCATTGAAATTAAGAGAAAGAAAGGAACTAAGTACATAATGCAAAGGAAACTACTCCACCTCTTTCCTATGTGATTCCAGTGAAGGAAACCTCTATGTGCTGTTCACATATAATAATCTAGTATAGATACTAGAACAACATATGCTCTTTCCTGCTTTTGTGGAACAAAACTAAAAAAAACGGTTTAAAGAAAAGGAGAAAAAAAGATGACTCTCCTTCTTTGGGTATATTTCATGAAGATGGATATAGTTCTGCAGCTAAATATATATATATATATATATATATATATATATATATATATAAATCTGCAGCTGGATATATATATCTATATATATATATATATATATATATTGAATTTGAGGTAAAGAAGAGATTGGTGAAAAAGACAAACAATACCAAATACAACTTGCCTTCGGGGCTTCTTGTATACAAGCTTTAGAATACAAGTTGAATGCAGTATACTTTATGTTATCTTTGATTCAATGATATACTCTATATATGCTTATTAACTCACTATTTTATTAGGGACATCTTGCTACTACCAGGTTAAGCCCCTTTTGCCTTTAGATCTACCATATTTCTTCATTACATAGATTCAAAAAGGTGCTGGAAGCATTTTTCAGGGATGTTGCCCCCCATTGACAAGATAGCATTACACAGTTGTTGCAGATTTATAGACCATTTGAGTACAGTGAAGTCAGTCATGTTAGGGTAACCAGTTATCCTTCTAGAATAGCCATCAGTAGATGAGTACACATCAGTCATAAAGAGATGGACATGGACAATTACAATACTAAGGTAGGCTGTGGCATTTAAACATAGAGTAGTTGGTATTAAGGGGACCATAGAGTGCCAATAAAATATCCCCCACAGCAGTGCACCACTACCAGTCTGAACCACTGTTAGAAGGCAGGATGGATCCGTGTTTTCATGTTTGATTGCACAAACTTCTGACCCTACCATTTGAATGTTGCTGCTGAAATCAAGACACATCAGACCAGGCAATTTTTTTTCAGCCTTCTCTTGTCCAATTGTGGTGAACCCCTGTGAACTGTAGCCTGAGGTGCCTGTTCTTAACTGACACGTGTGGCACTAAGTATGGTCTCCTGCTGCTGTAGCCCATCTGGTTGGGCATGTTGTATAATCAGAGAAGCTCATCTGCATACCTTGGTTGTAACGAGTGGTTACTTGAGTCAGCTTTGATTTTCAGCTCAAAAGAAGTCTGGCCATTCTCCTCTGGTATCAGGCATCAACAAGACATTTATACCCTGAGGACTTCTGCTCAATGGATGTCTTCCCTTTCTTGGACCATTCTTTGAAAATCCTAGAGATGGTTCTGCATGAAATATATATATATATATATATATATAGTATAATACTTTTTGTCATTTATCAGGGCAAATTAAAACCAAAGTTACTATAATTTAAGGTAATCTAATTTGACACAATATGTATTTTGTATTTAACAGTTAAAAAAAGCTTAAAGTATTACTAAGTATAAGTCAAGTTATTTTTACAATTAGATAGAGAAGGGAATGGCTAAAACCTTAGCAATGGCCTATATGATAATATAGCTTCTTTAAAAAATGATTTTCTCTCTAAGGCTAGATACACATGTGCAATGGTTCTCGTCCAATGGGCTCAGACAAAAATCTTGTGTGTGTACAGTGCTGGTAGTCCATCGTCTGAACGACTGTACTGGCGGATTCATGGACAATAGACAATGAACGATCATAAAGGAAGTGAAGGGGGAGAGGGGGCAGCAGGGTGACTCCGCCCTTCTCCCCCTCCCCTCTCTGTAGAGCAGAACGGTGCTGTATGTACAGTGCTCATTCATGCATTGTGCAGTGGTTTGTCATTGGAAAGGATCATGAAAGATGTGTACGTAGCCTAAGGCTACGTACACACGTGCAATAATTATCGTTGGAAACGAATGATTAATGACCAATTTGTTTGAAGATTGTTAACAAAAAAAGTGCACAGCAACGGGCCAACGGCGTCCATGAAAGAGGAATGTCGCTGGAAACGAACAACCATCCAGGCGAATCTGATTGGGAGATGATCATTTGCTATCTATTGTGTGTACAGTCGTTCAGTGATTGATCGTTGATTGTTCCATGATGCATTTTCTCCAGTACACGTAATTTCCTGCATTGTTCAAACGATCGTATCTGGTGTGTGTACATTATTAGTGGATTATATTTGAACGATCGTATCGTTACAGCATGTACAGAATTGTGCACAATACAATTGTTCAAAATGATCGTGAATAATCGTCGATCGGTTATTAACCTTCATTTTCTAATGACAATTATTGCACGTGTGTACGTAAGAGCTATAGTCTGGATGCTATGTTATCAGCTCCAAAGTAAATAATGACAACTTAAAAGAGAGTCAACAATGCTTTTCTATTTAGCTCCATTAGCATTTAAATCGGTGTATACAGAATACAATTGTCTTCTAGGTGTTTTCCTACTGACAGTCAAGCACATACAGAAGGAGCCGAATGTCAATGAAACCCTGGTAATGTATGAGCAACTTCTGGTGAATGATGGCTTATCAGAACAAGTCTAGTGATACAGAATATACTATATACAATCCACACTCACTTTCAAGCTCCCGCTTAAATCTGTTGGGCACAAATATCTAATATTATTACATTTTAAAAGTATTGCTGATTGATATTTAACTTTGTAAGTGTATTCCTATAGAATTAAACCATGTTGTCATTTTTTCCAAGACAACTATTAAAACTTCTCAACTATTAAAAGAGAACTTTTTAGCCTATATACCAAACAATTTTATAAAGATGTCTCAGTCTTTTACTTGGCTTGGAGAATTAATGTTCCATTAAAGCTCCATGAGTCATTGTTGAATTCCAAAATCGTTGAGGGAGTGTGCCAAGTATGAGATGGCATATTTGCTAAGTGCAGCTGGACAGATAACTCCATCATTTATTGCAGCAGCAAGCTCAGCATATTTCATGATTACATAGCAAAATACAGTAAGCATAATGAACATCTTTACTGTATAGGAGAACCTGACCTGAATCTGTACTGGCTTTTTACTCATTAGAAGACTTTATCAGAGTGAATTCTGATTGACTGGTAAGTGTTGGAGAGAAAAGGGCCAAGGCCATTGGCTGACAGCATATTAGGTTTGTTTTAAGGTACAAAAATAAAGCTTTTTATTATTGGTATATTTTTGTCCTGTGCATTTATGTTTTTCTGGCACACAAATAAATATTACCTATCCCTGTGCTGTGCATCTTCTATTCTTTATGGTCACCTATATTGAGCCTTACAATTTATCAATAAGGACCATGCATGTCCTATTCCTTGCAAGCTCTTTCCTTATCCTCCACTTTGTGTTGCCTTTTTCTCACTATCTCTAACAATGCCTTGTGCTGTAGGTTCCCTATTCCTCACCATCTTGATCCATGCTCTGTGCTGTTTCCTATTCATTACCACCTCTTTCTGTGCTTTGTGTTCTGCATTCTCTCCATTCTCTACACCTCCTCTTTCTATTTTTTGAGCAGAGTGTTCTCAATTCTCCTCTCTCTCTCATCACATTCTCCACTGTGAATTTCTTTTTCCACTTTGACTTATACTCTACACAGTGCATTTTATATTCTACAATGCATACTCCTTACCATGTGTTTTTATTTTCTTAACAATTGCTGGTTGCAAATGAGTGCAACCATTGTAATATAATTCTAATTAAATGTAGCATCGGATGAAATATTAGCTTTCTGTGTGCAGAAAAACACATGTAATATAACAATTTCATTTTCTAAAAATGTCTGTGGTGATTGTGCTAAGATTTTCATGTGTCTGTAAGACTTTTCTTCTGGCATGGTAATTAAAGCATATTTTGTGGGTAAAAGGGCTGTGGCACATTGGCTCAGGATCTAGGTAAATTCTCTCTGTAAGCCTCTCCCACTGTTAGCATGGTATGGCTATTCCCAAAATTTGCAAACAAATATATTACTTATCATTCCTCAGCCCATTTTGAAATATAATTGTTCACTTTTTTTTAACAACATGTTAGTTTTTTACTGCTGCTTATGCTTTTTACAATGAGCTAACAGCTTTATGAAATTGTGTTCTATGATCCAGTAAAAGGGAACTGACAAAATATAATCCTATTATACACCCCTATGTCCTATTGTATGGATGAGTGGCCAAATATTTGGGAGTCCTGATGTTTTTTCCAATTCCAGGTGCCTATGCAATAGCCTTTGTAGGGCTAGGTACACACATGCAATTGTTCTCGTCTGATATCAGCCCTGAGCCGTATGTACAGCGCTCGTCGTCCATCGTCCGAACAACCGTCCTGGCGGATCCACAGACGATGGACGATGAAAGATCCTAATGGAAGTGAAGGCGGAGAGAGCACAGCAGGGTTCCGCTCCATTGTTCTCCCCTCTTCATAGAGCAGAATGGTGCTGTGTGTACAGCACTCATTCATGCATCGTGCAGTCGTTAGTCGTTGGATAGGATCGTGAAAGATCCTTTCCAGCGACAATTACTGCATGTGTGTACGTAGCCTAAAGCTACGTACACACTTCCAATTATTATCGTTGGAAAACGAACGACGAACGTTCCTGCACGATATATACGAACGATCGTATAGCACCGATCCTGCACATAGAGATAACGACACGATCGTTCGTAGATATTGTACACACAATAGATACGATCGTTTAAGCGATAGAGGAACTATGTGCACGACAGGAAAGTGAACGGACGTTCGTTCATCACGCATGCTCTGACCATGGACGATCAACGAACGACCGTACACACGAACGATGTTCAACGATCGTCGTCCAATCCGATCCGCCGGTCCGGTCGTTCGTTTCCAACGAGTTTCCTCATTCGTCGGCGTCGTTGGTTACTTTTTTACGAACGATTTTTTGCCCAATCGATCGTTCGTCGTTCGATTGGAACGACAAAATTTGGAAGTGTGTACGCACCTTAAGTCTCAGAGGGAAAGTTGTTACTGTACAACATGTAACCTTTATCTTCTAGACCAAATATGCTAGAAATTCTAACTTGATAACCCTAGTGTACATGTGCAGATAATTGGGCTCCAAACTCCTAAAGCATATGGCAATTAAGAGATATACTAAACTAACAGTCGAATATTCTATTATATATACACATATATATATATACACATATATATATATATACATATATATATATATATATTTAAAAGATGACATAGTATATATTGTATTTGTGTGAGTTTTTGAGATATGATAGTACAGTATAATATACTCTCATAATTGTTGTAAGCAACGAAAAGCTGCAAAGTAAAATACAGATATCCAGCAAAAATCTGAATTGTTTGGATCAAAATGAATGACATTCCTGAACAAGTTCCTATTGGCCCTAAACATTTTCAGAAGGATGTTTAATATAGGGCCAAAATCCTTTCATTCTTGAAGCTTATAAACTATGTGAAAAATTCTCTAAGTAAATATTGAAATTGAATTATTTACATATGTAATCATTTTTCAAGAAGCACTCAACTCAAAAAAATAAAAAAACTATATTTCATATTTTCCATTGTTTCCTCCAATATTCTGTATCTGTTTGGCTTACGTTATACAAGAAATATGTGGTAGGTCTATACTCTATGCAAATTATAAGCCTGGTTTAAAGCCAGACACAATGACTGCTTCTTATTAAAGATTTAATTGCCTTTGATGTTTGATCCAGCATTGCTTCTTCTCTAGTTGGTTAGTATTTGTTTTTTTGATTTAATGGAAAACCTAGGTAGACTATACAAAATCGTGCACATATTAAGTAAAAATAAAGCTATTTTTACTTTGCAGAATGAGTCTGTGATCATAGTAGCATTTGAGCCTGGAAGTAATTAAAAAACGTTAATAATGAGTACATATAATAAAATTGTGGTGATACAAAATCTTTTGAACGTTTTACTGACATATTGGGGCTAATTTATTAAAGCTCTCTGAGGCTGGAGAGGATACACTTTCAACAGTGAAGCTGGGGGATCCAGCAAACCTGGAATGGATTTGTAATTTTCTAGCAAATATTTTGAATCCTTGACCACATCCATTGCAGGTTTGCTGGATCACCCAGCTTGACTGCTTAAAGTGTATCCTCTCCAGCCTTGGGGAGCCTTAATAAATCAGGCCCACTGAGCCTGATTTATTAAAGCTCTCCATAACTGGAGAAGATACACTATCATGGGAGAACCTGGGGAATCCTGCAAACCTGGAATGGATTTATTTAAACTCATTTGCTTTTAGTTTAGTCCTGGACCGGATCTATTCTAGGTTTACTAGATTACCCAGGTTCGCTCATGATAGCCTATCTTATCCAGTCTTGGAGAGCTTTAGTAAATTAGGCCCATTATGTAACAATTTACACGCAGAGGTGCTCCCAGTCTAATGTCCTAACCTTAGCCAGATGTCAGTAACAGTCTATATCCAAGTTTGGAGGGAAGCCAATTAACCTAACTGCATGTTTTTGGGTTGTGGGAGAAACCTAGAGGGCCCAGAGGAAACACCCAACCAGGGGAGAACATCACCCCAATCACAACAATCCAAGAAGTTCTGAAACACAAAGGTATAACAAAGCTGCAAGGAGAACAATCTCATTTTTTTTATCATTTTTTTTTTGCAGTTTGACAAAAAAAAATAAGGCTGGGTCTACATGGACAGTTTTAAAACCGCATGTAAACGTTCCTAATGCGTTTAAATTCATTTTTATGCATTTTACTAGCATTTAAAGCCTGCTAATTTGCATATTCAGTGCTCATAAACACGAGAAAACGCCCCATTAAAATCAATGGAATTGTTTCCCTGTGTTAACCCAACGTTTTAATTTTTAAAAATTAATGCCATAAACGTGCCTCAAGGAAACGTCCTGGTGTACATTAACCCATTGTAATGCATGGGGATTTCAAACAAGGGTTAAACACTGGGGAAACAATCTGTGTGGACTAAGCCTAATAAACTGTATTTATGCATAATGTTGCAATAATAAAAGCTAAACTTTAAACAAATATCAAAAACATAAATACAGTGTTGTAGTCATTAAAGCATAACCTAAGTCAACTGTTCTTACTATTTCTACATCAATCTGTGATTGACCTTACCACTGCTGACATCTTTGTCCAGATTTCTTTTAGTGTGCTGTTTTTGACCATCTTGATTGTGAGAATGGGTAGGGGGGGGCAGGACTGGAACCAATCAGGTCCGCTGCAGTGCACATGTGCTAATGAGGAACATGGTGATAGAATTAAAGTACAGAAATAACAGTTCATCAGTCTGCTGCTTCTCCTTTTTTCAGTCCAGGGAGTTACAAGATGTATCTGCTGCCCTTCCAGACAGTGCTATGCCATGTGGCAAAGCTGAGAATATCTTAGAGCAAAACTGACAGAAATATAAATCATTTGAAAAGTAAAATTGCTTTTTTTAATGTATTACATCTGTGCATTTAGATTCTCCACTGGTGTCCTGCTAAAAATAACACATTGGAAATCCCTGGCTAACTGCATCAAAGGGATGGTGTTTGGCCAGTTACTGAAAAAACTGGGGATATTAACACATTCTTATTGCTCTGGAGTTCTCCCACTCAAGAAAACATGAAAGGTCAGCCCAGGTTAAAGAATCATTATTTGTCATATGTTTGACTGAGCTGTTAAATACTTGTATGTGGTTATGGGTCATCATCCCCTGAACTCAAATCCTCCCTGCTTTACATGGACTGTGCCTAATTAAAGGAAAAATATCACATTTCATAGCAATAAGACCCAGAGATTCAAAGCTTAACCACCTGTATTTATTTTTGTGTTTGTTTTACCTATTTTTAATATCTCTGACGCTCTTTCTGCACCATTTCCTAAAGAACAGAGAACCATTTAAATCTCTCCCCGTCCTCCAAGAATGTTACAATTTAAAATTACTTACAAATATTTAATGGCAGGGAGCCGTGTATGCATAATTCATATCCTGAGCTTTCTGACTAAAGGCACTAATATTTGCATTTACATTGGGCCTGATTTGTTAAAGCTCCCAAAGACTGAAGAAGATAGACTATTATGGAAGAACCTGGGAGATCCAAGAAACCTGAAATGGGTTTCTTAAAATCATGTACAAATATTTGGCTAATATTTTCAATCCTGGACCAAATACATTCCATGTTTTTTGGCTCACCCAGGTTCACCCATGATAGTCTACTTTCTTCAGTCTCGGAAAGCTTTCAAATATCAACCCATTGTGTAATAAACAACCCATTGTGTAAACATGCTTGTGTCAATGGAAACGGAGGTACTTTTTATACATACCCACTCAAAGGTAACCAGCTAAGTAAAATCCACTATGGCCAGCTGACTGAACCCCAGAGAGGATTTGAGTAAAGAATATCTGCTATGGTCAGGTAGATCCTGCAAAGGTGTTCACATCTCACTGTTCTCTAGTATTTTTAGGTACCTTAGGATTCTATCAAATTGTGTACTAAGGGAAGCCAACCTTACAAGAACAGGTGCTTAGTGTCCAATACCACTTGGATATTACAAAACAGAACTACAGCTATATTAACAATTTTCAAACAAATGTGGGCCGGTGGGAGAGTAAATTTAACCTTTCTAGGCTGTGGTTTGCCAACCCTTTATATTCAGTACAGAGATTAATTAAAAAGAGAAAGAGGGTTTTTACATTTAGCGATTGATCAGCAGTATCTGAGTTTACAGTAAATACATCAGAATTAGTATAAATAATACATCGCTGCACAAAAGGATGATAGATAACTCATATATTAAACACAGTAAAGAATTGTTGCTGTACAAGACTATAATAAAGAACAAATATGGGTAATATATGTAATAATTAGCATAGTTTACAAAAGAAATCAATAGGTAATTGGAAAAATACTATATAGGTATGATTGTAATATAGTAGTAATAAAAGTAGTAGTATATCATTGTGGTAAGAGAAATATGTAGAGTATAAATTACGTGTAGGGCATATATACCAGGAAAATATAAAAGGGGACTTACATTGTCCATGGGTGTGGTTTGAAAAGGTTGGATTGGTAGGTAGCTTCCAAACTGGAAATATCTACTTGGTGTACAATCAATGTTCATATGACTGACTTTCAATCTATGTTGTATATTTTATGTATTATGAACGGTTAATAATACACCTGAAAAACTCACAATCGAATGTTCCTTTTGCTATTATTTGGAAGCCATTAGTATAATCCCAATGAGCTCAATTTTAATGCCCCTAACACATATATACACTTACGTTAGGAAACCATTCCCTACATTCCTGTGAGCTCAAAATGCCATACCATAACGTAGAAAAACAGTTATCAACCAGTATGCTTTTGAAATGCTGAAAGAACTCCAATCAGATGGAACAAACAAACTCAACCTAGAAAAAAATAAACAAGAAAGGTGGAATGAAGTTGGAGAAAATGTTAAAAAAAAATATCCACACACCCTTTATTGGAACCCTTAAATGTACTTCTGCACAAAGAGGACTGTGGCAAGAGTTCTGTTTTTATTTATCTAGAAAATCCAATGCAAGTGCAAAATGTTCCTTTCCATCTGTACTTATTGACAACCAGATTTTTTTGTGTAAAAATATTATTTATTGGTAAGTATAACAAACAAGATAAAGGGGGTACAGCAGACATACATCTGTCTAAAAAACATAAGTCTCACCAGGTTCCTTGTTGAAGCACAGGCCACAATTTTATATGATTATCTATATGGAACATCAACACTATGATTACGGTTTGCTGTGTTTAATTATTGCACTTACATCTGATTTCAGTATGTTGATTCATATGCTCTTTGTGTCCATTTTCCTGTAAACCATGAATGTTTATGTCCCAAGCCTGGGTCTGTTTCTCTATGCATTCCTAGCATTCCATCAACTGTTCTGGCATGTACCTTAATTCCAGACCTGACCTCTTACATTTCCTTTTCTCCCTGCAGGACTGACATTCCAGTTAACCTGCACTTTTTGTTTTTTTTATTTTGTTTAACATGCTTGTAGACATGCATGTTTACTGATTTCATTACACAGATATTAGTTTAAGATATGTTTACCGGAGTGAAGCATTTTAAAGAATTGCAGTGTCACTGAAGAGACCCTAGCCATAAAGATGTCAGCGATGATCTGTCCTTAAAAGGACACTACTGTCAAATCCGGGAATGAAATATACATCAGCCACCATAATTACTAACATACTACTAGTGAAAAAGTTTTGAGAAAGTATGGTACCAGGAGATCAGAACCAACTGCAATAACTGATTGCTTTAAAAAAAGGAATGATATAAATCTGTATATTTTATTGTACACATAGTTATTTTCTTTATAATAATAAATAAGCCTATCACCAACGTTCTAGGGTTGTTTATAAAAAAGATCTGTATATCTGACCCCTGTAAGTCAAATGAACCTATATATGGTCATGGATACCATTCTTAACTAGGAATGTATTCTCCTAAATGTGTGTCTAAAGTTAAAGAATTTTTTGTTTTATATAGAGGGGGAAAGAGTTATCAACCCTGTCAATTTTATTACCTTCAGCATTGCTGCTGGGGAGATTCACTTTTTTCCTGTTGGTGACCGTTATTACTGAGACTAAAAACAAGGAAATGTCCATATTCTTTAGTCTTATTTAGTATTAAATTTAAATGTAATAGTATAACACTGTTGACCAATAATTACCACAAATCGAACAACTGTTATTTAAATAGTTGAATGCTTGGCCCACTGGAATAGGTGTTACAAATATGAAAGCTTATTTTCCCTGGATCCGTTAGTATTATTATTATTACACAGTATTTATAAAGTGCCATCATATTATGCAGCGCTCTACAAAGACAATAGTCATGTCACTAACTGTCTCTCAAAGGAGCCCACAATCTAATGTCCCTACCATAATCATATGTCATTAATATAGTCTAAGGTCAAATTTGAGGGGAAGCCAGTTACCTTTACTGCATGTTTTTGGCGTGTGGGAGGAAACTCACGCAGACAAAGGGAGAACATGCAAAACCCAGCTGGCTGAGATTCAAACCTTTGAGCTAGCGCTGCAAAGGCAAGAGTGCTACTGCTGAGCCACCATGCTGCCTGGATAACACAACTTGGATCTTGAGTTTGAATTTATTTTTACACCCTTACAGATATAGAAGTATATTACCACTTTTACAATCCTAAAGCCTTAGGAATTAAAATGACATGTCACATCCCTACTTGGCAGTATCTACCTGGAACTAAATATGTCTGTACCCTTTGATAAACTTCATTGTTTACCAGTCTGAGACTAAACGATAATTCCAAACACCGGGGGATTATTCTTGAATGTAAAAAAATATCAGATGTATAAGAAAAAAGAT
>NC_092862.1:61371330-61453617 GCF_032062135.1 Pyxicephalus adspersus | reverse complement strand
TATATATATATATATATATATATATATATATATATATATATATAGATTCAGAATGTTACCAGGACAGGAGGACAGTTTACCTACTGTTCAGTTTCAGTTGGTGAATAACATCATGCAATGAGAAGAATGTACTGTATATTACTCTTACAGTTTCACGCCTATATGAAAGCAGTCAGTTTTTTATTTAAACATAAAGGATAGGTGACAACGTGATGGATGTAACACTGCTTTATACACACACTTCTTTATTTTCACCTAGGCAATGCTGCTGGGAAGTAACAGTCTTTCTGTCTCATCTGACATGTCAAATACTACTCCTAAAGTCTTTTCTAAACACATTTTCCTCACACTTGATCATGACACGCAATGGTATTTACTTACTAAAGGACTTTAGTTTGTTCCTTCAGCAATGTGAGCTACCACTCTTTAAAGTGGAAGTAAACTGAACGAAAAAAAAATTTCACTTTTTCTGTCGATCCAATGGGAAATTACCTGAATTGGGTCCCACAACGTCCCGGTGTCTTCCTTTATCCTGGGGCAGAGGAAGTGCCGGGCGCAGCCATCTTCTTTGGCCTTCTTCTTCATACGACACCCGATCTGGCACTGCGCAGGCGTAGGATCAGGAGACGTAGATAGGGGAAAAAAAGTTCCGATCTCACACATGGGTTTTCTACCCTTTTATGTAAGGTAAAAAAATTTAGTTTAGGACTGCTTTAAGTTAAGTTTTATTTACAGTAACTTATAGAATGATTTAAAGCTCTGCTGACTTCAGCCATCATGTTCAAGTAATATTGTCTTTTTTTCCTTGCATATGACTGGATATTCTTTGCAAAGTGACTTAACTAATCTAGATGACTCCTTTCAGAGTTGAATTCACTTTGCTAAGTGAACAGCCCAATGGTTTTTAGTAAGTCAACCCCACTAAATCTTGCAAACAGTTAAGGAAAATGGTAGGTATAAACCATGTATTCAATTTGAATTTGTCATGTTGCTTTCATAGAAGAGAACAATTGCAAATTATGTAATAATAAGGCCCTGATTTCCTGATTTGAAATCAGCAGGATAAGGATGTCCTCCTCTAATAGCTTATGCTCAGGCCTACTACATCACCATACTACCAGTCAATGTAAGGAGCTCTCTGGTTTCTGAATTTATATCTTCAGATCTTCAGCACCTCTTCACATGTTTGGGTCTGGGCTCTGAGAGTGAGCTGCTCCCCCCTGCTATTACTTCTACACTCCACCCCATAACACCACCTTCACTGCCCAGCTGAGCTTTGAGTGGATCTCTGGTGTAATTATGGAAGGCATATATCAGGTTTTTAAGCTGTCTGTTGGGTCCCCCCCCCCTTGGTTCCAATACTGTCTGCTTAGCAGTGAACACACCCTTGTAGTCACTCACCTAGTTCACAGTAACCTTTAAAATGATGAGATTTAAGGCACCAGATGTTTATGCCTTTATGCTACCAATATGTAAATCTAGCTCTGATAACTATTCTAAATGAATACAAGGACAGTTCATATATTAAATCAATATGTCTACATAGTGAGAAGCTAGAGATTAAAAAAGGTAAACACAACAATATTAGATTGCTAAAAAGACAAATAATCTACCCTAATCCAATTATAGGTAATGCTAGCAGATTTTTTTTATTACTGTTGCTAACTTTAACTTGGCACAATATTCATATTGCTGGTGATACACACTGTATGAAGACTTTAATCCCCCTTTTACACTGTTCTGCTCCAATGCAATCTTACAATATCAGGTAACGCACTCATACATTAGTGAACCTTTTACATAGGTTAAAAGAGGTAAATGCTCAAATTTATTATACATTTCATTCAAGAATATTGGTCCAACTTTTTGCCTAAAATGTGCCTTTAGGGTTTTAGGAACTGTCCCAATGACAATGACAAAAACAACCCTGGGGTGATTACAGAGGGTGAATATTCCCACAGACACAGACAGGTAATCCAACACTTTCCCAAAACAAATAAAAAATATAAATACTCTTTGTTTTGTTTTATTGTGAGCTTTGTGAGCATGTGTAAAAATATTAGCGTTAAGGATTTATCAGGTATGGAACAAGAAGTCATATTGACAAAGCATGGGCAAATTGAAAATACAAGTGCCATATAAAAGACTTAGAAACCATTGTGTGCAAGAGTGACACTGAACCTTGCTAAAGGACACCTGTTGTCATCCTGATGGCCAACCCTGGGACAGTCAATTATGAGCTAACAGATGCAGAAAAGGTAGACAAAAGGTCCATAAAAAGCACAATTAAAGGCATGTTTTCATTCACAGATGTCATCCATATGTCATTCTGGACAGAACACAATTTAGAGGGTTTTTTACATTTGAAAGATCATTGTTTCTTATTCAAGACATTGCACTGGAAAGCAATGCTAAACACTAATAAATATATTTGTTCCTTCCTTTCACTTTAAAATGGGACCAGAATATATTTTTTTTAAAGTAGACAATAATTTGTTTCTACAACAAGCTGTTTTATTTTATGGATGGTAAACACCAAACACTAAAATGAAAATAGCTAATTATTTGATTGCTTGATTTACTTATTTCACTGGTAAGATAAAACAATGTTACTATTCCAATCAACTTGTAAAATAAAGTAAAATAAAATAAAATCACTAACAATACAAACATTTGCAACATGTCTAATAATAGAAAAATGTAGGTATAATATTATATTCTTTTTTGTTATAAATGTTCACGTTTTGTTTTATCATTTTAATTTTGTTCATGTCTACATACATTGTCTGTAATTTTGTTGTGGTTTACCACCATTCCATACAAATACACTCCATCACTAGGAAATGTGATTACCTAGAAGCCTGAGAGGGGACCATAAGTTAATTTAGAGATCTGTTGGAGTAGTTTATTGATCGCTATTGATTTACTGCCGGATAAACTGGCATTGTGGTTGTCTACCTGAACTTGTTCTTCTTGCTACAGAAGTATATTTTTGCATATTTGAGTTGTCTAACCATGCACTTTTGCTTTTATATACATACCTAAGTAGCAAAAAGATCATGCTTTCATAGTGTCATTAATGTCTATTACTACGAGAAAAACAACATCAAAGAGCACTTCAAAAACATTTTGCTGTAAAGGAAACCATTTACATAATTATGCTACTTTTGTAAACTTAAATAGGTATTTACCCATGTCTCTTTGTTAGGATTTCAAGTCAATATAATGTATTGCCACAAGATTTAAAGCTATGACCTCATTACTGTGCATATAAAAGTCACGGGAGAATTGACAGTTATAATAGTTTGTATTAAAGCTGAAAGTTGCACAAAGTATTACCAGCAAATATAGAATTTCTATAGAAAGCTGCTGTACAAATATATGTTAAATATAGACCATCTGCACACAAATATATCTTTGTCTCATTACAGACAACACATGCTTGAAAGACACACATGGAAACCTTTTTAATCATTCCTGCTTTGAGCCTATTGGGAACCAGTTAAATGCTGTGTTAGCTGAAGACACGGTATGGTCTTTTGAAAAAGACTGGGTTTCTTTGCAAACTGTGGACACACCCCACTAAAATACCAGACCTGTAAAGTCACTCTTTGAGAGTCCCACTCAAATCTGACCTCCCCAATGCCTGGAATAACAGCCTAGTAATAGTGACACTGACACCCTTCTTAAGTTGTTCCTTGAAGTGATTCCTTTGGGACATGCTAGCAAAATTTAATGAACAAATTATCTACTATTTAGTGAAAGACCTTCTTTAGGTAATTCAAGGTTTAAGGTTATATACAGAGTGTGGAAATTTCCATCTAAAATTATAATGTGACTTAACCTCCATTCATGATACTGGAAAAACTTTACATACCGCTTGTCCCAGACAAGAGTACTTTGTTTTTTGTGGGTTTTTCAGGTCAAAACTTCTCCTCTTACTCTATAGTGCCACTCATATTACTTTTTCCATATTTATATATAGATACAAAGCTCTTAATACTAACCTTGTCATTTTCTATTAAATAGAAATAGTTATCTAAATGGAATTACTCCTAAACATATACCATACCAACACTATAAAAAAGCCCTACTGTATTGAAATGAATTATCTTTTTATCAAAATATGACAGTGAATGTAAATATTTTTAACAAGATGTCACTGATATAGATTAAAGTTTATAAAGAATGAAACCACTTAAACATTTTACAGTATATGCACATTGAAGTGTTTTGTTATGTTGATGAAACATACTCTGAAATGCTGAAATTTGAAACAAGTCACTAAAACACAAGTGTGTAATTTTTTTTTTTGTCATGGTAAGGAGTTTGGATGATGTAAATGGCAGGTGATATAAATATACCATAAACAGGTGTGCTGGCTACAGTTTAAACACAGTGAATAATAAATGGCCCTCCACACATAAGATGGCGATCCAAAATATCTAATCTTTATTATTAAAATTTGTTAATGATTCCCAGCAGCAAATCAGGAAGGAGCTGTATCTTTAGGCCCAGCCCAGCTAGAGGCAGTTGATTGTAAATATTTGTCAAATTATTTTAACAGGCAACCAAGTCATTCTGTGGAGTCTTCTGTTGCAGAAAATACTATTTTATTATAGATGATGGGTGTAAGGACTGGACTAGTACTAAGCCAGTATGTGTGTACAGCTTTATTTCCTGCCTAAATGGAGTTTTGAAGTTTTATTAAAACTTTATTATTACAGTTACTGACATACCGGAACATGAAGTGTGCATGGCAAAGTCTACACCACTGTTCAGAAACTTTGCAGTTTCTGTGTAAACAGAGCAGAGTTTTGACAGTTACGATCGACTGGAAATAATAAAAAGGGGGGATATATTCAGGACAGGCCTTGCAGGGTGCAAAAAAGGTCTTGTGGTTTGCCAATTGAATGGCCTTGGTTTAAAAGCAGCAATTCACAACTCTTTTCACCAACTGACAGGAATAAATATGGTAGCTCCACAGCTATGCATTTAGCTGTCGCACAGGTGTGGCATATCCAAAGGCTATGTTTAGATGGGTAGTGAGGTTGGGGTGCAGTTACCACTTCCTCAAGGCTGTGAAATGAGGTCTCAGGGAGATGGTACATGTAGCTTCTACCCACAGCAGCCCCATAGAAAAAAATGGGGGCAGCAGTGAATGGTTCAATACCCACTGTCAAATGTGCAAATGCGATCCAAGTGACCAAGGTGCCAGCCACTGGGTATTACATGGAATTTCTTGATCCCACATCAGGTTTGAACCTGCGCTCTCTTGTACTTTCTGGGAATTTGCTTTGACTTTAGCTTTTAGTAAGAGTGGATTTCCTCATAAAGCTGCAACTGTATGCATGAACTTGTAAATTAAACAATTTAGAATAAAAAAAATATCGATAGATGAGTATTGAGACCGATCCTTGAATTATCCTAACATATTTCTTGACTGAAGTGCTTTCAAACACACTATTCTTGTTAAGGTTAATAAATAATTAATTTGTTAATATTGTTTGCATTTATTCTTAAAAAAAACAGTAGCAAACATGTAATTGCTAGTACGTTAATCCCATTTTATATATCAATACAATGTTCTAAAAGCAAATGCCAGACAAGAAAGTAAGTAAACAGCAATGACATCATTCCTGCTGACGTGTGTTAATACCTGAAATAGAATCCTCCTGGTGATTATACCTTTCCTACTGAAATTCATGCCAAATGCTCACTAAAAGGTAAGGCAGATGTTTGCAGAATCCCATTAGCTAATACATCCTGCAGTTAATCAAAAGCATCTGTGGGCAGAAATAATGGCCTTAATTACCCTCTAACATGGTCCCTTCAGAAGTCCTTAGTGAACCTTTAAATAGAGGTAATTCTAAAACAACCAATGTAACTTGGCTATAGTGAAACATATGTGACCCCCACTACCAGAGGGGTGTTCAGATCACTGTGGAATGTTTTGTAACTACCTAATGATTTGTTGTTAGCTAGGTAAATGTAATTGCTAGAGGACCATTATGCTGTATTAGACAGAAAAATATATCATTGACAGAAACACAGATCAGGAATTTCATACTTTTCATACATATAATATTGTGATTCAATTTTGAATATGTGAGTTGATACTACAGAATTTTACATTCACATAACCAAAAACATTTTAGTTCTATATACAACATGAATATTGAAAAAGAAATATCTTAACTATTAAAAAATGTAAAACTATAGATTCCTATACATTCTGTTTTGTTATGACTATAAGCTGATTATATAATAAACAAATTAGCAGAAATAGAGAAGCCTCATCTTCTTGTCTCTGCACCACCAAAAAAAGATGTAAGGACTTATTAGGAAGCTGAAGGCGAAATCTCAAAGTCCCAAAGGAATGAATATAGGGGAGCATTAAAATCTATTGCCCATTCCCAGGAAAAAGTAAAAAAAAAGAAACATTTTATTATTAGTCATTTTATTACAAGTTATTTTAGGCAAATAAAAAAACACATACGTAATGAATTACTTAATAAGTACATATAATTACTTTTTACATACACATATTTAATGAATAATAAATAAAGTGTATGTATGCTCCCAGAAGTAAGTTCACATTCAGTAATATAAACCCACACTATTGCTATCACTAAATAATAGATTTACCTGGCTGTAGTAAGAGTGCAGGGAATCATGAATAATATCATTAACCATAATTGAAACCCTTATGACCATAGTTTAAAGCCCATGCCTGCATTATGGCTAAATCCCAGCTGAACCCACTACACTTTCCAACAAACTTTATACCTGTACAATGTATAATAAACCTAAGGTAAAAAAGGGGGAATTGTGGAATTCTAGGTGACATTGGGGTAGACTGGGGTTGCTGCAGAACGGTCTGGGAGCATTCTTGTGGGCTGAGGGAGCTGTGGGGGTCCGAGGGCACCATGCTAAAATGGTACCTTGCTAGGCTGGGATCTTTTTGTGGTCACCGTGGTAGACTAGGGGTGCTATGGATGGCACTTTGGAGCTAGCAAACACTCTGGGGGGTTGGGGGCCACTACAAGGCTAAAAGGCACTTCAGAAAGTTAGAAAGTACTGAGGATTTTCAGATACCTCACTTGCAAGGAGCTATAAAATGTGGATATTTTTCTTTTCCCCATTTGCTTCTCACTGGAATAAGATGCCTTATACAGGCACCCACCAGAAGTAAATATGTTTCCTCTCCTTGTCCCAGGAATGAATAGGAAGAACAGAACTGCACTCCATGTGAGGACTCACAACACCACATTTAGAGTAGGGGTTTATCTATCCTGATTGAAATTCTGTGGATTACACTGGATCCTGCAGGATACACCAGGTTGTACCTTCCCCTGGGCTTGCTATGCAGGTAACCTAGCTCTGCCATCAGCCTCGTATCATCGTATCATCAGTGCGAGATCTCAGACAGAACTGCCTGCTAGTCTCAGGAGATTTGGAGTGACATTTGGTAATGTTACTATTGTGCTGTTGACTGGTATTCATGCTGGAGAACCAGACAGGAAGCAAAACCCTGCCTTCACCAAAATGCCCATCTCTGTACAGAGATACAGCATGGAACAAGGAATTTGATGTGAGTAATAGGAAAAGGTCTGTTGTAATGTCACCACAGCCAAGTCTATTTACTAATTTCTTTGTCCCCTGTCAACTTTTTTAGGACACTGTTTTTGCAGTTCATTTACACTTTAATAAAGTTGTTTAAACTTGTCATTTGGTTCACAGACCTATATTGTTTCAGTAGATTTCTGTAGATGGTATGGGAGTTTTAATGCCAAAAATGAAGACTAATAATATAGTTGCAGAGTTTTGATTTTAGCTATTCCCTTCTGACTTCTGGCATCAACAATGAATTTTTGCTCAGAGAACTCAGTTTCACTTTTTAGAACATTCTCTGTAAAGATGGTTATGCATGAAAGTTCTAAACAGTTTCTAAACTATATAGCCCATCTGGCACCAATAACCAGTTCAAAATCACTGAAATTACTTTTCCTCCTCTGATGCTCTGTTTGAACTTCAGCAGGTCATCTTATCAATGTCTCTGCCTCCCATGTGATTGGCTGATTAGTTACTGAACAGGTGTACCCAATAAAATGCCCAGTGAGTGTAAGCCTATTTCTACTTTCATATCTCTCTAATGCCTGCATGATTGCCTGTAAGCTCTAAAGATCAACCTTCATAAAACACAGCTATTGATTAAAACTTACAGGAGGGCTAAAGTATTTGTAGAGTAATTGTGTCAGTTGTATTTATAGACTGATAATGTCATCCAACAGCTCTATGATTGTGATTTACTTAGTGTTAATGAGTTTCGGTCATAGGTCCATGCTTGACATTTAGAGCAGTTTGAGTAGAGCTTGCTGTGTTATAAATCCTTAAGCACCCACTTCTAAAGCTAATTACAAAAATAATCTTCAGTATGAATCATCAACATAAACCAGCTATGACAGGCTGCACATTGTCTCAGGATAGTTACAATCCAAGTGGATACTATGGCTCTGTTTGTGACGCATTCTAAATATATTTCAATAAATACAATTCATACAAACATAATGAAATCCAGACTATTGTCTAGAATTTGAAAATGATTTGTTATAACATCCTGATCAGTCTGGTACACACTGTACAAGGTACTCCCAAAACTAACTAAGGTACAAAGTGGACAGGTTAATCCACCAACATGATGAAAATGAATCTTCTAGGAAAGTCTCATACAGTATATTTACAATATATGCATTGTTGCAGTAATTTGTCCTGGTTTATAGTACATTTAGTTTGGTATTTTTGATCAAACTGATCATATCAATGCTACTGAGGTGGCTTTTCTAGAGGTAGACCACTGTAAGAAACCATTACACTGCTACACAGTTTCAATATGTGAGATCTCTTCAATTAAGAAACATGAAAAGTGAAAATTATTCTTTATATTTTTATTTGAATGCAAATTTGTATTGAAGGTTTTCATTAACCATAATTAGGAACAGAGGCATAAACATAAGTTAGGTAATACATCAGGATATACAAGAGGGAAAATACAACATGAGAAACAACAAACATAAAAAGGTAACCGCAAAAAGAATATAGACCCTCTGGGGCTAAAGCCTCAGTTATGTCTGCACAACAGCATAACAGAAATTATTAATTATTATTATTATTATTATTATTATTAATATATATATATATATATATATATATATATATATATATAAATATAGCACCAGCATATTACGCAGTACTGTACTTTTAATAGGGGTTGCAAATGACAGACAGATACAGACAGCGACACAGGAAGAAGAGATGACACTACCCAGAAGAGCTTACTATCTCTCCAACCGATTGCAAGTCAATAGGTGAGTAGATAAAAGATATATGGATAAGAAGAAAGAAAAGAAATGACAGTGTAAGAGTAGGGGGTGCAATTTGGGGTCCAAAAACATGTATTTTTAATAGTAAATAAAGGGTTGGAAGCCCTGTTAGGTTTGTTATTGTTGGCTACATTTTTTTAGGGAGATGCCTTCAATGGGACAGGGGAAGTTTACCTGGAAAAGAAGTCATGGCATCTAACCCCTTTCCAGCTGTACTTGCTTACTCCAATTTGATTTAGGGCCGGGTTTATCTTCTTTCCTTCCCTGGGCCAGATGTTCTTTCCACCACCAGCCCCTTTCAAATGAACATATACAAAACAAAATATAATAATAAGGCAGGTAAACACATAGAGACATAACAAATTCCATAGTAACAGAAAAATTTCTGCAGAAATCAGTACTGTACTGATAACTAAAAACATGTCAGCAGAGGCACAATCCTTATTTTAGTACAACGGTCAGCAAACTTTTTTGGCTACTAGGCCTTTTTAGGAGGTCAAGAAGGCACACTAGGCCGGACTCTCTCTCGAGTCCCGCGCTGATGGCTCTGCCCCCACCAGGAACTCCCCTGGAGTGAAATCCCTTTTCTCCGCAATGCATACGGAGGAGAGGGAATGCCCCTGAAAGGAAATCCCTCTCCTCCACAATGCATATGGAGTAGAGGAAATGTCCCCTTACCCCGGCAGCAGAAGTGTTAATGCCAGCCATGGTAAATAGGGAAGGGTGGCATAACAAGGAGGCTCAAGAGCGGCATGCAGTTGCCAACCACTGCCAGCCGGGATTAGGCCGGATCGACCAGGGGGGCATTAGGCTGAAACGGACTACTGGCTAGGCCGTATCTGGCCTAAAGGCCTGAGTTCGCCTACCCCTGCTTTAGTAGAATAATAAGGAGCATATCCACAGAGACACAATCAGGGATGTGTCTGACACAATAAGTATTGGTCTAGCATAATTCAGAAAATGTCCATAGCAATCACCCAAACAGAATATATCCCTCCCTTGCTGGTAAATAGGCATACATTTCCAGTGAGGGAACAGCAACACACCTAGGTTTTGTCCATGAGGTAGGGAAGTTATTTAAGTAGCTTAGCAGACCAATGATTAATACTACTCCTTTAGCAGGTGCCCTGAGGGTACAGGCATGTTTGTTTTCATTGTGTATATATGGAGGGGTGCCTTTAGAAATACTATGCTTTAAAGGATTGCCTATTGCCCTAATGTAAGTAATTTCTGTGTAGCTTTTGCTGTAACGAGCTACTGACACTCAGATAAAACAATTTTTCAAAGGGAACAAACAATAAAGATCAAGAGGGCACTTGAGGTTTGTAAAGAGAACACAACGGGGACACTACAGCACTGGACTGGATAAAATAGTTCACACCAGGAGTGGACATAGGGAGGTGCAAAGTGTGTCATTTCATGAGGGCCCTGGCCCTCCTCATCCAACAGGAGCTCCCACAACCAAGGCTGGACCTTCAGCATTAATTGTATGGCACAAGTATGACTCAGACGGGCCACCCCTTTAAAACCCCAACTCCCTCTCTGCAGACATCAGTCTTGCAAGAGAATCTCTTGCCCAGCTGACATGTGCTTGCCCAGGCAGGAACACTTGTTCTGTGCTTTGCTGCTGCTCCATGACACTTAAGTATGACGTCTGGACAGGTAGGATGAAAAGACAGTTCTATCAATTCATCATACCGGTTCAAATGTCATACTTGTAGTTGAGCTTCTTTGCCAGATAGTGGTGCCGGTAGTGGGTGGGGGATGTTTGCTACATCCACCACTGGTGCACACTATTATGATAATAAACACTTTAAGTGTTTGGGCCTAATTTACTAAAGCTCTCCAAGGTTGGAGAGGATACACTTTCATCAGTGAAGCTGGGTGATCCAGCAAACCTGGTATATTCTGGTCCAGGATTGAAAGCATTTGCTAACAAAAAGCAAATTACTTTTAAGAAATACATTCCAGGTGTGTTGGATCACCCAGCTCCACTGATGAAAGTTTATCCTCCACATCCTTGGAAAGCTTTCCTAAATCAGGCACAATATTGGAGACTTTAAAATATGATGAATATGGACTAATGCAGTTTATTTTTGTATTATTTTTTGTTTCTATTGTCACAACTAGTATTGATATTGGTACTGGTTGTTTCTTATGTTCTTTGGATTAATTTAAAAGTTTATGGTGATTCGGAGAAAGCTGTGTTTTTAGTAAGACAATAGCATATTTCATATTTGCTGTTTCACATTGGAAATAAGTTTATACAACAGATCCCCGGTGGGGACGGGAGCAGCTTTTGCACTGTTAACACTCCTTTGCCAGTCTTAATAATCTGTCAAAGACACTTATGAATTAGGAAAAAAAATGTTCCAGTCTTTATTCATTTATAGTGTTTTTTCCTCTGTCCTATATTAATTTCGATAGTTTACACATTTTAGAATTCCTCAATTGGATTGTAGTTTGATTAGTAAAACCTTTAAAAAACTGAACAGCTATGAAGCTGAAAAAATGTAAAAGTCCCCACATTTAAAAGAAAAACCACATTGAATTGTTTCATTTTCTGTCATTCACTTACATTATGCAATATTACTAATGACCCCACTGAACAAGGGATTTCCCCAAAACTCCTGACCTGACTATGACTTTTTAGATAATGTATTTACATCATAGCCAATGTGTTTGAGGTTCCAAAGCTGAGCAAAAGCAAGCTTTATCAAGTGATGTATCAGTGTAGTAAGTGGTTTTATATCAGATGTTGTTGTTTGCATATGGCAAGCATTGTAGCTGAGTTAGGAAAGAAAAAAAAAGAAAAAAAAAGAAAAAACAAAGAAAGCTATTCTCTTGCTCAAGTACATCTATGATGGCAATGACTTTGAAAAAGGTTTATTTGTACAATTGCAAGCAAAGTTTATAGTGCAAAAGGCTTATAAGGTTAGAACAGGAGCAACAAAAAAAGAACATTGGCTATAAAACTACTGCGCATTGGTTGCATTTCTTTAGGAGCAAGAAAAAGTTGAATAAAGAACAACTGAAAAATTATTTGGGAAATTTGGGAAGTATAAGACAAAACTGAAGTTAAATACATATTATCAGATAATATAGTGCAGAAGGATAAGAAGACTATTGCTCTCAATTCAGTGTTATGTGCTTAACACAGAAAGGTGGAGGTGCAGTTATACCCAAACAAAATTTAGATTGATAAAGCACTTGGCCCATATTGTAACAACCTCTGTGTGCTAAAGGACATACGCCCATTAAATGATAAATCACCATGTCTTAGGCTGGGTACACACGTGCAATGGTTCTCACGTGATAATTGGCTTAGGGCCGATATCGGACGAGAATCTGGCGTGTGTACATTGCTCTTCGTCCATTGTCCGAACGACCGTCCTGGCGGATTCAAGGACGATGGACGAAGAACGATCATGATAGAAGTGAAGGGGTGAGAGTGCAGCGGGGTGCCGATTCGTTGTTGTCTCCCCTCCCTTCTCCATACAGCAGAAAGGTGCTGTATGTACAGCGCTCGTTCATACATCGTGCAGTCGTTAGTCATTGGAAAGAATCTATGGGGAGAAACTAAAAAACTGTAATACAGAAGATAGTGTACCAATAGGTTACTGTAGACCAGACTTCTGTTTTGCTCCATTCATAGGAAAGACATACATGCACACATGTATATTCATATAGATTTGATATTGGGGTTATTATATTTGAATTATTGTATAACATTTGAAATTGTTCTTTGTTCTTCTTCATTATGACTTACAGAAACTGGGCATACAAGTTCCAGAACAGTTCATACAACAGCAAAGAGCTTGTTAAAATACCACAAACAAAATGTATTTAAATATAACATGCATATTTCATATATACCATCTATAGCTGGAAGGTGTGAAAAAGATATCAGGTTGGGTAACTATTTTCACCCACAAGACATTTGGCGTTTAAATGGCTTAGTAAAAACTGGTCAAGGGCAGGTTGTAGGCTAATCATAGGCATCTGAGGATGGCTACCAAATGGTAGGGTGAATTTACAGGTATTTTATTTTTTATTTGTTAACCTTTGCTGAAACACATTTGCATAAATTCAAACAATTCAGCTTCATCCTTAACATGTCACCCTTTTATTTATGCCTGTAGATGCAAAATACTGCTGAGCAGTAAACGACTCTTGCCTTGAATCCCTAAATTTATCTGCCACCAGGGCAACTATCACTTTGTGATAGTGTGTCACTTCTGCTACTATAAATTTACTTGCTTCCGCCAAAGCCACAATGTAAGTTTTTTTTTTTTATACAGGGGATGAAGTGAATGGTTCTTGTTTCCCCTTAAATAACTGCTTTATGTGTGTGAATTATATAAAGCAGTTAAAGATGTGTTATTAAAGTATGCAAAAACAGGAAAAAGCACATACACCTAATGCACTTAACCCAAAATACCAGAATTGAGAAAATCCAGACAAATTTTAGTTGACAAAAAGTTACAACTTACTGTATGTACCTATTATCTTTATTTTGCAATAATTATAAAAATAAATAATTATTGTAAAAAGAATGTGAATAGCATTTTGAAGCTAGTCTGTCAGTAAGAAAAGACTAATTTTTTTTTGCAATACATCTGCATAGCCCAGAAGTGGAAAGCTGTGCACTGAAGTCTGGAATTTCCTAGGTCAAGGGCTGGAATGCAGTTGTCCATCAGACTTGATAAATTCTAGGCAAGAGAGACAGAGGAAAACTTACAGCTGTTTTCTTTTTGCTGTGACATAGTTGACAAAAACTGCATTTTAGTGGCTAAAAAAAAATATTTGATAAAAAACAGCAAGGACTACCCAGGAGAAACAGTTGTTCATTTTAACTTATAATTATCCAAATAAAATTTGTCAGTCTTGTATTCATTTTATGTACAAGGGTGAAAAATGTTTAATGTCAGACAAAGTCAAGATGTCTACCTTAGTGTCATTTCAAAGGGGGCTGTTGAAAAATAAAGACAGTCAAGCTGATTTTTACACGTATACTAGGTCATTAGATATAGGGTGTCCATCTCTTGCTTTTTTAAATACAGCCTGAGCAAAGATTTGCTCTGGGGACTCTGTAGGGTACATTCTATCCAACAGATGGACACTAAAGTGGGAGAATGTACACATGGCATTTTACTTGTCTACCTCTTTTTGTTTAGGTAGGTTGTTACAGCCAGACAACCATCCATGAGTGAAAGTTTATGTGCGCCAGAATTTCTGAAGAGATCTTGGCACAGAAACAATTATTATTATTAATAATATTTTTATTATTATTATTAACAGGAAACAGGATTTATATAGCGCCAACATATTACGCAGCACTGTACATTAAATAGGGGTTGCAAATGACAGACGAATACAGACAGTGACACAGGGAGGAGGACCCTGCCCCGAAAAGCTTACAATCTAGGAGGAGGATTTTGGAGATGTTGCGTAGGTGAAAGTGACAGGACTTGGAAATGTTCTGAATATGGGGAGTAAATGAGAGGGCAGAATCAAAGGTGACGCCAAGACAACGTGCCTGAAGACAAATAATAGTGTTGTTAGGGGGGATGATGAGTTCTGTTTTATCCAGGTTGAGTTTCAGGAATCGGTCAGACATCCATGATGAGATGGCTGACAGGCAGCATGAGACCTTATCTAGGACTGAGGGAGATATGTCAGGGGTGGACAGAAAGATTTGAGTGTCATCAGCATACAGATAGTACTGTAAGCCAATGGAGGCTATGAGACTACCAAGAGGGAAGGTGTACAGAGAAAAGAGAACCGGTCCAAGGACTGACCCTTGGGGAACACCAACAGGGAGGAGAGTTGGAAAGGACGATTTACCATTGAAAGAAACTTGAAAGTAGCGGTCATACAGATAGAAAGCAAATCAAGAGAGAGCAGTGTCACAGATACCAATGGAGCGCATGATTTGTATTAGAAGGGGGTGATCAACAGTGTCAAAAGCAGAGGAAAGATCAAGGAGAAGGAGCAGGGAAAAGTTGCCTTGAGACTTAGCTCTGATGAGGTCATTGGCCACTTTAGTAAGGGCCGTTTCAGTGGAATGGACAGCTCGAAAACCCGACTGGAGAGGGTCAAGGAGAGAGTTGGAGCTCAGGTAATCAGTGAGTCTTTTGTAGACAAGGGGCTCAAGAAGTTTGGAAACATATGGGAGAAGGGAGATAGGACGGTAGCTAGTGGGTAGGGAGGGGTCCAGTGAGGGTTTTTTCAGGATAGTGAGAATGATGGCATGTTTGAAAGCGGAGGGTAGATACCATTTGAAAGGGAGAGATTGAATAGTTCAGTTAGGGTGGAAGCCAGGGTGGAGGAATGGGCACAGAGTAGATCAGAGGGAATTGGGTCAAGCAGACAGGTAGTAGATTGAGATGATGAGAGAAGAGAGGAGACTTCATCCACAGTAAGAGACTTCATCCACCACTGCTGGAAGAGGTGGATATGGTTGGAGTGGCCCAGTGAGCAGAGACATCATGCCTGATTTTCTCAATTTTATCTCTAAAGTAATTGTCATTGTCTTGGGCAGAGAAGGATGTTCTGGGGGGAGCAGGTGTGGGGTTTAGGAGGGAGTCATTTGTTGAGAAGAGGCTGCGTGGGTTGAAAGCTTGAGAGGAAATGTCAGCGGAGAAATAATTTTGTTGGTGACAGTGATCTCAGAGTTAAACTTTTGTAGCTTGGCTTTGTAGTCCAGGAAGTCAGCGCTGAGGCCAGATTTTCTTCACTTGTACTCAGCTGAACGAACAGTCTTTTGTACCTGTTTGGTGTGATTGTTGTGCCTGGGATGGGGGTTAACAAGACTGGGGTGATCAGAAGGGGGAAATGGTGAGTTGTCAAAGAGGGTGAGGTTACAGGATTTTGAAAATACTAGGTCTAAAGTGTGTCTGGCGATGTGTGTGGGGCCGTTGTTCTGTGTGAGTCCAAATGAGGAGGTAATGGAGAGCAGTTAGGCTGAGGAAGGATGGTTGGGCTCATCCACTGCAACATTAAAGTCACCGAGGATGAGTGTGGGCAGGTCATGGGAAAGAATGTGTGGGAGCTAAGAGGCAACGTTGTCCAAAAATTGTGATATTGGGCAGGGGGGCGGTAGACAACAGAAATAATGAGGGATAAGGTGCTGAAAAGACAGACAGAGTGGACTTCAAAAGAGGTAAAAATGAGAGAGGGTGGGGTAGGAAGGACGCTATATGTACAGTTAGGTGAGAGAATGAGACCCACACCACCACCTACCTTGTTGCCAGGTCTGGGGGTATGTGTAAAGTGCAGGCATCAATAGGAGAGAGCAGCAGCAGAGGCAGAGTCAGAGGAGGAAAGCCAAGTTTCAATGAGGGCCAGGAAGTTTCTGAGATTTAGAAAGGAGAAGGTTGTGTATAGAGGTTAATTTATTGCCAACAGATCTGGCATTCCATAGACTGCCAAAAAAAAGGGGGTAAGAACTTATGGGTAGGGTGAATGGGGATGAGGTTAGGGGAAGGGAGTATCTTGCTGAAAGTGTATAGAAGAGAATGGCTGTGGGGGGACCAGGGTTGAGTGAGCTGTCACCAGAAAGTAGCAGTAGAGAATAAAGGAGTAGGAGCACAGACAGAGAAAGCAGGATAGTGAAGGAGCAGAGAGATATTGGCTCTGATGTATTAAAGTTCTCCAAGGCTGGGGAGAATACACTTTCATCAGTGAAGCTGGGTGATCCAGTAAACCTGGAATGAATCTGGTCCATGATTTAAAACATTTGCTAACAAATAGCTAATGACCTTTCGGTAATCTTAATCCTGTATTCTCTCCAGTCTTGGATAACTTTAATAAATCAAGGCCAATGAGTTATCATACTGGGGATGAGAGGGAATAGTGCCAGCAAAGAGAATGCAGGTGAATAATACATTTTAACAGATAATTAAGATCCATATGAGTACAATAAACAAAGTGACATTAGAGCAGGTTCTGTAATGTGGGTTGTAATGAGGCTTTTAAGCTTGTTGAGTTCCAGAAGTGGGATATGATGAGTCAGTCACAGAGATGGCTTGGTGAAATAGCAGTTCAGAATAGCAGCAGTAGAGGTGTGTTGGAGACCAGGTGGATGAAGCAGTCCACAGGCAGTAGATAGGAGTTGCCGACTATAATTGTATGTCCATCTTTGTTCCAATTCCTATTTCTTTTCCCTGGATGAACTCCCATTACCCTTATATTTTCGCATTTAAGATTTGGGCACCAACCAGGGTGCTTACTTGACCTTCCCTGTTGTTTAAATAGAAGTGCTTTGGACCCTGAATATGGATGGACTGATGGGAGTAACAAAGAATTTGGGATATCAGTTGAACCTGGGTAGGAAAGGGGTTGGCAGGGCAATAAATATCATTGTGCGTTCAGCTGGAACAAAGGAATTGTGAACAGATAAGTCTACGGGGAGATTTAGGTTGGTGCAATAAATTATCCACAATCGGAGACCTACCATACACAATCAGATGAAGATTGCAGGGGAAAACAAATAGATACACAGGGATGAAATTTGGCAGGCAGAATGGGAGACGTACCACACACAAGCAATAAAGCTGTAGGCATGTAAACTGTAGAGATGTCAACTTGTTTCCCTGCCAGTATGGTGACACTGGAGCAGCAGTGACCGGTATAGTGACCAGGGTGCAGAGCAGAACCATATATATAAATCAGCAAGAGAGATTATGTTGTGCTTCCAGGTGCAATAGCAAAACAGCATGTAACTTCAGAGAATCAACATATCTAACAGAACTAGTTGGCTGGCACCAAAAGACAGAAGAGTTACTACAGCAGTCAAATGCCCCAAGATTGCATGAGAAGACCACCTAATTTTAAAAAAATGTAGAAAATGTGTGAAGCATTTCGGGGAGACCAATTATGTGGCTTACATGGCAGCAAAGCAATGATGGAAATTCAGTTTACAACTTTCTGGGGTTCCTTAGTCTTGTTCACTGTATAATGAAAACATGACTAGAGTAGCCATGATATCTTCCTCTGAGCATCCCCCCTCACCCCCAAAATTCTCACAGACGACAAAGAAAATTGGCTGACATTGCCAGAATAAATAACCATAATTAACCCCCCTCCCACAACAATTATTAACCAACAGTACCCAAAATGAAACCACATTGTACCAGAATAACCTTTTTGGCTGCTGCTTTTTGAAAACTCCCTTTAATCCACCTTTTATTGGTGCCGACTAGACTCTGATATCAGGCACTGATATCAGTCATTCACAGACTCCACCCCCAGCCTTTAGCCAAACACCAATTTACCCCATCATTTTTCCAAAACAGAGAATACCCAAACCATAGACGGGTTCCTCCCAACTCTCCACCACCTTCCAGAAACCCAGCTGCCAAACACACACTGACCACCATACCCCAACACCAAAAGCCATATCTAGGAAGGGTGGGTGGGAAAATTTCTCCCTGCCAATACTAACGGACCAAGATTAATTAATCTTAATTACACCTTTCCCCGCCTACCAACCAATCACCTTCTCTCCACCTCCCCCTTTCTAGCATCTTCTTTAATTCTACCCTCTCCTGAAGGCCCTAGTCACACTGTCATGTGTCCCCTCCACCTATTGGCTCCAGGTCTCTCTATAACGATCATGGATGGGACAATGTGTACAACAGTCAATGATTAGAATTATTTCCTGGTTTCTGCTGTTTATGTCCCATTATGGAGGTCTTTCTACACTTTATCTACTGCTAACACAACAGAAAATTATCAGAAATCTGAAAAGTTTAGAAAAAATTCTTCTTAGACAGTTACCACTGGAATAGGGGTTCCTACTGAAAGGTATTCTCTTTACCTTGTTTTCTGATGATGACTGCAGAATTTTGGATTTTCCATCACAAGTAACAACATACTATGGTTTCTGATTATAAAGTTTGTATTTTGAGCTTTTTTTGTTCTCAAACCCTGTAAACCCTTTTTTTGAGATCCCAACCTCGGTCACTAGATTAGACTAGACTGTTTTTGAACGACTGTGTACAGAAGGGGTAGGAATACGTCACGTATTGTCTCAACTCTACTCCATATTAAATGACCCCCCGGAAAACTTTATACCAACATTTTTAAAAACATGGGGGAGAAAGACCTAAATATACAACTTATTCCCTCACAGAGTAACCGGGTGATCTCATTTACTCAACAAGGCTTGATAATTAGCAATATGCAAGAAGTGGGATATAACAATTTGATTAGGTGCTACAGAGTACTAGAAAAGCTACATATTATGTCCCCTTTTAAAGCTGATAGATGCTGGAGATGTGCCGTACAAGGGAGATGTATTACACATATTCTCGACATGTCTCCAACATAGGTACAACAAATCTTTAGTGAAATACCCGGTGATGGCAGCTAAAACCTGCACCCCCAGAATGTTGAAGAAAACCGAACCTCCCACACTAGCTATGTGGGTACGTGAAGCGCAAAAGATTCAGAATATGGAAGATCTGACTGCAGGGATTTATGATAGAACAGAATGGTATTTAGACACATGGGCTCCCTGGATCTCCTTCCAGGAAATGGTAGACTATAAGAATTTAATTGATTACCAAGCAGTGTAATAATTCAAGCTTAACAGTAGTACTTTGATAGGTACATTGATTTTGGGGTGATTTATAATACTAGAATTATCCGGATAACTATTCTTTCTTGGTAGCTGAATACAATCCTAATACATTTTCAGCATTCAGGAAGCTCTTTTAACTCTCTCTCATTGAGCATGATTTATTAAACCTCTCAAAGACTGGAGAAGATAGACTAATATGGGAGAAATCGGGTGATCGCCAATCCTAGATTGAATCCAGTCCAGGACTGGAAATATTTACCAAATATTAGCAAATGATTTTAGGAAATCCATTCCAAGTTTGCTGGATCACCCAAGTTCATGCATTATCTTCTCCAGTCTTGGGGAGCTTTAATAAATCAGGCCCATTTCCCTCTCTATATACACAATAACTAGTTATTTTATTACCATTTTTTTCATGGATAGTATCTGCCATGTATTGGAAGAATGTATCACAGCAATTGCATAATTTCATTTCTTGTTCCAGTAGTTTGCTCTAAGAAAATAAACCGCAGACCATTTTGTTAAATAATTTGTCAACTCAGGAATGAAATGCCTGAATGTTACCAAAATTAGAACTGTGTGTTCTTCCCTTGGAACATTGCTCGGTTTTGGTTGTGTGTACAGCGGTCAAGCCTAGGAACATTTTCGCAGCAGGCAGGAAACTAACGTATAATTGGCAGTAATGTAATACATCTATGTGCATACAACAGTGGCCAAGAAGGAAGTTAAATGTACAGTACAATATGTGAAAAACACACATTTATTTTCCTTACTGTTTAAAAAGAATCCTCCAGTGGCCTTTAGGCAGAACTGGCCATGAACTGGATTACCTTGGTTAATTATTGGTTGGAATGGCATACCTAATCAGTGATGTTGTATTTTGCTGAATGAATTGTGTTTGGTTAGAGGCTCTTTATTCTGATGTCATCTTTGTGTACTCTAATGCCAATATAATAATTAGTGTACAAACCATGAAGTTATTTCCATTGGGATTATGATGTTACATTTTTTTATTTAAAATGCTTTAAGTATACACGTTAGGCCTTAACATCAGCCCAAATTTTTTATTGGTTGCAATATATTGGGAAAAGAATAGAAGTCTCTGTAAGTGTTTATTGACCTCTGTACCTCCATTGAGGGGTTTGATCTCACTTCCTATCTTGGTGCCCATACAGAAAGCATACCCTACCAATGGGGTAATAGGCAGCAATAAAAACCAGACTTAGGTTTTATCTCTTCCAAAAGTAATGCGAAAAATAAAAAATAAAAATTGTTTTCAAATTATTATTTTTTGTCCTTGCGAATTTCCTTGGATCATAGATACTATCTATTCCTGGACAAGTAAATTTTACCCAAGTGGAGATTTAGCCCTACCCCTTTTTGGTATTAGCCCTACCCATCATTATTTAACTATCATATGACTGAGTCTCTACCTTACCATACTGATAAATGATAACTGATTTTGAGTAGAAATCTTCATGTTTAGGTTTGGCCCAGGATCCAAGAGGATTTTGCAGAGAAAATGATAAAATATTTGATTAACACAGGTCAACTGATCAACAAAGGTACTTAAAAACTTGCCTTGCATAGTGCATGCTTTACACTGCAGTTGCCAGCCTTAACCCATATTAGGTTCAGTTTAAAGATTATCTCCCTAAAATTAGAGATGAGATTAAACCCTACTTTTCCTTGTCATTAAACCAGTGGTAAAAGTACTCCAAACTGCTTGCATTCTGGTATACCAGAGCTCCCCCGTGGACAGCACATAGTTAATAGTCTTAGAACTGATAATAGTCAATGCCAAGCTCTCTGCAGAGGGTAAGCAAACTTTAGCAAGATCTGGCAGCCTGTCAGTTCTGCTTGCAGACGATAAGGAGTAATAAAGATGCAAAATAGGAAAAATACAAAGTATAGATATTCTGATTCTTCATGGGCAAAGCTAACAGAATGCCTGACCTCTCACTGACAGCTCTCTCTTTTACATTGTTTACAAAGCTCAGCATGACAAGTACCAACTTCTAACATTCCAGTAATTTTATATTTCCCGCCTGTCACATGATACAAAAATACCAACCTGGTCAGTGATTTAATGACCAGTTGGCAACCTTAACTGGGTTCTTCTTTAAGTAAATTGTGAGGCCAGTACCGTAAAAAAAAACAATGTTTTAAATGCCAAATACAAATATACCAACATTTCTAAAATATTTACTTGTATTCCTAATTTAAACAAAGTGAATAATGGACAACTGCCTGTCCCCTAACCCTAAATTTTCCTAGCAGCAAGTGCTTACCTATAGATCCATGAGCAAGTGCTTACCCCTGAACAAATAGGAGCTTGTGTTGTGAAGGTGGATTGGTGTGCCATAAACAATAAATGACACTGCAATGCACAATCACATGTAATGCAAAGGTGTGAAAAAGCCATCACATTAAAAATAAATAACATGCTATACCATGGCTTATGAAGAAATCAAAATATTCAGTCTTAGGTTATCATTTATGTTCAAGTTAACGTTTCATATTTATTGTCTTATTGTTCATCTTCAGATGACTTCAGACCATGGGAAATAGAGGTCAATATGTTAGAGAGTGTTACTCTTTGAAGTAATAGTCGCCATACCAATATTATTAGTTGTCCTTAAGGAGGGTGAATCTGACATCATGCTGGGCCCGTAGATCAAAAACTGGCTTAATATGAGAGGCGGGAGCTAAGAAACAGAGGAAAGGCATATTTTCCTAAGCTTGGACCTCATGGATATAAATTGATATAAACTGGGACATTAGTGTTTTTGGGAGCATTTCAAGTTACTCTTCAAGTAATAGCAAAAATTTGCAATTATTAAAAAGTATACCAGAACAACCCTAAAGCTGATTTGTTTTTTTCTGCAACATTGCTGCCTGAGGTGTTACAATATCCTATAATTAAGGAAGGGCACAAGAAGGTTGTATGGTGTTTAAGATAGGATTTCCATGGTGTTTGTGTCTCCTATACTAATAATGCTTAGCACTTCCTGAAAAGTCTAGCTGGAGTGAAATCTGAATTACAGGGCTGAAGCATGCAGGGCAGCTTTTGGCAACCTAGTACAGTTTTCTTGGAGCTTTTTAATATGGGGCAACAGAACCAATTGGAACATTCACTAACAGGATCTTAGAAGTGTTCTAATGAAGTCTGCTGTTTTTTTCTAGACCTAGGCCTCACGTTGAAAATATAGTTAAGTGGATGGAACCAATCTCTTTCTAATTGTTTGCCTTTCCTGGCAACCAACTTTTAGGAAAAATAGCACATTTTTCCACTTCGTGTTTTTTTTTCGCTTCAAATTTTTTTTTTTCTCACTCTGAGAAGCCATGTTGATAGTAATCATCTATGCTCACAGAAAGTCAGACTAACAAGTCCGGTGCAGAGGTATGGGAGACTCTTTGGCTTACACATAGGCCTTGTAACACCATGCGACTTACAAGAGAGCTAGGAGACGAGCAAGACCCAGCTTGGTCCCCAGTGATGTATTCCTGTAGATGTGTTGTCTCCTTACCAGAATGCCACCACTGCTTTACACTCCACAGATACTGCATCACTGACAAGATCTAGTCCTGTCACAGGGACGCAAGCTCTAGTGCAATATTGTTGCAGACTACACCAAGCAATGTCAACTCCAAGAAGAACAGACACAATGGGCCCGATTTATGAAAGCTCTCCAAATCTAGAGAGAATACACCTTCAACTGTAAAGCTAGGTGATGCAGCAAACCTGGAATGGATTTTTTAAAAGTCATTTGCTATTTGTTAGCAAATGTTTTGAATCCTGGATCACCCAGCTTTACTGTTGAAAGTGTATCCTCGCCAGCCTTGGAGAGCTTTAATAAATCAGGCTCAGTATATTGATCCCTGTAATGTACATAGACATCCTCCATGCTGTCATGGCTTAAGTTGGGTAAATGGGTGCCTGATAGATGAATTATTATTATCATTATTTTTATTAATAAACAGGATTTTTATAGCGCCAACATATTACGCAGCGCTGTACATTAAATAGGGGTTGCAAATGACAGACGAATACAGACAGTGATACAGGAGGAGAGGACCCTACCCCAAAGAGCTTAAAATCTAGGAGGTGGGGGAATTTACACACAATAGAATGGGAGATATGTAATGGTGGGAAGTAGTGACGGTTTCAAAAGACAGGAGAAGATGGGTAGGCAAGTTTCAAAAAATGGGTTTTGAGTGCACTTTTAAATGAGCAGAAAGTAGGAGCAAGCCAAATAGGTTGAGGAAGAGGCAGGAGCTCCTCAGGAAAGCATGCTCATACTCATAACTGGGTGTACAGCAAAACTTCATTTGGTTAGATGCAGAAGAGTACCAGGATGCTGCAACTTACAGTTTACATTAGTTTTTTTTTTTTTACTGATGTAAGGGACATCCTTGTATTGTAATTACAGGTACCGAAATGGGAACAAGTAGCCTAAGGCTGCACACAAATTGTGTCATTTAGTCTCCACTACGATGGAGTTCAAATATTAACCTTTAAGAAATATTAAATGACTGGAAATAAGAAGGCAATTGTTTATGGTCTATTTTGGTGGTGTTGTATGTTCTCTATGTCGTCTCTACAGCCTTTCCACAGATCCAGTCCTACCCTTTTGAGATACAGTTCCACAAATATATCCCATATATTCATGGCTTAAGGCTATGATATTCATTTTCCTAAATCTGAGTCACCTGTTATTGTGCATGGCTTCTGATGAAAGGATCATTTTTTTAAATGGTGCCAGTGGTGTGGTCATAGTACACTGACTGCATTGTCTTTGCATAATTTGACCACCTTATTAAATAAAATCAAGTTTCAACAGTTCAAATGGTTTTATTCTTAAATCTCACAGATTGAAAGGATTACTTATGTACAGTTTAGTGCAGACAGCTAGAAATATCAACACAATGAATCACCTACACTTTTTCTCAAGCAGGATATGTGTACAATGAGCTCATGTTTTACTGGCAGACCTAAAAAAATGAAGCATTGCTGCAGACAATTAAAACTAATGTTACTAATGAAGAAGTGTTTTTAATGAAAGATGTAGTAGAAAGTATAATGGAATTACAAATTACAAATGGAAAATGATTATTTTCTGTATACAATGCAAGTAAAAATGTATTTAGCTTAGCAAAAAAAGTAAAATATGTTCAATTGTAATACTCAATGGTGTGCAAAGGAGATGAAAGAAGAATAGGAATTTTGCATTTGCATGATTGACTGGGTAAAGTAAACATCACTTTTCCTTTTTCCTTAAAGCCCAACTAAATTCAAATTGGAAAGTCAAATTCTAGGAGGGTGACAACAGTTTCCCTCTTAATGTTAAAGTTGAACTTTTATCAAGAATTTAAAAAATAAAGAATTTAAAGAATATATTATAAAAATGCTTTTTTTTAAATGGCATTTTTATTGGTTTCTAAAGCTTTGATATGAATTCTAAACTTCATGTTTGTACAACTAAGTTTGTCTTCTGTATTTTTTCTTTATTAAAATTTCAGAACAGAATATTCTGCAAAGTTATGTAAATGTATGTTTTATTTGTTCTGAGTTATATTATACTTCAATTATTTGGCATTTCTGCAGGGTAAAGAAACACTGCAAGTAGTATGCCATTCATTTTTTGTAAAATGTCAGATGTGGAGAGAAATGGCTGTGATATGTGGCAGTTATCTGCTTTTTCCATGACACACGTAACAGGATAACTGAGTTAATGGCAGCCTTGCCCTTGCCCTGAGGCTTTCGGATTGCCACTGGAAAGTGTGCTGAACAAAAAAAAAGGGAAGTTCGAGGGAACGCTGACATCAGCACTTTCCTCTCTTGTGCTCTTGTGTACGTCACTGTGAGCTGCATTCTTTGTTCCCAACTGACAATCTTTAAGAATAGTAAGGTGACTTTTACAATATAAGACACATGATGCCTATGTTTAGACATGCTAACCTCACCAATGTATTAATATCCATTAGGAAATACACCCATGATCCTGTGACTTCCTTTCAATAAATATGTGACATAAGTCATGGCTTTACCAAACCAGTGATGAGCAATGTCTCTAATAAAAGATCACTTGCTGCTTTTGCAGATTTGCATTTTGCACACAAATATGGAATCATCAACTTTGGGAGAAAGAGAAGAAGGGTGTTTTAAATTGGCAATAATGATTTATTAGTAAATGTAAATGTGCAATAAACAAATTTATATATTGTATATAATATACAAGCAAATAGTAATATAAAATTGCTTCAACAAAGAAAATAGGTTGTTCCCTGGTTAGAGTTTCAGGACATAATTGAACAGTCTACGCTAGACAAGAATGTTCTCTATATAGACAATGGCTGACTGGAGTCACCATAGCCGATATTTGAGGAAAGAGGTTTGTAAAAACTGTGTAACGCTCCTTACCCAATGTGTTTCACCTTATGGCTTCTTCAGGGGTAATACTGAGAGCGATTACATTTTATGTAGGTAGGTAGATACATACATACAAAGTAATAATATATATATTTTTGAATAATTAAAAAAAGAGCAACAAAAACATAACAATACAAAATTTCATTTGTATGAATAATGTGAATAGTATTGTCTATGTCTATTATAAATAAGGTGTTGGATAATTAGCGTGCTATGTAGCATCCATCATTTAGAAATATGATAATTACTGGTAAAATGTCAGGGGTTTAAATACAGTGTGGAAGTATGTACAAAAGGGGGGATAGGACTTACATTTACCGCTATCAATTGGATGCATATAGAGAGTCCGAAGGTAAGTATTTGGCATACAAGATACCTGGAAGTTAATTAATAGTGAATATAGTAAATATGTGGGGGTAAAATAAGGTGTAGAATGAGTATGGAACTTACTTGTCCCCGGGATCTTGGACTGGTTCATAAGAGTTTTGTAAAATTTGAGAACAAAAAGGAAAGGGATTCCACACCTGTATACCTATAAGGAAGTAACCTGTAGGGTCGAATATGTAAAGTATTAGATAAATAATGAAGTCTAGCATACAAGCACATCTCAAAATATTTAAATAAATAATCTAACCATTGTGTGAGTTTATACTGATGTTGTTACATTCATCAGGTCAAAGCATTTTTGGGGGTGAAAGTTTGCCTTTATCTTAGGACTTAAAACAAGGGGAAATTGCATATGTGGACTCAGTGACCAAATAAATGGTATTTTATACGGTTTTTTTTGGGAATATGTTACTCAAACAACCGTTCTTTTTTGTCTGGTGTTGTGTGAACAGGTTACTTCTCCTACTTTGGTACTGAACTTAACACTTAAAAGTAATTGTTATTAGTTCAACAGAAGCCTAGAATCTAACCTAACAAAAAAAAAAAAAAAAACCTTCCACCTGACAAATTGTATACAAACTCTCTTTCAAGGTTGCTGGTCCCCCATGGAACACCATGGGCAACCATGATATTGCTGCTCCCAGCCGCAATATCACCCACCTTGGGAATGATATCACAACTGCTCGCAATCTATCCCCAACTAAAACTTCACCTCATTTTTACATCATTCAGGAGGCTCCACACCGAAGATTGGTCCCCCACCCAACTCATACAGCCATTAGAAAAACACTGCCTTCGAGGATCTCAACCACCGTCCCCAAACCTAACCTGCTAAAAACACTTAAAAACTCCAAGCCACAACTTTGTGAACAAATCAGTTAAGTTTTTACTTTCACAGCTACATTTTCTATGAACTTACCTCTCTTTTACCTGTCCTTTTATCACCACCCCATAACCCCTCCCTTATCTCTACCCCCACCAATTTCCAAACTGACCCCTCAGTAACCAAAAACAACATATTTAACCCTATCCTGTCTGCTCACCTTTTCCCCCAGTCATGCAGGAATACCCCTAAGCTCCCTTGGTTCATGCTGCTGGCCTGTCTTTAGGTATAATTTTTTTCTATTGCTTACTGTATGTATAGATGATAAAGAAAATGTGAGGTGGTCTGTAGTCCTCCAAATTTACAGTACAGTGAGTGAGTATTGTCAGTCTATAACAGAAAGTGTTTACTAGTAGGATTATCAAGTAAAAATTAGGAGAAAAAAACTCTTGACACAAAATCTAAACCATGGTGAATTGTATTTCTATTATATGATATGTTTGTCATTGGGTTTAGATAGTCTTTAACTATTGTAAATTCTTATTGAGGGTCCAAAACCACCAATGTTGAAAGGTTATTTTCCTGCTCCAAAATCTCACCACTGTTTCTGTTTTCAGGAATCCTTTTAAATATCATAGTAATAGGGCTATGCTGTTCTACAGTCTTATAATGACCAAAAAAAAATACTGTCTCATCCTTAAAGCGGAACTAAACTAAGAATTTAAAAAAAAATCCACTTACCCTTAATGCCACAGATCTCTCAATCACACTGGAGAAGTTCAGTGCCAATCAGGTCCTGCGCCATCCTAGAATTCTCCTTCCTCCCAGTAGGGAGGTAATAATAATGTATAGTAATAATAATGCCCCCATCTTCAGCCTTCTTCTTCCTTCTTCTGGCTACGTCACCCGATTTTGCACAGCGCAAACACGAGATGGAGTGACCTAGCTTGCTGTAAAGGGGAAAAAAGAGTGCCAATCTCACTGCTCATGCGAAAAATCGGCATCCCTTGTAGGAAAAGGCCTCTTTATCTTGGGCATGCGCAGAGGGAGCAGCCAAGAGCTTCCTGGGATGTGTGACGTAGGTATCCCAGGAGGCTCTGTACTCCCATTTAATCTAGAGGGTGTTGCAGTAAAAAAAAAATATAAATTGTCTAGCCTTTTATGTAAAGTAAAATGTTAGTTTAGGTCCACTTTAAGTATTTCCGTGGAAGATTTAGCTTAAAGGTCTATGAAGAAAGGTAAATCTCTTGGTTCTACAGGTTAAAAAATGTTTGTTTAGCTGCATATAGTTAGGATAGATATTTGCCACATAAAGGTGTTTCTGCAAATACATTTTAAAAAAGTCTTAGGACCTTTTACAATGTTAAAAAATGCACTTATATAATCTAAGATTTGCAATTGAGACAAGGCAAGAAGCTGTCACTTGTAGCTTTTTTGCCTCATCTTTGAAAAACCATCTTGCATCAAGATCACGTTGGGGTTGAAAACATTATTTTCAGAAAGTCCTGACAGTTCTGTTGTGGACTTATAAAAGGTTCAGTCAACAATGATGAATTTAGAGGCACATGGGGCTTGGTGTGGGACATGCCATTCTTACACTCTTTGTACAAAACCAGCTTATAACATTCTTGGCCTGTACCATGCATATACTGAAGACTCTGTCTGCCCTTGTTTTACTTATAGTTGATCTATGTACTTGGCGTGGTCATCAGATTTTTAAAATGAATGAACTGTTCGATGTGGCATGCATAATGAGTAAAATACCCAGCGTTCCTGTAGTTGGAATGAACCCTTATAGTAAACTTAAAATGGGCATTGGTAAGACATAATCTTCTAATGATTAAATTTGATACTCACATTAGTATAGTATAACAAATGAATAAACAATGTTTGTCGTGTTTTTAGAACTTTATGGTATGTGTGGTACCATGGTTCTATTATGTAATAGCGGTTTTGCTTTGTGTTTGGTTTGGCAGTCTACATTAGTACTTTGCTTTCCAAGGGATTTGCTTACTTGCTGCAATGATTGACATATATATAATTATGTTTTTGTGGGCTTTGTGTTTCAACATATGTTTTTAAAGAGTTGTATGCCAGCTCAGTAATTCATGTACAAAAACAGCTGAGCATATCACGTGTATTCTTCAGATTAGCCAGATATCCACAAGCATGTCAGCTCAGTTTAAACATGTACTTGCAGATTTGGAAAAATATCTTATTCAGTCTGTGTTTTTTGTTTTTTCCCCCTACCTTTTTTGCCTGAGGGGGAAAGTATTCAGTTTTATAAAAAAAATAAGGCCTAAGTGAGTCACTAATATCTCTTCCCACGATTGCTTTTATCTTGAGGAAATTATACTGACTTTGAACAATATAACAATGGAATCAGTTACGTTTACATGAAGAAATTCCATCTTACTAATTAAATTGTAAGAGTTGCTTTGTGTATTGATGCTTTTACTGAAAAACATTTCCCGGTCTCATCAGATGCCTGCATAAACATCAATGCAACTGACGTCATATTGGGTACTGATAACTTACAGAATTTCAACATATAACCTTTCCTCTATGCAAAATATGAAATGAGGCTACTTTACTGAAAAGAACTTCTGTTTAGGAAGACCGTAAGCCATCAACAATTTAGTCTTGGATTCTAAAACTAGGAAGCTGCTTGTCTGGAAATAAACTGACCTCATAAACTAGATTCTCAGGTCAAATCTGACAAATCTAAGTTAGCCAATTGGTTTGTTTTATCCATTGATCTCAAAACAAACTTGTGCTTTGTCCATGAATATCAAAGAAGCAGGTTTTCTGGATTGCATCTCTTTCTCCAGTATAATATACTTTTTTTCACTCACCCGATGCTCTGTTTGGTAACAGAGCAAGTAAAATACCATGTACCTAGAAAATATAGAAAATACCCAGTACTTCTGAGTATAAATGAATATTTACTTTTTACCATTTCTACCCATGATTAGTTCAGCACAGAGTGAGGGATCCATTAGCCCATTGAGACCTCCAACAAAGTACAGCTTACATGGTGCTCACTTCTACTAGCTAAACAAAGTGTTGAATTTCTGTCCTGTATTGTTAAAGGTTTCTATTTGTGACCTGTAGCTTATATTGGTTTTCTTTACTTTGACACAGACTCATCCAAGTTCCAAAACCCATGCATGTTGTTACAGCCCCAGACTCCACCCTGCTTGAGTCGTTCCACATGTGATAAAGCTCTTACAGGCCCATCAATAATGTAGCCTCCCATAAAGCCTCTTTACATATAGAAATTTGCAAATACTTTTCTAAACTGACAGTATTACCATAAACATACATTGGGGCACATACATCGAGGTTCGCACTCTGGCCTTTGCAGCGCTAGGTTTCCATGTTCAAATCCCAGCCAAGATACTATTGGCATGGAGTTTGCAGGTTCTCCCTGTGTTTGTGTGGGTTTCTGCTGGGTACTCCAGTTTCCTCCCACATTCCAAAAAAATGCAGTTGGAATAATTGCCTTCCACCCAAATTGACCTTAGACCTAATGATATTTGACTATGGTAGGGATATTAGATTGTGAGCCTCTCTGAGGGACAGCTAGTGACATGACTATGGACTTGCTGCGTAATATGTTGTATATGCGCTATATAAATACTGGCTAATAATAATGGGCTTGGGGAATTATACTCTGGTGATATAAAAGTAGCATGCTGTTTGAAACAGGTAAGTTGCAGCAATCAGTAAATACAAAAAATGAAAACTTTTGTTGCATACTTGTCCTCAGTGTAGTAGTATTGGATTTTTTTTTTGGGGAGGATCGCAACTCTGCTCTGGGCAAAACTAACCCTATTACAATATATCACATATACAGCTGTGTAAATAAAAAACAGTTAAAATGTAAAATACCAATGTAGCAAAAACTCACATGTGATATGAACCATGAAAATCCTCACACTATTTGACACCTAGTGATCACACTGTTTCTTATGACTTTCCATTAGGAAACTGGTTAGTTAAAGCTTTAATCTTTGTATAGTCCCGTACTGCTATATGGTATTGTTGCAATCAATTTTCTCTTAGAATTGCTTTAAAATATATTTTTCTCTTGGAAGAAATTCAAATTCTGACCCCCACTAAAATGAACTATGCTCTCACTGATAAGCCTTTATCACAAGTATCCCTAAAAGTATTAAACTGAAAAGAGAGTGGTGTGTCAGCCCAGATTTTTAAAGCCGCATACACACATGCAATAATAGTGGAGAGGATCTTTCATGATCCTTTACAACTACCAACACTGCATGATGCAACCTGCTAAACTTATATACTGTATATTACATAATATTTTACCCATCAAAAGAAACCTTTGTTAGAGGAAACCAGGTTTACCAGGCTATAGTGCCGTGTCCTTGACTAAAAGCACTTGTTAGTTTGTAATTTACTTCCCTGTCCATGTGCACCTTATTGTAAAAATTAGTTTGTTAAATTGATTAGAGTAGATTCCATTTTTACAATTCTGTATAAGGAATCCATGCAGATAAAAATAAATCAACAATAAATATATTTTAGATTCCTTCAAACCCCATTTGTTGTAGTTTTTCTGTTATTTTAAATGTTTTGAGACATATACTATCATAATGGTAAGAAAGTAAAGTGTTGCTATAAGGTTATGATATTACAACTGTTTTCTAAAAACGTTTAAACATTAAAGCACCTAACTGTTACTAAGAATAAAATGCAAACATACTCATTTTAGTATATTTCAGCTTCGAAACACCTTGGAATCTCAAAGTCTTCTATTTTGCTACTTTTTACTTCAATAAAGAAACAAATAAACTGTTCTGTACCATCAAAATTCACTATTGGTCCCTAAATTTATCCCTGTGCCATTGAAGGACCAATAACAAGTTGTGTGAGGCAGAAATAGAAAGGGGCGGCCTAAACTGAATGAGAGGAGTTGAAAACCATTTTTTTGCACACATTTGCATGTGGCTGTGGTTGCAGTTGATGTGGATCATGGTGCTGTTCCTGAAAGCCACAAGTTGCTTCTGGCCATGTGGTTGCTATTCCTCCACTGAGCAAAGAAGTACACCTCAATCTCACTCAACCGCACAACACAAGCAGTTGTCAAACGCTGCAGTTTGATACTAAAAATAAATTATAGCGAATAGGCAGTTGGGAGTGGCTAAATTTTTGTCTTTTGACATTATTGAAATTGGAGAGCTTTCATAAATCAGGGCCAAAATCTGAAAAGGGCCTTCTTCTTGGTTTGAATATCAGGACCATTTCTGTTTTTTTTTTATGTTGCTGTTTATTGATAATGATACTACATGACTGTCATGCAGAGAATGGGAAGTCACATGATTTAAAGCCATAAAGCCATTAAGTTTCATTATGTTTTAAATAAATCAGCAGACTACTAAGGCGGCAATATTATTTCTTTTTGTTTTACATTTATTAGAAATGAATTAGGCTTTAAACACATGCTTATGAATGTATTGCTGTGTCAAGTTGAAGAGAGAGGTATAAGTATACTATAGTTCTGGCACATCCACTTCTGTACTTGCAGTTGGATAAAAAATAAAGGATGGGAATGAGCATGACTTCCATAAATGTAATATTTTTTTGCTTTTAACTATAATTTCCAGGCTAATGTGCATCCTCTGAATTTGACTTTCCTGCTTGGTAAATCCTTATAGTTTATAAACTGTTTGAAACATTAGGGGAACACTCACACTTTGGTGCAAATCAAAAAGCAGCAATAGGTGGACAGTTGTGGGAACCTCTCATAGGGAAGGGTTTTACTATAGACCATTTCCTTCTCCATTATACTTCCTGAATGATTTTTATTTGTCTTGTATTTTGCTAGTTCCATTGTCACTACTGGTAATGCACAGTAACTGCAACCCAGTAAAGTTGCACAGGTAGTCCAGATTCTTCAGGATGACACACCCATATGTGGCATTCCAGGAAGGTTTGCTATGTCTCAAAAGCATGGAGAGGATACCACGACATGAACTGGACAGGGTCATAGAAAAAAGGCAACAACCCAGCAGCAGGACTAATATCTGTCTTTGTCTAAGGAAGTATAGATGGAGTGTGTATTTTTCTAGCCAAAGTCATCATGTCATTGTGACTGATTTGGAAGCAGGTCAATAATTGTCTGGGAGGGTATATCCTTGGACAACCTTACAGACCTATCCATATGCTAGCTAATGGTACCCTGACTACTGTAAGGTACCAGAATTGGTCTTCAGACCCATTGTCAGACCTTATACTATTGTGTTGGGCTGGAGATCCTCCTGGTACAAGACAATGTTCAGCCTCCAGCCAGGCGTTCAAACCCATTCACCTTTTATCCACAAACAAAAGAAAAAGTTCTGGCTAACAATATACTTTAAGGTTACCCCAGCTACCATTTTTAGTTATTACTTTTTTTGACATGTATAGATACCTTTTTTCTAAGCTCTTCTTTTCAGTTATGTGACGTACCATTGGTATTATTTCTGATGTTTTTCAACCTGGAAAAGGACATTGGGCATACATTGGGCATACTGGGCATTGAAGCAGTAGTTCTGCAGGTGAAGCACTCAAGAATAGGTATACCTATGCCAACTGACCACAGGAGGACTGCGCCCCCACTAATATTTTAGAAGCTTACAGTAAATTAGGTATTGGGGTGATGACATCTCAATAAAAAATGAAACATGAATGGAAGGTTACATGAAGAATTATGAAATAACAAGGTGCACCGCTTACTTGTTCTTTCAGTCTTTTAAAAGCGATCATGAAAAATTGTTTTCAATGATAATAATAATATATACACAACTTTAATATTTAGCACTGATCTTTAAAGCCTAGTATCCGAAAAACCAACCTTTGATTAAATTAATTTGTTATACCCACAGACAAAGCCCTGTGTATGTAGACAAAATGTCAGCCAAAATTGTGGACAGTCCTGTCTGTGTCTGATGGCTGCTGGACTTTCTTACATGGTACTTGAGCATCATTATTTTATTTTACTTTTAATTGAATATAATACATTTACTCCTATTCAACAGTTTTCTTCATTTCACAGACTTAGAACATACTCATACTGATTTTTTATTTGATTATTTATCTTCAGGGGTGCATATAGTATTATTTTCATAAATATACTCAGCAATACAAAAGCCATGCTAAGAATTTGCTTATGACAGGTATGTAGCATATATATATTATATGTTGTAATATATCTGCACATCAAAATTTGTATCATATTCAGTGACCTAATTTGAATGTGTCTTTATTATATAAACATGTCATTTTATTACATTATGTGGACTTCATTAGATCTATAATTATCATGAGGTTCCTTTGGAATGCTCAGGAAATAGGTCTGTAATTGAATATCACTAATTAGTCAGTTTTATGTCCTTAAAAATAAATCTATTAATAAATCCTAGCAGTGCATGACAAAGCAAATTTTTAGCCTATTTTTTTTATAAATCAGGATTTACTGTATATAATGTGTTCATGGTATTATGAAACATAAAATGTATGTACATATTTTATTAATATGTATTTTTAACCACCTGAGCGTTACACTGATGTCTAGATTTCTGTACCAAAAGCGTTAATTATTTTGTATTGGATTGGATACAGGAGTTTGTATTCAATCCAATACAAAATGAATGAATGAGTTTGAATTTGAATTTCCCACACACGCGCCGACGTCATCACGCACGCACAAGAAGCCGTGTGTCGGCTTTTTTTTTCTCCGCCGGCCGGCTTCTTGTGTTAGAAGCACCCGACGCTGGACGGAGAACGACGTGGGACGATCAGCGGGACCGGTAAGATGGCGGCCGGCTTCTTACCTGGTCCCTGGTCTTACCTGGTATAGGAGACGGCACCCGACGCTGGAGAGGGAGATCGACTCTGGAGGACGACGCTGGAACACGGACCCGACGCTGGAACACGGACCCGACGCTGGATGAGCACAGCGGGACCAGGTAAGTGAGATTTTAATATAGTCGGAAAAGTACGGGGTTATCGATAGTTGCAAATATTTTTTACACGGAAAAGTAAGGGGTTAGCGGTTGGGAGGTTAATGGGATGTAAAAAAAAGAGGCTGATAGAAACAATATTTTGTCGGAATGGCAGAAACTCAGCTTAACAATGTCTGCTTTAAAATGCAGAGAATGTTATTATACCAAAAAACACCAAACAAAGTAAAGGGGCTTTTTAGGCATAACAACATTTTAAACAAATACCATAATAAATATAATTCACTTTGGAAAACAAAATATATTCACAAATTAATTTCACATTAAATATCAACATAGTTATGTCCATAAAACACTGTTGTTATACACAGTACGTAACCCCCATCCTAAAATATATTAAACATGTTCAGCATGACCCATCTGTTAGAAACCTGTAGGCCAGACGCGTTTCACAGAATTAAATCTGCTTCTTCAGGAGCACATTATCTCTGGAGGAATCATCTCAGGAAAAACATTAAAAACATGCTTATCTAGGCCAACAATTCCTCAGGGAAAGAGGGCGATTCAGAGCCAACAGCAAGGAACCATGCACACAGCCCAAACAGCCTGTATACAATGTAATGGTGGATTAAAATGTAGTGAAATGTTATAATGTACATCTATCCCTAACTTTTTTTTCTAATTTTTGAATAGAATAATAAGTCCAAGCTGAACATCTTTCCATCACTACTCAAGAAAAATGCTATCATTTAACCAAATATAAAAATGTACTCATATTGTGCTATAGGTAAAGTTTTAAAATAGGCCTTTGTCACATTAACTAACAAAGAACAAACTCCAGTTAATGGTCCTCAATATCCAACTGCCTGGCCACTGCCTGATATCCAACTGCATGCCTGGCAAGTAGCAACTTTTTCAGTATTGCTAGCAATATCAGACTCATGCAGGTACCTATCCAGCAATGACTGAAAAATCAAACATTCTTTAACAAATAAAGAAAATGTTATCAGTAACTAAATATTATATAAAATACAAAACAACAAATAAAAATTAATGGCAGATTTTAAAACAGACTGAAAAGAAATGAATTAAACAAATATGTATGTTACAAAGAATAACAATACATAGGTATTGCATACATTTTTATAATATATGGCCTACATTTATGTGGGTGGACAAAAACAAACAGAGTAGAATCACCTCAAGATACCGTATGATTATTCTTGTAATATAGTCCATAGGGTTCATACATTTTTATATCAAGAACAGGTTTGATTTTAATATTGCTAGGTATGTTCCCTCTATGCATTTCCCATTCTCCAGGAGGAATAATAAACAGATCAGTACGGATAAATTAGGCCAGGAGTAGAATTGAGGAATGACAAAAGTCAAAGGGCCTAATTTATTAAAACTCTCCAAGACTGGAGAGGATACATTTTCATCAGTGAAGCTGGGTGATCCAGCAAACCAGGAAAAGATCTGGTTCAGGATCCAAAACATTTGCTAACAAATAGCATACGTTTTCAAGAAATCCATTCAAGGTTGCTGGATCACCCAGTTGCACTGATGAAAGTGTATCCTCTCTAGCCTTGGAGAGCTATATTAAATTAGGCCTAACGTCTGAAGATGGAGGAATGTCCATGCTCATCCAAAGCAAAACTAACTGACCTGGACTAACTGATCCTAATCTGAATACAGTGAAGTGGAGAGGCACTAGGATCATGTCAACACAAGGATAGGATGGATCCACTGATCCATTTAATATTTTTATGGTTTCTTACTGTAAATACACACAGAGGTAACATACCTACTGATATTGATCTGACACTTTTTATATGAAAATATGTGAATTGTGTAAATTATTATACAATATTATTCATATCTTGAGGCATTTCTACTCTATTTGTTCTTTTATACCATTGTCCACCTACCTAAATGAAGGTTATGTATTTTAGGAACATCTGTTTAGTTAAAGCAGAACTAAACTAAAAGCAAAAAAAATGACACTAACCTTTAATCCTGCAGGTCCCTCGATGGCGCTGGTCCTTCCCACGATCCGGTCCCGTGTCGTCCTGGAATTCCTATTCATCCTGCCACCGACATCCTCTGTATTCTCCTTCATGTTATTATTATTATTATTATTATTATTATTATTATTATTAATAAACAGGATTTATATAGCGCCAACATATTATGCAGCGCTGTACATTAAATAGGGATTGAAAATGCCAGACTAATACAGACTATGATACAGGAGGAGAGGACACTGCCACCAAAGAGCTTACAATTCATGTTCTTCAGTCTTTTTTCTTCGTCACCTGCTTTTGCACTGCGCATCTGTGAGATCGGGTGACGTAGCCACAGTGAAAATGCCCCTTCTGCGCTTGCCCAAGATCACGTCATGCACAGATGGAGCAGTCAGAGCCTGCTTCTGTGGTTCAGGTTCTGTGCTCCCATTAAGTCTTGATCACCGCGGCAAATCAAGACTTAAAGAGGTAGTGCTGCACCCTTGTATGTTCTGCACCCCACAACAATAACATTTTTACTTTACATAGAAGGGTTCTCTACTCTTCTACGTAAAGTAAAAATGTTGCGTTTAGGTACGCTTTAATTTATTTTCAAGCTGTTTTAAAATGTCCCTTTATTATTATTCTTTTGTTGTTTTAAATAATTGGATACTTTGGAGGTTATGCCATCCATCTAAATTGCAGTTTTGAGTGACTTCCTATTTTCATATTTTCCATTATCAGTACTTCTCGCACCATTTAAACAATTACTAAATAAATGAATCAGCTGTATGGAACCTGTATTTGTTTGGGCCACAACATAACATTCTGTAAAATGAGCTGAAAAAGGCTAGGAACAGAATAAAAGATTCAAATTTTGTACAGGGTTCTGGGGACTACAGGTTTATTAGTACCATAAAAAATCATTTAACTATAATGGTTTATTATGTTGTTGTAGTCTACAGACGGTGCTTTGAAAATTTGGGTAAACATCCTGCATGTATATTGATTTTCAGAAGCAGGGAAAATAAGTTTTCAAGTCTGTGCAGTCTTTTCTTACACCAGTGAGACATTTCTGAAAGACAAGGCTTTTCATGCACTGCTTGTCTAGACCTTCCCACACACATTTCTCCTCATTGTATAATTACATGGGATTTTCCAGTGACATGTATATGTGTGTCATATGCTCATGTTTCACCTGCAAACCCATTTTAACATTCTGTATGAATTGAAGCAATACCTTATGTGAAATGACAGTTACTGGAGCTTAAGTGTAATATATCAAATCTCACAATATTGTCTTCATGATTTTTCTTTTTGGTGAGATGTAATTTTACAACAAACATATAATTATCATAGGTACCACTCAGCACAACAATTTGATTAAAACATGTATTATCATATTTTTATTCAAACTGTAATCTCACTGAGCTGTGCTGTCTTGCCTTGCTGTTTCTGGCCAAGTTTAAAGTAGGATAGAAGGATATGAAACTTATTCAAAAAGAAGTAAAAAGCACACAATATAAATGTAACATGCTGAAAAGCTGCAGTAAAAAATATATATTTTGTTTAACAGTTTGTCAAGTTATACATTTAACAATATTATGTAGGAATGAAAATATAAAACATGTGACAATGTAAAGCTGTTGGCTTTACATTGAATATTTAGGCATCATGAATAAAGTAGCTGAAACTTTTGTGTACAGGAAAACTGGAGAATCACATATTCTGTAAAAGTAATACAGATGTCTGTGCTCCTTCATCTTTTCAAAATGTAGTTGTACCACCATTGCCACCAATTACAGACTGGCAGACGTGGATATGGACTAGCGAACACAGTACTCGCCACTAATGCTGTACTAAGCAGTGATATGCAAATATTATACTTATGGTGGTCTGCAACACTACAAGATGTAAGTTATACTATCATTTTTGCTTTAAAGAATCTCATAGTTTGTTGTATTTTAAATGCTACACTACAGGAGTTGTCTTCTCCTCTCTATACATATACATAAGCCAGATAAAATTTGATGATTCCTCAACACATTTGTGTGCCAGTATGTCCATCCGACAGTCCTTCAATTCATGAATCCCAAAGATCAGAACTAAAATTTTGCATGGTTCCCCATGAGTCACAGATTACATTCAGATATACAGAAGTTGCAAATTGTTTTCCTAAAACATTTTTTATTTATCCATTTACATCTGCAGTGAATGGTATTTAATTTATGCATTTTTAACAAATGGCTTTTAGCTGTCAGTAATACAAAACAACATATCTACAATTAAATGACATACTGGTACTGATCATTGTTTTATAACTATAGTGTTCATAAATAAGACATATATGGTGTTGATTTATTCTATACTTTTTAAAGGTTCCCCTGTGTAAAACTCAATTGTAATGTAGTTATATAGGTATATAAATTCAAAGTTCTTAATTTTGTATATATAAAAATGTGTAACCAAAGTATGTTCAAAACTATAAATGTTAGCAGAAAGTCATTGGGAAGAAGGCGAGAGACAAGTCAGAAATAATTTGTTGGATAAGGTAGCATGTATGACAGGTGTAGGAATGAAGCCCTAAGGTATAATAATGAGGATGTAGTCAGGATGGTGATGACAGAGTGCTTTATAGGCTGTCAAAAAATTTAGCTTATCATTTTTATCATATAATTCTATTGACTTTACATCACTATTGGAAAGTATATATTTATAGCCCACAGCGATGCATTGTTAGCTTTGTTTAGTTTGGAATGCAGTCCTTCAGGCCCAATTGATTTGCCATACTTTCCAGCTGTACTTTGTGAGTGCTTACACGTCGACAAGTAACTGAGGAGTCATGCTACAGCAAGCAGCAAAGCATGACAGATCTAGTTCATTGACTGAACACAGACCGCGTAACCTAGATCAAGCTTGGGCAACCTACTGTCTGCCTGATCAAACACTGCCTTCAATAAAAATGTTATTCATATCATTTATAATGTTCTATATAAATCTTCAGAATTATTATTATTAACTGAAATGTAGGACATATTGTTCAGGCTGTCCCAGACAGAAATCAGTGGTGTAGCTAATGTTTAGGTCTGTGCAGGTATTCTTTCAGTGCATTTTATATACCAATAGGGATAAAAACCATTCTTTATGTCCCACACAATGTCCCAATACATTCTGAAAAATCAGGAACACAACACATAGCAATGTTTTCTTGTAAAGGGGAACTCTACTCTATATGAATGGGTGGTGAGGGGGGTGGGAGTCAGGTTCCTTGGCACTGTAAGATGTGGGTGTGCCATTGAGAAAGTGTGACCGTGATATTAAGTGGGGGAGCCCTTTTCTCTCCTGTAGTCATTCTCTTTGTTCCTTTGTTCTGTTCTTACTGCACAATTGTCCTCCTTTTTAATCATACCCATAATTCCTGTTTACCCCCTTAAAATTCTGTCATTGGTCTCAGGTATGTCTGCACCTGGCTACTTCGCAACCTTTAGAACATTGCTACAGCAGACATTTCTGGTAAACCTCATGGTGCTGAAAGGCCTGGGATCCCACACAGGAGCAGCACATTGAACCAGGAAAGGATAGCTCTCAGCTCATACTAAAACCATTCAGCAGGTGTTGCAGGCCCATATATCTATAAGAAACATGATACCGAATTGAATCATCCGGGATGTCCCTATTTATTTGGAGTACATTGTATTATTATAATACATATAAAAATATCATCCTTGCTGACATGTTATGGCCAGGCTTTAGTGATGGATATGATGTAGACCTGGATAGGCCAAAACACATCATGGTTTATATGATAATAAAATGCTTAATAAAGTAATAAATTTGATTTGACTTAGAAGTGCCAGCGTTGATGCTTTAGTACAAGGGAGACACAGCACTAAAAGGCCAGTGGGAATAAATAAATCTCTCCAAAGGTCAGCTCACCAGGCTTTCTGGCAGTAGTGATATACTGACATTCCATCATTAGTCGGACCAAATGTCCTGACATTTTTTTTGTGTGCATGTGGAATGGAGGTATGGGATATAATAGGGACCTGGATATACTAAAGCACAGCATAGTGAAGCTAAGCATTTTTTGATTTTTAATTTGGTAGGAAATAGCTATATCGATAAAAATATTAAATCACAACCAAAATAAACGCACAATCTCCTAAGGCCATAAAAAGCCATGTCCTATATTTAAATTAGCCATACTTTTCCATGCTTTGTCTTGCCTCTTCCTTATCCTTCTAAAATGCTTTGCTCAGGTTGATACTTCTGTGACTACAGAATATTGTGTTAAGGCACTACTAGGAATCTGCCAACAGCATGGTGTGATAGTTTGTTAGTACATTCCAAGATAACTGAGGGAGAAAAATACCTAAAATAATAAATTTGATTTGAAATTATCCCACTTGGGAATAATCCAATAGGAAAGAAACCTTTATAATCACCGATCACACCACTGGGGTGGGGAGACAAAGAGACATAAGCTGCATACACACGTGCAATTATAGTCACTGGAAAGGATCTTTTGCGATCCTTTCCAACGACTAAGCACTACACGATGCATGTACGAGTGCTGTCGATACAGCACCGTTCTGCTATATGCAGAGGGGAGCGGGAGAACGACAGAGCAGCACCCCGCTGTGCTCTCTCCCCCTTCCTTTGCATTAGCATCCTTCGTCGTCCGTGAATCCGCTAGGACGGTGGGTCGTTCGGATGATGGATGATAGGCGTTGTACACACGCCAGATTCTCGTCCGATATCGGCCCTGAGCCGAATATCGGGCGAGAAGCATTGGAAGTGTGTACTTAGCTATACAGTCACAGTCAAAGGAGACAATCTATTTTGTAGGAACCTAATGCTCAGACAGGAGGAAATGCAGAGCAGGTGGTAGGTTAGGTTACCAGGTTTGTATGCCTACAAAAATTAGGTTAAGCCTCAATACTGTCTAATACACTAATCCAAAATATGAATACAGATCAGCAGGTCATGGGGATGTCTAATCTCCTATCTTTGTTCTGAAGCCATTGGGTCAGGTACTGGAGTTGGTATTTTTGGAAGAAAAGGTTGGTAATGGCAGCCTCTACAGTTCCTCAGTACAGATTTCCTTTAAAAAGGTTTCTTTTAGGATTCTCTAAAAACATATATAGTAATTTATAAAATAAGAATTAGAAGTAATAGTAATAACTTGTGAAGATTAGGGTAATAATTATTTTTTTAAGCTTTACATACAAACCATTCCTGGGGACTAGTGCTTTAAGAAGGGTGCCTTTGCTAAGCTGGTTTTGCATAACACATTGGAAACAATTCCACTATTCATTTACAGGCTGCTGATTATTTTTTCCTTACAACTAAACTTAGTCACTGTCTATGTAAAAGGGCACTGGTGCTGAATGAAGAATAAGAGTTGTGTTGAAATGTCATGCCAACTGAAAGGTACCTATGACCTTTAAAGTCGATCTTTGTTATAGTTATTTCTATGACAACATGTGACGTAATCTTTGGCGTACAACTTGGCTCAAACATACCTTTTTGTTAATGTGGTTTTACTCCAATGTTTTATTATTGTAGTGGCATACAACTGTGTAGAACTTTCCCAGGTCCCTGCCTAGAGTAACTCTACAATTATCCCTTGTTGTTTTTTTTTTCTTGTTATAAGTAATTGGTACACTGACTTCTACACTATAATACAATGCCAAGCAGAAGTTCAAGTTTTTCGTAGCTATGTACTCTTTATTACCTTTAAAATGTGGCCATTACATTTTTTAAATAAAGCTGTGCTTTGCTTATTTTATGTACATTGCAGGAAAAATAATTGTATGTGTAACTATAAGGGCAGGTTCAGAGCCACTTGGTCATTTGCACTGGTGCACTGGCATTTGACAGCTAACAGCATTGAGTGGTACTGGTACCGCTCAATGCCACCCTGATTCATTCCTTATGGAGCTGCCACAGAGAGACGCTACCATGTAATGTCTCCTGAGAGGCAGCAGTTCCCTGGTATGAGGAAGCAGTAAACACACTGCAACCTCACTGCCATTGTGAACATAGACTAAAGGTATTACATTAAACAAAATTAAAGTAAAAGATTAAGTTTAAGTAGAACTCCAAACAAAGCAAAATAAAAGGTATTAGCCTTTTTAAAAACAAAACAAGAAACCTTTGTTGGCAGCTCTAACATTTTCAACAGCACAGCAGCAGTGCAGTGAACCCCTTATAGTCTTGATTGGGGTGTTTCCAATCTTGAAGTAATGATTAATGTAGTTTGTTTTTTTTTTTCAATAAAAATAAACTTTTCCTTTAGCAGCATAAATATACATCAGTAAATATCATCATAAATATTTCTGACTAATTTGCTACCTGAATGATTTTTATTTTTTCTTTAAGGGAAATAAAAGGCTTTTTTTTGGTACACTGTATTATTAAATTCTTAAATAAATAAAGTCAGTAGTCAAAAACCAAATTCTTCCAAGCCCTATTGCATCAAAACATGCTGTGTAACATAGCTCACATGGAATTTCACAAGACCTAAAACCCTTTATTCGAAAAAGTTACTTTTTGATAATGGGGTTTCCATGTCTAGATGAACAAATTCAAAGCATTCAAAACATGTCCATTCAGTTTCATTACCTCATATCATACCAGAAAGTACATTTTCCCTCTCTGTGCTTTGACTAAACAGAAACTAAACATATAATTGTTTCAATAAATTTCCACACATCACTAGTAAAGTTTTGTACTGTGTTAGCCCTTGATTAATGCAGAAAGTTTGTACTTCAAATGGCACTCTTTGCTGGCTAGCTTAGAGCAGAGCTAAGCAATTGCAGCAGGAATAGGCAAAGTTCCTTCGGCAATAAAATAAACTTACCTGCCTTCTTGTAATTTTTAACACTCACCTGTCCTCACTCCATTGTGGGTGCCGCCATCTTCACCCGTCATCCTCTGGGTTTTGGATCTTCAACATTTATGATTGCCCAGGCCAAACTGATGATAGCTCCTGTGCATTGTGTAGCAGTGTATGCATAATAAAACCCAGGGCAGTTCACCATTGTTTTATTATTTTTTTTATCTTCCAAAAACTGTATGTGATATCACTGGCCTAATGTCCTGTTTACAGCCATAGTTTCTGGGACAGTATTGCTAACAAGGTACTACAGAATCCAGCTGCTGCACTTTTTCACAGACTCATATCACTGAACTTGGCTGTCTTTTACTAGAAAAACTACTTCAAGGTAAGTCCACAGGTTGGTTTGTCCGTCAGACACATGAAGGGCATGGAGTGAATAAGATCTGCCCAGAGCTTACACCACCTATGAACTATAAACCAGACTGGTTATTTCCCTTAATGAAAACTATAAGTCTCAACATGGCCAATCAATCAATGAATATGTAGAAGTAATCCACAGCAAGCAACCCAGGCTGAATGTGATGATCTACTGTTGAACAGTGTTCACTTGTTATATTAGTAACACATCACTGAACAGAGAAGATTCACAAGCATGTATGGAATGTTAGACACTATTCGAAGATTCCAAATCTATGTATTTCACTCTCATTTTTTTGCAGTTACCTAACACCTTACAACAGTATGCCTTTGTTGGTACACTGAATGTGAAAGAATAGCATAGTATAAAACAATGTTTCAGTGTGGGCAGACTTTTTATCATCATCAGATTTGACCAACCATAAGTGGTACATAAACCTGAACAAAACAAGTTCACCTTTTACCTGTGCTGAAATTTTTAATGACAAAAAGAAAGCTAAAATTAAGTAATTAATGGCCACATGTGTTATATCCCTTAGTTTTCTTTCCCTGGAAACAAGTAAGATTTCCCATTTAAAAGACTTTCCTATGCAACTGGAGCATTTTGTATTTGCTATAACTTTCTAACCCAGTGACAACAATCCCTAGCACAAAGAGAGAAGGGTATGATGATAAATGTCAATTAAAACTACACAGCCTAAGTTTAAACTCTATCCCTCTTTATCCAAAACTGACCTAAAAGTGTTTACTATAGGTACACTCTAATACTAGAACTCAAGAGCTCAAGGGATTTGTGGTAACTAAATTGCACAAATGTCTAAATTAAGCACAGGAACAAGTTGTCCTCTGCTCAACTGCTGAACACTGCCAGTGTCCATGGGATATTGGGATTATATTTAAATCTGTAAAAGTACGGCTAAATATGGGAAAGTTTAGATCAAACACAATAAACTGATAAAACATATTATGTAACTACAGGAAGCCATTTGTTCCATATATTTATTATTAAATTGTTATAATCAATACTGATTCATTCTTAGTGATTTTGTATGTACCCAAGCTACTAAGCATTGCCCTGTAACTCCAGGTTAAGAGTCATATATCCTACCCTGCCTAATATTTGTTATAATGTTATATGTGTATAAAAATATGTTTATAGGTTTATATACACATAGGGGTAGATTTACTAAATGTTTTAGACTGTTCACATTGAACAGTGAAATATCACTTTACTAATACAATTTTCACTTAGTGAATGCCGTGAAGCTGGTGATTTTCTTTGCATGTGATCAGATATTCTTCGAAAAAGTGAATGTTAGCCACATTTATTAGTGTGATAATTGACTTCACTAGGTGAACAGCCTAAATCCTTTCAGTGAATAAACTTTATTGCTCCTAAAACATGTGTATTTTTTAAAGAAACATGCATTTTATTTATATGCTCCCAAGTTCATAATGAATAACAGCAAAATTCTAAAGTGTAACAACTGGGATGTGGCATCAGTACTGATATGAAAGATTGTAGAGACTGCTATATCCAAAGCAAAGCAAAATTCTAAACACAAGACCTTTCCAAAGTAAAAAGCACTAATGATTACCAACACCTTATTTGGCTTTTTCTAGTGATGAATGACTTCATATGACAGCTCAATCCAGGCATGTGTACAAATTACACATTAAATGTGGCGGTTATCCAATTAGTACAACACTGATCTTTCCATAATTACATCACCATAATTTGATGAAAACTATGGAAAAAAAGTATTTCTACAGTGTAAACAAACTGAGCAAGTTTTTACTTTTGATATTTTTTAATGAATGTTACAAAACGATCAAAAAATTGTTTACATTACAAAAGTCATACAGGTGTACACACAGTTGTGCCCATTCCTAAGATTAGATACACTTAGAAAGAATCCAGAGGCAAGAGCAGATTCCCTCATTTTATTATGGGAAGTGGCTGACCTGGAGTCAAAATCATAGATAAACTCTGGAGACTGCTGCTTTTGCAAAAAAATAGCTATGTGGAATGACAGTATTAAACGTGCACAGAAAGTAAATGTCTGCATAGCTAGATAAATGTAACATTTAAAAATCCAAAACATATTGACCCTTTCCATCTAATGGGACCAGATAAGAAAATGTAACATCATACCATTACCATAACAACAGTATTTTCCAGAATTATTTTCCAATTAAAGCTCAACATCCGTTTCATGCATTATTACGGGTTATTTTCTAGGTTTACACTTGACTTGGGATCAAGCAAACCCATGCAACGCCTGATGGCCAGTCAGTCATTCATACTGCAGCCCTAGGACTTAAAAACCATTGGGCCTGATTTATTAAAGCTCCCCAAGGCTGGAAAGAATACACTTTCATCAGTGAAGCTGGGTGATCCAGCAAACCTAGATTGGATTTCTTGTTAGCAAATGCTTTCAACCCTGGTCCAGATCCATTCCAGGTTTGTTGGATCACCCACCTTCAGTGATGAAAGTGTATTCTCTTCAGCCTTGGAGAGCTTTTTAAAATCAGGCTCAAAGTCAACAATCCAAAATAGCAAGGAAGAATCATGGAGTCTAATTGTCCATTTATAATTCTTGTTAAACCTAATTAGTTGAATGTAACATTTCCAATTTGGTTCTTATTTTATTCACCACAGTTTTAACTAAAGAGGAACTATACTCCAAAAAAATAATAAATAAAAACATACTTACCCTAAATCCCACAGTGCAGTCCGATCACTCCGGGGGCGTCTGACATCAGGTCCCGCGTCATGTCGGCATCTGTCCCAGAGCTAGCGCTCCAGGCACCGCCATTTTCTGAGTTCTTTACCCTACACCACACGACCCAGGCGCGAGATCGGGTGACGTGGGATGAAAAAAAAATTCTTGTTTATTAAAGCATTTCCTTTTATCTAAGAATTTACCCAGTAGAGGGGGCAGTTATGTATTACCATATGAAAGCCAAAGTTGGAAAAACATTGGATGTCAGACTATATTTCCAAGCAATACAGTATAAACCACATGTCATTATTAGGACTTCTAAAATGAATAGGAGTAAGGCATGAAAATGTAATTTTTAATTTTAAATAAAAAATTGACAAAAATGTAAAAGTAATTTACACTAATCAACATGATTGCTTTGAAATATTGAAATATAAGGTTTGGCTTTTTGGCTTTAGTAGAACTTTAGTTATCTTAGCAGTACTTCAGAGTAACTTCCTGCTGAAGATATCACCTAATCATAATTAGGGTCTTACATTGCCCTGTACCATCCAAACACTTATCAGCAGGTGTATTATTCATTCCTTCCTGGACTGAACTAAAAAAAATGACCATCATCAAAAAAATACCCTGGCTTTCTGAATGACATGGCGTATTATCCAAATACACACATCAGCGTGTGAGTTTTCAGCTGCACAGGAAATCAGCTTGTGGTTTTTAGTAAGAAGACAACCTCCCCCCCACCTCAATCTTGTAGTAACTGAAACACTTCCATGCAAAACACAAGTGCAACAACTTGTAGATACTTATTTCAAATATTAAACATTCCTTCACGTATGGGTTAAATCAAGTGTAGGGTCTGCTGATGGTAAGTCATTTTTACTCTGTTATTGCTGTTTTTAAAAAAAAGTTATGGTTTTGGATTCTATTATGGCTTATGTGTATTTGAACTCTAATGTGATTAGGAGGCTAAAGGTTTTCTGCTGTAAAAACATTGCATCCTACATTTTTAGGAGTTTACCTTTTACCCATATCATCTATTATTCTTCTTGTGTGGGCATTTATTAAATATATGAGTTTAAGCAACCTTTATGTAGAAGTCTAAAATAACAGGAAACAAGACACTGAAACTTCTACCAATAGTCTGCACGGAAACAAAAGCTTGCAGAAGAGTTGTTTACTTTGTAGTATTAAATAAAGAATTTTGCTTCAAGGCACATTTCTTTTTATTTTTTTACATACTACATTTTGTTTTGTATTATATTCTGTGTTTTGTAAATTTTCCAGTGATATGACCGTTATTTTACCATGGTTGAGATTTTTTAATGCAGGCGTTTTCCAGCATAATCTTATCAATAAGGCAAACCTAAGAACAAAGTGATTTCATTGTTTTAAATAAAGGAGGGAATAGTATAAACATCTGTTATTTTTCCTATATGTGTAGACAAAACAGGAAGTGAAAGGAAATCTCTCCAAAGTAAGGTTAATCCCCACTTAGACATTAAAAAATTACAATTCAACCATTCCTTACACAAATTTAGACTATATATACAATAAATTTACTGCAAAATTCAATTGTCATACTTACACGATATGTCCTAGTGGTTCACCAATCTGCTAAGACATGTGTATGGTGTGTAAAAAAGTACATAGTCAAAGTCTGTTTCAGCAGTAAAAGGATCCTGAAGAGTGTGTTTGGAGACATTTGTGTGAATAGTCTCCAATCAGTCAGTGATTTCTTTTATTGAGACATTAGGATTGATGTACTAAAGTTCTGGAGTTCAGGCTTTTCACCTAAATCATCACTCTAAATGGCAATTTTTACGAATGTAAGTGAATGTTGTAAAAATGGGATTAATGTAGAATACCCAATAACTTCCAGAAAAATGTGAAAGATTTCAGATTGATCTTTTGCTTTCTTAAACAACAGCCGAAATTCCATTATTAACCAAGCCTCGTATGGTGCAGAGGAAGTGTGGCCGTGTGGACATATGTCGGTGCGGGCCTGTCTGGTCCTATACACAAGCACTTTGACCACACTGACATCTGATGTTAATGATAGTGTGATTTTGTCTTAAGACAGAGATGCGTGTGTGAATAGGCACGAAACCTACATGGCCCAAGCTGGATGACTAATAGCCAGGAGGCTAAATATTTTCTTTCTATCTGTGCTGAAAAATAAGCCTACAAGGGTAATACCTTTGTTAAACAGCCTAAATTAAAGTTAGCACTTAGAGTCTATCACAATTCTTGATTAAGATCTAAATCTCACACTGCATAAGACTCAACAAAGTGCACATGTGTATGACAGAGCATTGGATACAAAAAATTTTAAGCATGCGTAAAGATTTCTGTATGATGTTTTCCGTTTTTTTTAAATGCAAAGATCATTGGCTGTCAGTAATGTTGTGGTTTGAGCATACAGTTACAGTCATACAGAAATATTGAAAGTTGAATAATTTATATTATTTGCACTGCATTTGCTATATAGGTTGGCTAAACAAAGTCATTTTTAAAAAAAAAAGTACAGTTCAGTCTTGGCATGTTCTCGGAATGACTGCTGAGCACCAAAAGACTGGCTTTGACTCAAGTTGAATTCAATTCAGCATTTTCTGACAATGCTGAAATATTTTGGCGTCAAATGCTTTACATTATCTTTTAGCCAAAACACTTCTTTTCACTTGCTCATCATCCATGCACAAAATAATATTTCCTTTAAAAAAAGGCTTAAGGTTTTGTTGTAGTATTAGTCAAGTTGAGTTAAGGTCTGCAACAGTGCATGAACTTTCTGATACCCTGAGATTAAATTGCTTATCTCTACTCATTACAAAAACTAAATGTCTGTGAATACAACTGTAACATTCAAAATACAAAAGATGTAAAATGTGTGGCAGAATGGAATTCTGTGTTATTATTCAAGAAACCTATCGTGCAAACCTACTGAAGAAGGTATGACTGACACAATGGAAGGTTCTGTGATGGAACATTTATAAATACTAATTGAATCATGAATAATAACAGTATAAAAATTGTGTCCCCTACCTTTATTTCATTATACACGTGACCAGGTAAAAGTGCAAAGATGTGCTGAACACTTTAATATTCCAATATGCAATACAGTGTAACATTTAGTACATATACCGTGCCTACAGATAAAGGATGATATACATGAATAATAATAATAATATATACAGAAATGTGTATTGTCAATCATTTTTTACAACACCTAAAATGTCAATAGATGTAATGATGTACTGCGGATAAAGTAAGTACACCCCAGGTTCTATAAGCTGATATATCTCCTTTAGCAAAAACAACTGCCCATAGGTATTTTACAGCCAATGTCTGACATTATTCTGAGTTTTCCTAATATTAACTAAACTACTATTATTAAAAACAATAGAATTCAAGTCAAGGCTTTGACTAGGCCAGTCTATAACCTACCATTTATCTTCTTTAAGCTATTCTTGTTGGATTTGCATTTGTTTATGCTTTAGCTTCAAAGACCGATAGCTTTACATTCTTACTGACCTTACTTTCATATATAATGTATATGGAATTCTGTACATCCAGCTTTATAATTTACATATTACATTGCAGGGAGAACAACTTGTCCATGTCCTCAGGCTTTCATTGGTCAGTGAAGTTGGAGCAGTGCTTATCTCTCTGTCACTCTGCTCTCTTCTCCCAATAACATACTCCTTGTTAGCACATGGCCATTGACATGCAGCTGACTGGCTACCTGGCTGCTTCTCCCTCTGCAATCTCAGCTTTTCTGAACAGGGATTGCAAAAGGCTGATACCAATTCAGGTACTTACACATCCTGCACATGCACCCACCTTTAATGATGAAATATTGAACAGAAATTCAGTAACATGGATTCAGTGCTAAGGAAGGGAGTGCATTCAAAGTGGCAGGAAATTCTGTAAACTAACAGGCAATTAGGCAGTGATTCCCACAGTATGTGCGGACAATCAGTAAATTCCTGGTAATGAAGTGCATATATATTCTAATGTCTGGCTTTGAAGACGTTAAGCTGCTTAGAGCAACTGTAGATGGAAAGGTAAGACTGTGGAGTAATACTGTACAGAATCCATGCATGCCCAATTACTGTTGGGAGCTTCTTAAAATAGACTAGAAAATGCTATATATATAGAAAACAAGTGGCTATACATACATGTTGTGAAATGCAACCATATAATAATTGAATGTATAATCCCCAACCTAGTTACGAGACAACTGGAATCTGAATGTGCACTTGTGTAATAAATTAGCTATCAGACCTGAAATACAACTCCCCATCAACAACCAACTGTGCTAAATTAAGCTATGGTTTATGTTTAAACCACAAAAATGTGTAACTAATTTCAACTTGAGAGCGTTTTCTTAATTCAAGAATACCATCTCAAAGAATAGACAAGGGTGCCTTATTTTTAAATAGCTATAATTATTGCATGGAGCCTGCACAATGTTCAAATGGAGTTTTTAGGAGAAACTGAAGTATAGTATATATGCAGAATTTAATTTATTATATTTTTTTAACAATATAAGCCTACTGCACTGGTATTCAAGTGAACATAGGAATACAAAGAATAGTCCAGATTCACTGGAGTTTAATTACTAAATGAATATAGGTGCCTAACTTTGCAAAGTGAATTATCTGCTTCCAAGGGATTCTTCACTCTGTAAATTAGGCTAAACTTTGCTTAGTAAATGAGGGAGAACTCAACCATCCAATCAACCAAAAATCCTATTTTTTTTAATTTCATGTGATTGGGTAATCTTTTTCAAAGTGAAAACTAACCATATTCATTAAGTGATGTATCCCTTGCAAGAAGATAATTCACTTTGTTAAGTGAAAATTCTATATTCCTTTAGTGAATCAACCCCACTGTGTCAATGGATAAAAATGGATAAAAAAGAAACAGGTAATATGGTATACCATACTTTTTTGTGACTGCAAGAAGGGGCGTTTGAGGGGTTCATAGGCATTCTTAATATCGAACATAGGATGATAGATTTAGGATAAATTACTCTGAAATATCATCTTGTGTAAAGTCACATGTGAAATTCTAACACTTGACGACAAACACAATGAAATTGAAACCAAGTCGTACATCAAAGGACCAGACAAGTTTATGGTGCACCCGATATTGATGACAGTAATGGATGGCCCTGGGCTGCTGAATGACACTTCCTGCAATTAGCTTATTCAATATCTTACAAAAATATTTTAACCAAGTGTTTTAATAGCTACAAAAAATCAAAAACCTTTTTGGAACTGATAACAATTACTATATTTTTTATATGTTTATCGAAGATTCTGTAATTTAATACAGATGCCTGTTAATACTTGTAGCAATGTAAATTAGGATGCTATTAGGCTCACAGCTGGTGCTGCGTTTTTGCAAGTCTCAAAACCCTTTGCTATGCTAATTTAAGACTTCCCCAGTTGCAATATAGTTCTTACTAGCACATCCCTCTTTTAAGCTGACTTGGACTTTGCACAATACAGGAAAATAGTAGTATATGGTCTCAAAAGATTTCTTCCTGAACAGCTGAATAATGCCAGGGTGGCAGTTAGCCCAAGAAGAGTTTCATAGAAATTTGCATCAAATATATACAAAGTATTTTTTCTTTGTTACAGATTAGTAATCTGTCAAAAAATGTAAAGATTGGTTAAATAAAATATCTTGCCAATATGCTCCTTTTTTACCCAAGTGTGGCATGGATAGTGGGGAATAAGTGGTGTGTGATATAGTCTAGTGTATGAAGCTAGGTAGCACTATTACTGGTTTTAATACAGTTTCAGTTGAAATGCTTTGCTAATGGCATCTTGGGAAGTGTTTAGAAGTAAACCTCCATGATGCATACAATGAAAGGTGAGCTGGTAATATTGAGGGATATAAGATGCAATTTATTTTAATACAGTCCTGCAATTTTAACACATATTAGCATAAAAATGCATTAAGATGAAAATGTTAGTCACTCCTCTACTGTTCTTTTTACATCAGAAATTAGCCAGAAATGATCCATATTTAAACCCAACTATGCAAAAAAGAGTACTATAATCTTTTAAAACCTACTAAAAGTTCTACTAACTTCTAAAACTACTTCAGCTCAAAATCTTTTATAGTTTTGAATACAGTGGGGAAGTGTTAGAATATCAAGTTTTATTAGATAAGGTTTTTTCTTTTTTCTTGTTCTGTCAATTATTGTAAACAATTCTCAGAGACATACTCAGCAAGAAAAAGTGGACAAGGGTCCAATCTGTTTTACACTGCATACATATACATGAACATATGGGGAAAACACTCTGTCATGTAATAGATCATCTTTATGTTTTATTTATTTACTTTTGTATCAACTGTTTCAATTGTGGGTTTTACACTATTCTATAGAGCATCAATGCTAAATTATTCATCACTCTACTGATTATTAAATTAAAAAAAAACTTCAAAGGTTTACTTCCAATTGTAGAGTAACACATATAATTCCAGGCAAATGGAAACATCACACATGCTTACATACAGCACTGCACATAGCATACATACTTACATTAGACTTTTGTAAAGAACGGGAGCAAGAAAGGATAATGAAATTGCTATAGTGAAAAGTGACTGTGGCCAAATAGGCCTGAATTCTGGATGTAGTTTAAATAATTACACTTACGCAGAGTCTATGTACAATAGGTAGGATAAGTCTTATAAAAACCAGAGTGGTTGGCAGGTATGATATGGAAATATTGTGTAGTGATTGAGTCAATTACACTGTTCTCCCAAAAAAATCTTTTCAGCTGGGTGGAGGAAGCTGTAGCCGGTTGGTAAAAAAGTGGGCACAGAAAATTTAGTGCTCCCAGGTATTTATGCCATAGGTTCCAACCTACTAATGCCTGGCTTTGTAAAGTGTCCAATCTTTCCATTTTTTGCATTATGCCCAAGCTGTTCAGTGCTGTGTATTTTAATTGTCTAGTGTTCCATGTTTTATTAGTGTAATCCCTTGTAGTAATGTAACAGTGTGATCCATGTGGTGTAACAAGTTAGGCTTCACATTAGCAGTAAAAAAAACTGGGCCATTTACCCCTCCTGAGTGACTGCTTGGCAACTGCTAGACACCTGGGATTGGTAACAGCCATAAGTGCTGGGCTTTTTCAGGCCTAGCAGTTTTTTAAGCATCAGTAGTACCTGGCGAGAAGAAAGTGAGGGGTAAACACAGCAAATGTAACCTTACTACCAGTGTGAATTCAGCCTAACTTTGGATGTCGCTTCCTAGTGCTATGTCTAGATAACGCAAAACTTTTGTGAAAAAAAATTCTCACTTGATCTGTCCACGAGCTGATCCCAGCCAGTCCCACGCTTGCCCAGCCTCCCTCTCTTTTGTGATGCTCACCGTTCCATCAAATGCTGAGCTCATTAAGCATGCGTGAGATTGAACACTTTTTTTACATTATAGGAAAGCCCATGATGATACATTCCCGATGTCGGGCATGCGCAAAAGGAGCAGCCCACAGCCACCTGAAATATGTGACCCAAATACCCCAGGAGGCTGCAGATTTACCCTTCAGCCTTTACCACCATGGCAGTAAAGACTGAAGAGGTGGGGTCTTCCCCCAAAAATTAAGAAAAAAAAAACAAAACACACCCTTTATATAATGTTAAAATGTGGTGTTGCTTTAGGAGCATAATGCATGTGATAGCAAGATGGAAGCAGGACAGCTAGTGACCCCCCCCCCCCTTATCACTGCCAATATTTTATGGGTAAAAAAAAACTGAATGTAAAATTTATCCACCCGCAGTATGATAGCGCTATGTGTGTGTAAAGTATGCTTTTCATATTCTGAAGCCTAACATCTCACCGTGTTCAATTTTTCAGAGCTCCTAAATTGTTAGTTGTAATGACTTGAAAATCTTAGGGTACACAGAAGACCCTCATAGCTACTAATAACTTCCTTAAAAAATTTCAAGATATGGCGATCACCAGTTTAAAAACTTAAAAGAAATTGAATATTTGGGTTGCTGTTGCTGAAAATGCAAATTAAGGACTACCAGGGGCCACTTCGATAGCAAGGAACATTTGAGTGGGGCCCCTAAATTGTTTACCACACTAAACTATATTTATAATAATATGCTACCCTTTCTGCTTCTGTTCTTCGAACCCTAATTTATCTGGAATGGGGAGGTGTAGGAAACTGAAAATGTAGGTGCAAGTGAGAGGCATAATTCCCACTATAATTTCATTAGCATGGCATCATTAGAATATAAAAAAACTCTGCCTATCAAACTGTCTGCTTCCTGACCTTGAACCCTTATTTCTCTAGAACAGAGAGGTGCAAGTAAACAAAATTATAGGTGCAAGTGGGGAGCACTTGTCGCTAACACCCCCCAAACTCTCATCACCATGGCATCAACAGGACAGTGCATTTGCCAAAGTAATTGCATTTTAGTGGGGGAGGTAGCCAAAGGTTTCCCCCCACTGCACCTACGTTTTTGGTTTTGTACAGCCCAGGGATTCAAAGAAGAGAAGCAGACAGGCAGGGGTGTAGTGGCCCTCACCTGGGCCATACCCTCACTTTTTTCTGGATCTCTGTATAAGCTTTCCCTGTGCGCTCGCCACTGATAGCCTTCACTATTACCATGCCCTCTCTTATTTTTTTACGACTACACCGCTGCAGACAGGGTAACATAGTACAACAGTTAAAATTTTGTGACAGGTAGGTAATAATTTAGGGGCCCCATCCCAATGCTCCATTTTATGTAATTGGCCCCGGGGGTCCCCAATATGCATTTTCAATTTAAGACTCCTAGGTGCATTTGCTTTTGAAACAGAAACCCCAATGTTGTATTTTCACAATTAGTTTTTACAATTTTGATCCCCATATCTTGGAATTTTTAAAGCTGGAGTGCTGAAATTGTGGTTACTAACTATGAGTGTTCCCTGTGTACCCTGAAATTTTCAAGTCATTATGACATACGGCTTAGGAGATATGGTTTAAAGGTTTATACACAGAGAGTTGTAAAGGTGCGTACACACTTCCAATTTTTATCGTTCCAATCGAACGACGAACGATCGATTGGGCAAAAAATCGTTCGTAAAAAAGTAACCAACGACGCCGACGAACGAGGAAACTCGTTGGAAACGAACGACCGGACCGGCGGATCGGATTGGACGACGATCGTTGAACATCGTTCGTGTGTACGGTCGTTCGTTGATCGTCCATGGTCAGAGCATGCGTAATGAACGAACGTTCGTTCACTTTCCTGTCGTGCACACAGTTCCTCTATCGCTCAAACGATCGTATCTATTGTGTGTACAATATCTACGAACGATCGTGTCGTTATCTCTATGTGCAGGATCGGTGCTATACGATCGTTCGTATATATCGTGCAGGATCGTTCGTCGTTCGTTTTCCAAAGATAATAATTGGAAGTGTGTACGTAGCTTAAGGCTGCAAAATGACATGCAGTTACATACAGCTCTCAGACTGCTCCGATGACGCCATTACACACACCCATTTGGGTGGTACATTGTTACACAATGTTTTTTTTTGTTTTGTTTTTAATAGAAGACTCAGCACAGCTAGAGAATAAGGGAGGGACAGCCTGTCCCAATCTCATCATAGCTGTGCTGTGCTCTTCTTCCTCTGCCTGGCTCATATCAGCAATCAGCTCTTATCAGCAGAGGATTAGGGCTGCTGATAAGAGCCTTGTGGAGGGGGCGGGGCAGCCAGGTGGCCCGCCCACCAAAAATGGGCTGGAGAGAATTATGAATTAAAAAAAAAAAAATATATATATATATATATTTATTTATAGGTATAAATCTTCTTGTGCCTCCTGTGAGCTCTTTTAGTAAGGGTCCTGCCCTCATTCTGTGCCATTGTTTGTATCTGCTTATCATGTGGAATCCCTATTTTATGTACAGTGTGTGTATTATGTTGGTGCTATAAAAACACATAATATTATTATTACCTATTACCCACAGATATAGGGCGATCATTGTTAATTCATTTAATTATGGGGGTGTTTGCACAATGCCTGCCCAGCATAGGAACACACTCTCTTGGGTTGAATGAATGTAGGAGTTTATGCAGTGAATGATCATTCTTATGTTGGTTGTACCAGTTTCCTTCAGTTCTCTGCGTCAGCTAGCAACAACTAAAGCGGTCATTAGTACATACCAGTTTTGTCTGTTACCAGTACAGAATAAATCTGTTTATAGTTTGTGGCTTCACAGACTAATTATGTCAGTAAGAGAGATGGCTAAATATGGAGCAAACTTCATGTAAAATATCTCAAGATTTTCCAGCCAATTATTAATTATAGCCTCACACTGAAGCACATGGATTCAATGAAAATGGCTTCAGCATGTCGGTGAAGGGTGCTTGTTAACAAAATAGCTGAGAAGCTCTTTTAGAAAAAGTGGAAGCTAAAATGAGAACTGAATCATCTAGTTCTAATTTAAGGAGATGCCTTCAAAGTTCATGTGACATTTAAACTACTATACATAGCTTATGGTTACAAAGTGAACACTATTGGGTTCTGTTGTCATTATCATTAAAGAAATTTGTGTTTTGCATGCATTTTGAGGCATTGAATTTGATAAGGTTGGTTTTAGTCAGTGATGGCCAAATGTGGTCAATGTGGATACTTTCACCACCATACAAAGTAACTACATACTAATACACAAACCAACAAGGCCCTTGTGTAACCATTTGGTCATTATATTCTGGACCTTTGTTAGTCTTTGAAATAATTTCTGTGGAGCCCCTTAGATCCTTGACTGGTTGTACTCGGATCCTCAACCTTTATCCAAATCAAGAATAAAGTGTATTTATGAAAAAAAGTACTTGTTTATCCAATCAGAAATCCAGTGCAGTCCTAGTCTAGTGGACTGAAATCCAAAATAGTTGTATGAGTTCTGTCCAGTTTTATTCTTTGGTATGTCATGCCCTCTGTTACAGAGGGGATGGGGGTTCTCTGACGATCTAACAACTTCTATGCCTTAGAATGACAACTCTCATACATTACCATAACAGTAGTTAAGCACTATCATACTACAAAAGAAAATTTAATACTGGCTGGATCACCTGGAAAAAAATAAAAAAAAGCCTAAAAATATAAGGCAGAAAGGATCCTAGACAAGGTTGCGACTTCCCCTTCCCCCTCCTCTTTTTTTTGTATTTACATTGATAAAGAATGCAAAAAGCACATAAAAAGTCTTTCTACTGCTTTCTATTTGCATTGTCTATGCTGGCTTTGATCCTCCCCATCAGATACAGCTTATTTGGAAATCTATTCTCTCTTGTGTATAGTCCAACAGGTGCATGGCTCTAACTCACAGCTCTGCACAGCTATTCACTGGGTTTACTGCAGGATCATGAGCGATGTAAAGGCCCCCTGGACATCCACTGGGCCCTTGGCTCTTTCCTAGGGTTTGGCTTGTGAATGGGTCAGCCCTAACTAAACTAAATAGGCCTTAAATCTAACAACTAGTATGCTGTAATATAGTATTTTTTATTGTATTGGTATAAAACTTAAGACTGAAAATTTAAAAGAGAAGGGGCTTAGTTTGGAGGGGTGGGGTAACTAAAAGGTGTCTACATATTATCACTGGTATTATTTTAGAAGAATAGTCGGGGCGAGCTTCACGTTTTGAGAAGAACACAAAAAATACAATGACCTTGCAATTCAAAAACTCTGAATATTAGAAGACCAAATGTTTCCTTCCTTACAGTATTTTTAAGTAGATATCATTATTTTGTTTCAAAGCAATACATTTGTAAATAACTTCTGACGTTATTGTGTGTGGGATTTATTGATTTAAATGTGCTGACCTACTTTGTAGAGCAATGGATGGGAATCGGTGTACCTGCTGCTCAATATAAAAGTAAACCTAGTCATAGTGATATTTTTTCATGCTAAGTGCATGCATGCTAAGTAAACTAGAGCAACAGAGTTTGTACATTTTAATTTAGATTCATTTTATATACTAGATATCTTGTGTGTTATCCACAATTTGGTGCAGTCATTTCCTTGTACATTTATTTTTTTTAAACCAGCCTTTGTTTGCAGAACAGTGTTCAAAAAAAAAAAAACAATAAACCATTTTTAATATAGCTAAATTTGTGATTTTCATGCATTTTCCCTTTAAACAAAACCAATTTTATTTTTTTATGATGTTAAAGCTAAATCATTGACCTTTGAGAAGCTTGTGCTAGGAAAAGGCAAATCACGCATCCCCTGGCATAACTAGATTCATACACTGTCAATTTGTGTAGGAGATCCATAATTGAACTGATTGCAGTTGCCATGGACGGAAACAACTAATGATATTATCCAGTTACCCAAACATGGATAAGAAGGCTAAATAACATTTGCTCAGAGCTAGGTTCACCCAGAGGTAAGACAGACAAATGTAATAAGCCTGATGGAGCAGTTGAGAAGCTGCATGAGTACATGTGTTATGACGATGGTATTCATAGACTGTTGAAGTGTTTAGTCTTGCATAGTGCATCTCAGGAAAGGATGTGTGTCATATTTGTCAATTTACTGTAAAAACGACTTGGGATATTGAGAAAAATACTAAGCTTTTTATAGTTCAGCAGACATGAAGCAATCTCTTTTTATCTCATATTTGGTGCTCTGTACAAATATACCTTTACAAGTAGATACTGCCGCAAATAGTAAATTCTAGAAGTGGATTTTACTTTTGCCAAAACAAAACGCCTGACTTAAGGGACATATCTTCTAAGGATGAGGTTCGGTATCACTGCTCTTGTGGGTTCAAGGTGTATCCTGCAGGTTTGGTTCAGGGTCACTGCAAATTTATTTATAAAGGCCATGATATACTGTGTGGTGTTTGAACTAGGAGGACCAATAAGGGGCATAGATAAGCTAGCTCCCTCACTATATAAGGAGGGCACAGAGCAGGCACATTCAGTAGTGACTTAAGACAATTCTTGTGGTAGTGCTGCTGTTGGTGCTGGAAGTATAAACAGGGAGCTAAGACCCAGGACCCAATTCAGGAATTAAAGCTAGCTATAGCAGGGTTGGCCAATTGTACACTTAATGGGCCATACAGAGGCATGGGTAAATAAAAGCCACAGCCTTTGCACACATAATATAGACAGAGTTCAGGGGTAAGTAGTAGGTAACCAGTAACGTAATAGGTAACATAGAGTATTTATTATTATTACACAATATTTATTTAGGGCCATCATATTACACAGCGCTGCACAAAGTCTATAGTCATGTCACTAACTGTCCCTCAAAGGGGCTCACAATCTAATGTCCCTACCATAGTCATATGTCATTAATGTAATCTAAGGTCAATTTTTGTGGGAAAGCCAATTAACCTAAATGCATGATTTTTGGAGTGTGGGAGGAAAGCGGAGTACACAGAGGAAACCCACGCAAACATAGGGAGAACCTGCAAACTCCATGCAGATAGCGTCCGGACTGAAATTTAAACCTGGGACCTAGCGCTGCAAAGGCCAGAGTGCTAACCCCTGAGCCACCATGCTGCCCATATGTATAGTGGAGAGTTAATGGGATCTTCATTTTTTTTCTTTGGCACCAAGGTTCTGAGCCCATTTATTATTGGTATGTTAACAGAGCCTTTTTAATTTTTTTTTTTTACTTTGCTGGGTTATTGATGTCAATAGATCTTCAGAAATGTCTTGCTGCTAGGCAATTTTCCATGCTGTATTATCTGTTGCCTCCTAATTTTTTTATAGAGTTTGATATTAATTTGCCAGCAGTACCACACATTTGCATGAGTGAGTATAGGGACAGCCTTAGGGAACTGCCCGCAAATTTCTTTCTGCTGGTCAAACTTTAACCGGTTGATAAAAAAAATGATTTTTTTTTTCAATCTTCAAATTAGTATTGTGATTGTAGCAGTAAAAAAATAGTTCTACAACCTCGAAACCTCACAATCAACATTTTTTTGTAAGGTCCCTATAGCAGTACCTAGCCGCCTTTTGTTTGTTTTAACATAATGGTCAATCTGTACAGATCGAGAGTAACATTTCTGATAATATGCAGTGTTTCATATTTTGTATGATCATATTATCTCTCATGGCCGATTCCATGTATGGAAATGGTGAGATGTATATTTTCATATTTTGTTACAGCTTTTATTCTTTAAAAGAGCAGTTAGACCTTTTTAAATTTTTTTAAGAGTTGCAATGAACCCTCAGATGTTTTCAGTGTTCAAGTTTTTCTCCAGGGCCCTGTGATTAGTTACGCCTCTGATTCGGTACATAGTTATAGTATTATTGTTTTGCAAGAAGAAAACACAGCATTTATGCCACCAGGACATTTCCAGTAAGTTTTATTTTTTTAAGAACATTTACTAGTGGAATCCTTTGAGGGTAGAAAAACTAGATCAATGTTCCACACATTAATGCTACCCTACAGTTGTTCCAGGCCTGCTTCTCATTGGCCATCATCCCAAGTCACAGTTCTTTGCCAATGAGCACATCATTTCTGGAACAACACATATTTTCCCCAAAGTTTGCATGTGGTATTCCAAATCTCACATACTTGTTACAAGAATAGTAAACAATAAACATTCATTACCAGTTCTTGCTCTATGGGGAAACAAAGAAAAGCACAGTGGAATGTCTAACCTTTAAACACATACAATAACTGTCTAGAAGTTGTATATTACCTTTAGGTAATATGTTTAATGAGGTTAATAGAGAAAAATGTAATATAGTGTTGTAATGCAATTATGTTTGCCAGTGCTAGCTGTAGTTTCCTCTTCTCCACACCTTCACCAGAGCTTGTGACCTTTCAATTACAACTTTGGTAGTCCAGTCTAGTTTGATAGAGGGGGGATGTACCCCAACAACTGTCACCAGGGATGCTGTTCATGTAATTTGTTTTGGGGACACATAATGCTATTTAGCTGTATACTTACTCCTATTCAAGGGAATGGCAAGGTAGTTTAAATATAATTTGGTATGCTTTATGGGCCCACCAGGAGCAAAGGATCATCTGACACTGTGCAAATAATTCTACTTCTATTCCTACACTACTATCTATTCCTCTAAATGCCTGGCTGGGATTTTAGCCACAGAATGCCCATTTTTTCAATAGGTGTGTTAAAAAGTTAAAGGTCTCATGTAACTTTCACTTTATCATACATAGTTTGATCTTTGACAGGGAAAAAAGGTAAGTAATATCATACATTTCCTCTCCCCTTCTAAGCATACATAGAAAGTTTTCATACTCTTTCATACTTAAGACATAAAAAATAAGTTTATGAGAGTTGAGGAAAAAATAGACCATTTGGCAGTCTGATTATATTACTAATACAATCATATTTATACAACCATCTATAAGGTACTCTAAATGTATGGCCAAGATTGGAATATTTGACTACTCTATGCTCTTTTGAGAGGTATAAGCATATGTTCCACACCGGGCAAACCTGTTTATTCTGTCTTCAGACACCCCTCAGGGAAGATCTTACCCTGAGGAAGCATTAGTAATTATGTGTACCATGTGCTCTTCTTCAGGCCTGAAAGTGTCTGGACATATGATCTGATCATCTGTTATTAACCAGTTCAGGCATCTGTTATCTTTACCTTTATAACTATTATCTTACACATATGAGAGACAGCCTGATAAATGCTAACTAAATTCACAGACCCAATAATTTGATTTATTAAAATGAGGTGGATATCAATTGCATGAGGTGCATTTAGGCTACGTACACATGTGCAATGGTTCCCGTCTGATAATGCGCTCAGGGCTGATATCCGACAAAAATCTAGCGTGTGTACAGCGCCCATTGTCCGATCAACCGTCCTGGTAGATCCACGGAAGCTGAATGACGAATGATCGTAAAGGAAGCAAAGGGGGAGAGCGCGCAGCAGGGTGCCGCTTTGTCGTTCTCCCTCCTCCCCTCTCCATTAGGCAGAACAGTGCTGTATGTACAACACTCGCTCATGCATCGTGCAGTCCTTAGTTGTTGGAAAGGATTCCAATGACAATTGACAATGACACATGACAATGACAATGACACATGTGTACCCAGCCTTACACTTAGCTTTAACATCCCCAAGGCTTATGAACCACTATCCATTTTTTAATATATGCCTAATAGTGTCTGAAAATCAGATTTTTGCAGATAAAACTGCTTAGTTAATATAGAATCTAACAAAATTTTATCTCTTCTATCTACATGTACTATGTGGCTGTAGATGAAGTGTGACAAATTCTAGTAAATGCTAGTATATCACATCATTTATTTCAAATACTGATGTACACTGGCATAGGTAGACTTTGCTCTTCACATCAGGACTAGTAGCCCCTCTAGCTAGTATAATCAATAATAAGTAGAAACTTGGCATGTACAATTCAAAATGATTGCCCACTTAGGTAAAAGTAAAAAAAGTTAAAATGCAAAAAGTAAACTTTTAGTGATAAAATGATCTTGTAAGTAACTGGTAAATGTAAAAAAATATGTACCTAAAATATTTAATTTATCTAACAGTGTTGATTTCTAATATTGTTCTGTTTACTTTGGATTATCTAATCCATAGCTGTCACATTACCTATTCTTTTTTGTCTACTGTTTTCCCAGCTTTAGAGAGAGAGTGCTAATGAAATGTTTACCATGGGCTCCCTAGTGAAATTTGCAAACACAAACAAACCTGATATTTACTTACCAGAAAAGAACAGTAAGCTGATTAACTAAGTGACTACAGTCAAGACCCATACATAGTCTGTGTAAGTAAGTCACTCGGAAAAAGGTTCCTATGTCCTTAACATTTTGACCTGAATTTGACAGGTTTACATAAGAAAGAATCTCACATCTGATATAAAACTGTTTAGATATGGATAAAGCAAGATATAAAAAAAGGCCACATTGGTTTTTGTTTTATTCTGCATCTTTAGCAACATGCCTATACATTTGGTCAAACATGTTAAAAATCCAGTTATAATAATTTTGGTAAACCAGCTGTGCCCTATAGTATGTGGTCCTTTAAAGGTTTTGAATTGTGTCCCAGGTCCCCATACTTTCTCTTCTTTTGTTTCCCAGTATTGGTGTTAAGGTACCCATACCTTAACAGTCACCCATTCCACCCACCTAAAAAAATATAATCCCACCGATGGCTATTGTCTGATTGAACAATCAATAAGCTAATACCTGGCCCAAATACTAATATTCCACTCTGAAATAAGAGGCACAAGCAGCATTACCCAGTGTGGCACATTACCACACTGACATGAATAAGAACATTTCTGTAAACCAGCTTTAAATATATTTTATTGTATTATTAATCACAATCTTGCTCCTAATAGCACTATTTATAGTAAAGATCATTTGCAAGTATTGAAAATTATTCAAATATTTAGGTGTGGATGATTTTCTGAAAAATTGTAAAATATATGCAACAAGTGATCTGTTGAAAAGGAAGCTTCTTTGCTTTGTAATATATTTAGGGTGTAAAGCATTAACACAGCTTTCCCTTTGCATTTAGCAAACTAGAACCGTGCCAACTGGATCATGGCTGTGTTTGTTTAGTATTGGGGAGCACACAGCAGGGCTTCCTCTCCCCTCTATATAGAACACAACAACATTCCTTGTACAGTGTTCACACCTGTTACTGTCACTGTAGATAATCATTAAAAATTGTTTCCATTGATTATAATTGAGCATGGGCATGACGTTTAAGAAAGCTAAGTTACACTGGGTTAAGCAGGTCGGTGATAAGGCAAATAAAGGCTTTTCTTTCTATCCCTGACCTCCATACAAGCTCAGCTTTACTGGACTGAAGAGCACTTCTTGAGACTTTTTAAATCTATTACTGAAAGCTGAAAGGCCTAATAACTGATATTAACTGGAATGTTTGCTACAGATCAAAGGAAGTCTCTTAAAAATGCCATTCCAAACAATCTGTAGCAAAAGTATAGACAGAAGGTTGTCTGCAGCTTTTTAACAGTTCCAAACAGTGATAGAAAAGCTAGAATAGGTAAACCCCAGTACTTCTTAATTCTCTCATGTTTATATTTTATGAAAAAATTATATGCCCTATTTACCCTTGATATACAAGAGTCCTGATTTATTAAAGCTCTTCAAGGCTGGAGAAGATAGAATATCATGAGAGAACTCAAACTTGGCATGCAGAAAGCAAACCTGGAATGCATCTGGTCTGGGATTGAAAACATTTGCCAACTAATAGCAAATTATTTTTAAGGTTTGCTGTATCACCCAGGTCATCTAATGATAGTCTATCTTCTTTAAGATAGAGATTTAATCAATCAGACCCAAAGCGCTGGATCAAAAAATCAAACCGACCTGCTTAAAGTCACAACAAAACTAAAGAACAGGCAATGTGAAGTATCTCCATGTTTCTGTACGTTTTCATATTGATCCTTGTATGCTAGTGGGGCCCTTTGGATCCTAGGCCTAAGCTGTATAGATTACTTCAATTTTTCTTCAAGTATTGTTCCATTGTCAAATCCTAAAACCTTAGTGAGCTATAGATGGTTTATCATTACAGCTAAATGAAACAAGTGGTGGGGCTTAGTGCCAAGAAAGGTAAAGCTAAACCATGGCCTTGTGTACAGCCTGGACCAAGGTGCTCCACAGGGACACAAGTGCTGATATGTAAAAATATGGATGGTACTGGCAGACAACACAATGGGCCTGATTAAGTAAAGCTCTCCAAGGTTGAAGAATATAAACTTTTATTGGTGAACCTGGGTGAACCAGCAAACCTGGAATGGATATCCTAAGTCATGTGGATAATTTTAGGACAAGGTAGTTTACATAAGGCACAGCTGTAACCTTCTAACCGAATGTTTACTAAAAGTGCCATCTCAATTGTGGTTACGAGTTTTGCAGAAACGCTAGATCAGCAGAGGTGCTTCCTCCACACATAGGTAAAGAAGTGTGACAGTGAACATCCAAGGCAGTCGCATAGATGTTTCTGTTCATTTGGCAACATTTAATATTAGTTTGATGGCTATACACAGATATATTAGGTGTTGCTCCTTAAAAGTAGGTCTGCTGCCATTTACAGTAAAGTAAGTCATTTTAGTTTTTTATGTCCATTTTTCCATTTTTAGGGTTTTATATATAAAGCAAGGAATCTGACATTCCCTTAAACATTCCCCACTGGGAATTATTTACTGCCACTAAAACACATAGACCTTGAAAATTACCACCAGGGAATGTTTAAGGGAATGTCAGATTCCTTGTTTTTTTTTTAAATAAAACCCTTCGAGTTTGCCTTCTGTTTACTCATTCATGGCTCCAAGTAATATATAAGGAGAAGATATACAAGCATAGATTACTTACAAGCTAGGTTGTTCAGATGGCAATTCTCTATTTTTGTCCTTGACTTTGTATAAGAAATGATTAGGAAACATGTTTTGAGTTACTGAATATACTTTTGTTAAAGGGACATTAAACCGTTGTCCTTAAATCACCATCAATAAAGTGGTTGAGGTCATTTAACAGGAATTGAAATGCATTATATTAGTTACAAGAAGCTCACTGAATTGGGGAGAAAGTTTATCTACACACTTAACATCTAAGCAATTCATATTTACATAGTAGCAGCCATGCTGAGGGCTGATAAAGGCTTCTCAAACAGAAGATAAGCCTGGCATTTCCTATATGGCATTGCCGGCCAATTCAGTCCTCTATCACTTTGCGCCAACAAAGGCTCAGTGTCCTGTTTCATCACTTCTTTTGTCAGCTCGGAACAAGGTGGAGTTCAACTGCTTTCATATTACCTCTACAAAACATCTTGTGGAGCCAATTGCACATCTAAGGCAGCTATAAAGGTAAATAGGATGGCAAATCACCCTACAAATTATCTAGCATGAATTACACTAGATAATATGTAAATAGCTAAAATAAATACTTTATTAGCCTTGGATATACCTTAATGATAATAAAAACAAATCCTGTAGGACAAACTATACAGCAGTTTAATCCTTTATCTCAGTTACTACTTCATCATAGTTTATGGTTACCATAAATGCCTGATCATTTCTAATCTGATGGCATGGGGATTGGGTCTGTTAAATATATCCTTGGGAAATAGTGAGTGCTCCCAAATGTGGTGAGTGGTTGTAAATGCACAGAAAGATATTCCACATTTTAGGAAATTTGGTGTGTCCTGGGGCCAAGTCTTCACTCCTTTCTCAGATTGTCCCAGGTTCCTCTCCCTTCGAAATCTCCTACATGGACAGCTCCTGCGTGCACCTAAACAAGTAAGATATATGTGAAATGAAATAACAACCAAAATAACACAAAAAGTTTGTTATTATATAAAACAAAACGTAACTCAGTCTTCCAAACTTGTTATGGAAACTATTGAACTACTTTCTGTGTTTAAAACACCATATTAAGTGACATACAACCCATTGAGACAGACTCTCACCTTCGGTACTACCTTTTTATCACAGAAAAGCAGTACAAGCTTGAATATAAGCAATTCCCATGGGGAAACCTTTGTTCCTTGGATCAGTAGATAGGTTTGTTTCCTGTGGAGCACACTATATATTGTTGTCCTAACTATATTCCTCAGGATTAAAAATTGATTTATAAAAGCTCTCCAAAGCTGGAGAGGATACTGTCACGAATAACAGGGTGGGGAGGGAAACAGAAAGGTTTTACTCACTACTAGGCCTCAAATGACTAGGGAAAAGGGAATGGTCACCCCTTGCAGACACCCTAATCTTGCCCTAACTCCTAACTGTATGAGTATCCCCTGATGGTGGGAATGCTCATACACAGGAACCTGGTCTCTACTAGCCCTGTATAGCCCTAGCAGTAGTGTCTGGCTTGAGACTACTGGTTCCTTCCCCTATGAAGGACCCAGTATCTCCCTGAGGCCTAGTAAACAACTAAATAACACCAAAACACCAAAAGTAAAGCAACTTATCTTATAAGCAGATATAAACAGGAACTCAGAATGTCACAACACTCCAGCTCTTCACATGGAGGAGCAGTAATGACCACCAGCTGCAGCTGATACAAGGGGAGTGGTCATTACAAACAACAACACAGAAACAAGTAAAAACAAAAAGACTGCCAGATAACCTCAAATGCAGCTTGTCTGACAGATCCTCAAACATCCGTCACGGAAGGGACCGTGACAGATACACTTTCATCAGTGAAGCTGGGAGATCCAGCAAACCTGGAATGGATTTCTTCAAATTCATTTGGTATTTACTAGCAAATGTTTTCAATCCTGACGGTTTGCTGGATCACCCAGCTTCACTGATTAAAATGTATCTTCTCCAGTCTTGGAGAGCTTTAATAAATCAGGCCCATTGTGTAGCAACTTAAAATGCCGCCTGTGCCAAAGTATCCAAGCACAAATCAATACAATACAATACAATGCAATACCTTGGTGTAAACTTGGGCAAGTGCATACAAAAAATGTTCAGCTTGTCATTGAGCATTAATTAAACATGATCAATATGTATTTCTGTGCATGCAGAAAATGTTCTTGGCATAAAAAAGGAAATGAATGTAGCCACCACTTTCACAGCAGTAAGGAGCAAGATAAGATAAAACAAGGGACATCTGAAATGGACGTGGCATCAAAAACACAATGTTTCTGCGTGTGTCTATTTTGTTTTTAATTTCCAGACTTAAATTCTATTGTATTGTTTGTATTATTACAGAATGTGTATGCTGAATAGAACAAAAAGATCCAGGAAAAGAAAGTCAAGGTTTTTAAAACAAAAGTAAAGTAAAGGCCCATGAAATACAGCCAGCTAAAGCCAAGGGGGATTTCCTATGGAGATTACCATCACGTCAAAATATTACAGAGTTTAATTCAAGGAGGAAGATCTGAACAATGGTAAGAGGAAACTGACTGTGGGTGTTAGGTGTAAATACACAGTGGATTTTCAATGTGCTTGCTATTAGTTGTACAAAATGTATTGAATTATTTGAAAACTCAAGAACAAGTTTAAACCCTTAGCCAATTCCTATTACATGCATTTGTACACCACTAACCACTAGGCATTGTCACCTGTGTTATACTATCCAATGTGGTATTTATATTTAGAAACAATTTCAAACCCATGTCTGGCCCTTAGGTATTTATTTTACACAATGACAAGCCCTGTAGTTTGTTTGTGGTTTAGAACAGAGCTTAGGATGGATTTACGAGAACAGGTTAATACAGTATAATAGTAAACAGCAATATTCATAGTTAAAACAAATCCTAGAATGTCTCAAATGGGAGTTTAGTAAATGTGATAGAAATGTAGTATCACTCTTGTATGAAATCTCTTTTTGGAAATTAGACATTTTAAAGCCAGTCACATATATTGATTCAAGGAGTGGATAGACTGAATGATAGTAAACATAGAGGTGACATAATAAGAATTTATATATTTATATAAAGTTGTTTACTGAGTTACCTAAACTAAAAAAGATAATTTTACCAGCTCTACAGAAAGTGTAACAATAGTGTTTAAAGTGGAAGTGAATTATAAAATATACAAATTTGTGAGCAGACAGGTTGTTTTTTGCAGAAGGGACAGGGGATGGCATACCCCAGACATACCCCTGGCTGCTGGGTAGTTATTATCTCTTGTAGGCATGTATGATTGTTATAATATTTCTGCCTGGCTGATCAAGATAGCTATCATCCTGAGCCAGGAAGAGGACAAGGTGAGGATGACAGCGCCTGTGATAAAGGGAGAACAGCTGAGTGTAGATGAAAAATTGCAATAAGGTAATGGTAAGGTAAGGTTATTTTACTGCAGAAGGGACATCCCTGCAGTAAAGGACCTGCCTTGTTGAAGGTTTTTCACTTTAATGGTTTGTGTAAAATCAGTAGCTCAGTTTACTTTTAGAATATTTGATTCTTTTAAAAAAAGAATAGGTAAATAGCAAAAAAAAAGTTCAGTACTTTTCTTAATTCTTCTTTTGGTTGCATTACCACAAGAAATATTGCAGTATGACAATTTTTTAGGCAATGTACACACGTGCAATGGTTCTCGTCCGGCCAATATTGGACGAGAATCTTGCATGTGTAGAGGGCTCGTCGTTCATCGTCCGAGCGACCATCCTGGCGGACGATGGACGACAAACGATCATAATAGAAGTGAAGGGGATGAGAGCGCAGCGTGGTGCCACTCCATCATTCTCCCCCCTCCATAGAGCAGAACGTTGCTGTATGTACAGCACTCGTTCATGCATCGTGCAGTGGTTGAAAAGGATCGTTTCAACAACAATTATTGCATGTGTGGACATAGCCTTAGGAAATACACTTGGGGTAGATTTGTTTAAATCAGTAATGGAATTTGCTTAGCAAAGCTGAAAAACAATCAGCCTGGAAATTTACAACTACACTTTATTTAAAATGTCACACATGCAGAATTCCAATTTGCCAGAAATTATATGAGAAAAGAGGCAAACGTTTTTTCTTTTTGTTAACAAACAGGAAGGAAGTACTTAATCACCCATCCATGATGTCTGCTCTCAAACAGACAGAACTTGATGGAGGATTGAGGATAAACAGATGTTTCTCCACCCCTCGTAATCTAGACATCTCCAAATTTAGTCTTGCAACTAAACACCTGCATGAATACTTTTAAGGTTGCCTGTTTCATTGATAGTGATTGATAAATATGAGTAGGTCACAAACATTTTTAAGGTTTGCTACAAGTTTTATTTAGATCCATGAATGGCCTATCTACCATTGTGTTCTCACCAAGAACTACAGTTATTTCCCTATAATCACCACCCAGATGTCGTCTTTCAGGACAGGTCTGATAAGGACTGGTGGCTCAGGGGAAGTAACTGTGGATAATAGGAATATGTCCACACACAAAGCTTAGAAGAGTATGACTGATGTGCCCTAATTATTCATCAGATGATGTGTACTTTATCTTCCATGTGTAACTTTCAACCCTAGAGTTTTTAACTAACCGATCAGAAACCTACATATGTGCAGCAATATATAAAATAAATCAGAAATAACCATTCTATATTGCTATAGTTCGTATCTTAGATGAAGCCAATGTGATTAGCTAATATGGGTTACTGCACATTGTGCAACTTCACTTCTCAGTGCACAGCTCAATTCAGTAAGTCTTCATCTGCCATGGCTGCAAGTTTTACTTATTGGTTAAGAAGCGGAAAGAAGCACAGCTGTAACCCTTGGGGTTAACCACATGAGTCTTATTTAACATTTAACCTTAACCTAACCTGATGAAGCTTTGGGGTCAATAAACATTGCTCCGCAAGATTCTCAAGTCACTGTATTTAAAAAGTTATTAAAAGTACATTTTAGAAACTAACAATAATATTTTTAACTTTTATCAAGATAAGATTATTTTGTACTAAATATATAAATACACTGTAATATGGGGCCATAAGTCATAGTCAATACATAGAAAAAAATGTAAAATGTTACATATTTCTAACTGCTTGTAAAAGCACTGGTTAACTTTCCTTTTATTTAAGAAAATGAACATGAGAAGAAAAAGGTTTATTTTAGCAACAGCACAGTGAAGGTTTAATTGTTTTTTTTTAAACACATATATATATATATATATATATATATATATATATAACATTGGACACCATATAACGTGATCTCTATCTAAACAGAAAAACAACTGTTCTATAATGAAAAGTAACAGTTCAGTATTTCAAAGTAAATATCATGACATCTTGGTTGAGCATAGTAAACATAAATGTAATAGGACACAATTATTTCTTTACGTGTTTCGCCAATATGGCTTCATTAGGGGATTTGAAAGAGATGTGTTAGTGACATCTTAACACAGCTTTACAAACTTACATTGTAATAGATTCATTATAAGTGTGTTTAAGTACACATTTATTTTTAGTCAGGTGAATATGAATACTAGATTGTAAGCTCTTCGGGGCAGGGTCCTCTCCTCCTGTATCACTGTCTGTATTAGTCTGTCATTTGCAACCCCTTCTTAATGTACAGTGCTGCGTAATATGTTCGCGCTATATAAATCCTGTTTTTTATTATTAATAATAATAATAATAATAATAATAATAATATGAAATATTTTTCTATTGCATACTTTAGACAAAGCCAGTCTTAGAGCAGGTAGATACAGCTGAATTTTTTTAATAGGACTTGCACTGTGAAAGCTGCATCCAGGATAGGCAAATGAAGGGAAAAGCAAATAATTGTGCTGCAGATAATTAATTTCCCATAACTGTCTTGAGATGTATTGGTTCACACTGTGGGCTTGATTTATTAAAGTTCTCCAAGACTGGAGAAGATACATTTTCATCAGTGAACCTTGGTAATCCAGAAAACCTGGAAAAGATTTATCTAAAGCAATTTGTTATTTGTTAGCAAATGTTTTCAGTCCTGGTAAAATTAAAAAAGCATCAGGAAAATGGGAGGAAGAACAGATCCACAGAATGAATGGCACAAAAGCAGGGAGATTCTTGCACTACAGGTCAAGAGGATCTAGGCATAACAGTGCCAAGACACTGTAAATTCACTGGTATTTTATTACACTGGATGCATTCACTTTAGATGTTCCCTATAGCAAAGTAAATTTTGGTTTAATTTCAGGTAACCCTAATGCTTTGGCAGGCCATTGTCATGTATAAACCAGCAACACCCTTCCTTTAATGCCATTAGACTTCCTGGTCTACTTTTATTAAAAAAAACCTCCAGCTGTGGTATTTGATCGCCAGCTTCATAGGGCCTTGTTGTATGGTGTTATGTGGTTAATATACTCCAACCATTGCTCAGCCTTGTTTCTGCGACCTTTTCGTATATGTATTTCTAAATGTTCCTATCACAATTCTTCAAAATGTTGTTAGGTAGTTCATTAAAGTATTAGAAAATCCAACACTCTAATCATTTCTGGATACAAGTTGCTTGTCTGTACTTCTGTACTTTGCAGTAAATACTTGTATTGTATTGTGTATATAAATAATATACTGATATATATATAATTGCTATATATATATATATATATATATATTATTATTATTATTATTAAAGAGGATTTATATAGCGCCAACATATTACGCAGCGCTGTACATTAAATAGGGATTGCAAATGACAGACTAATACAGACAGTGATACAGGAGATAAGACAGTGCCTTATAATCGGGGAAACAGGGTATATATATATATATATATATATATATATATATATATATATATATATATTTTTTTTTTTCTTTTTTTTTTCTTTAGCAATTACAACTTATTGATATCTTTAGCCATGCCGCCATATTCATACAATTACTATTATTACTATTAATATTATCATGGACAGCACATTCACTTTGTTACATTTGTATTAGTTCTAGACCTGTATTTAAAACCTGTAAAAATTTTAAATTTATACTAAATGACCTCAAGTTTCAGCTCCCTGAACTTAATTAGGTAAGCAGTGGCGTTATATTGAATGTCCTGGTTCTTGAGCCTGAAGCCACTGTCAGCAAGTTACTGGAGTAGTAATCGTTCCATGCTAATCCAGCGCTGCAGGAAAGATGAAAGAGAGGGAGGTCAGCAAAATGCAAGAAAAGAGAAAAAAAGAGAGGGGGATAAGAAATAGCTTCAGATTTTGTTCTAAAGAGGGAACCACTTATCTGTGGTATCAGCAGCTAAAATTCTGTAAAAAATCTTTAGTTTTGCTACAAATGTTGAGCCTGACTGCAGCCATGATTAGTAATAACTGCAGACAAAGTATGTAATTGTATGATGTAGCAAGTTTTAGTATGGTCGGATAAGTCACCTCATCACTTAACTTTCATTAAAACATCTGTCTGTCAATGGTCATTCTTGATTTGTACTGTTAGCGTATCTCTGTGGGCACCTGCTCATATAGAACAAACCCCTGACTCCAGGTGGGCTGGGTGTTGTAACCCCTGAAAGCTTTTCAAGTCACTTCCGCCACCCACTAACCAATTGGTTTCGTAATTAAACCATTTTCTGTATTTATTCCCAAATAATTCACATTCCTTTTCTTGGTTTTCTGCATAAAATAATCCTTGATGTCAGACTCCAGCCTTTGTATTGTAACATGTGCTTATTACAGGGAAAATAGCAATTATCTGTTGAAAGTCAAAGAATTCTAATTGCCATGTCCAGAAGATTACAGGGCTCAACCCTTTAAATTAGGTCTTCCATATCACGCCACTTCTGTGGACAATAAATCAGCATTAGGAAAACTCAGAATGATAGCCCAAGTATTTTGTTCATTTCTTGGGAACTATAGTTTTTACAATCACTTAAAATAATTGAGGTACAATTTAAGGATCTGCTAACTAGATATTTAATTAAGGTTAATAAATAAACTACAAGTGAGTTCTTTTATTTGTCATGTTTAAAAGAATTTAAGTTCCAGATTTTTCAATGATTTCAAAAAAATCACAAATGAATCTGTTTAAAATGTCTGATTGTGTTGTGTTATAAATGTAAGAAAACCCTGACAGTAAAAGTTCCTATTTATATGTATGTTTTCTATGGTGTAGATTCCTTTATTCTGTTCTCCAACAGTAATCTTGGCCTATGATAACTTTTCAATAATATATGTAATTTGCTCAGATATTGTTCAGGTGCCATTAAATCTTTCCACAAAGGTATATCAGGATTTTTTTTAGGTGCTTGTTACAAATAATCAAGAAGGATATTTAAAGTTAAAAATGTTGAATTTATTATCTATCGCTTTTAAAACCATAAAACAAAAATTGCATTGATATTCTTAACGACTCAACAGTACAAACTGTTTATTAGATGTATGTGATTTGGATGCTGGAAATATCAATGCAATTTTTTATATGATTTGAAAAGGGATGGATAATAAATAATTAAACTTTTTAACTTTAATTATACTTCTTGATTATTTATAACAATCACCTAAAAATACTGATATACCTGATATGATTTGTGGTTTGTTGAATGATATATATAAATATAAGAAGGATGTGGTGCTCCTAATGCTATTTTCCCACAAAACTATCTAATTGGAAGCAAACGCCATTAAAGATAAGATTATGCCAACTTCTCATTGATGCATGCATATAGCTCCAAAATGATTGTTTCCATTGTTTCATGTGTGATATAGACAGTTGGCTTTTTTGACAGCTCATATCTGTCAGATTTAGCCACTGTGGATGGACAAATACTGTCTTATCGACCCCACCACCAAGAAGAAGTGTCTTAATAAAAAGGTTCCCAAATAAGTACATGCAAGCCTGGGCACACACCATTACCACTTGTGCAGTAATAAAGATATCAGTTTATTTAAGTGCATGTACATCCATAAAGCAAACAAATACCAAGGCTGTATGTATCCATATGTACCTCCCTGGTGGTATTCCCGATTGTGGCTCGGGGTTAATTTTCAGCCACACTCAGGGTGGCTTTGTAAAGCACTTACCTGGTTCCCATGAGCTCACGGCATCCTCTGACGAGGCCCGCCGGGCATCTGTGTCCCATGGCCTCGGGTCCCCAGAGTGATCAATGGGATGTGTGAGCGTGCGGTGTGGTGGGGGGCATAACCTGGAGGGAAATTTAGGCAGAATGTATGGCTTTGACATTCACAAATCCTGACATATTCAGACCACCAGGGAGGTTCATGCATGGGTTGGAAAGCCTATTTTCTTACGTTTATACAGACCTATTCCAAAGTATTTTTTGTTAATAGCAATGTACGGAATTCCTAAAAATCAGTTTGTTTCTCTGTAATTGAAGTGTGGTGTATGATTGGGATGGTGTTTCAATGGGGACAATTGTTCCAGTGACAACTGTCCAAAAGAGCAGTTCCCTGTTACAGACAGATCTACAGGCAAGAAGTTATGGGAAATCCTCTTAATGGGCTGCAAAAGAAATGACCATTCCAAAGCTATTCTAAATGATAAATGTTTTGACTTTGCACATAACACTATACACCAAGGTTATTAGTGAATGCAGGTTGTCAGCACACATTACCTGACATGATAATATGTTTTTCCAATAAAGGTGGAAGCAGTGGTGTTGAACAGTGCTTTGGGCTGTCATTTAAAAAATCCTAGTTCTCTGGCCTGGGGCCAATGGAGCCACAAATTGATTAGTTTGAAGAGAGTGCACCTGGAAAGGGTAAAGAGGTCAAAGTTAGGGAAGACATAGACAAGAATCCTATGCTGGAAGGTCCATAACATTTTACTATAGGTGGTTAGGGACATATCACATCTTTTAGAACCAACATCCTACTCTCTGAATTAAAGAAATCTTTTATAAAACACATTCAGAAAATATTGTTTGTGTGAATCTAATTCGCTTGTCTTTATGAACCATATTACATCTGAAACATGTAAGAATTACTTCTCACATTGGTTTCCAATGCACGTGATAGAACGGGAAAAATGTCCGCTTATATACTTTAGATACTAATGGTCAAGTCCCCATTCTTTAATTATACTGCATGCTTCTTTTAACTAAAAAGTGAGTCACGCAAATGCAAAGTAAATGTTTCTTAAGTCACACATAAACCACAAGTCAGTTTCACATAAAATAATATGCATACAACAGGAAACCCAAGTCCTCAGGTACGCTCACACCACATTATATGATGCGCACTTATTCTACTTGTGCTGTCATTCCTAGAACTGCATATTTTCAAGACTTATATATAGCTACATTTTTGCACATATATTATGATTATCTAGAAATGTACAATGTATTATGAGAGCAATGATGTGGGTGGCTTAGAGGCGAGCGCTCTGGCCTTGCAGTACTAGGGATCTAGCTTCACATTTTTATTAAAGATTCTGGTTGTGTGGAGTTTGTATATTTTTTTTGTGATTGTGTCGGATACCTCCTGGCACTTTAGTGTTTTCTCACATCAATATGAGTAGGTTAGGGGGCTGCCCAGCAAATTGGCCTTTTTTTTGGAATAATGACATTGGAGCTTCTGTGATATTCTACAATTATTTATCAAATAACTGGTACCAATATCCTTTAACACACATGATTATAAACATTTGTAATATATTAATTTATATCAAAAGATATTAAAAAATCCATTGTTTTATATGACAAAAGTGAAAACATTTATATACTATGTCAGATACATTCCTAAAATAAATATCAAAATATAAATATTCTGAATTCATAAACATTCTCCTGCATGGCTGTTTCTAAGTTCAGTATTAGAGGGTATTAAACCACCAGAAGGTAAGGTCATGCAGCAAATTAAGTCAGAACTTTAGATCTGCATATTTGCACCAGGTCAGAGATTATTAGTATTCATGTCTTAGTGGTTTATCAGGACAACCTGGTAACTTGCATCTTCAGAGGTCATCAATAGAAACCATGTTTTTCTCCAGGCACTGGTTTCTCCTTAACTTCGGCATTCATATTTTCAGTGTCATTCAATGTTAATAGAAGCTACATAAAAAAACATGTATATTAAAGAGAGATGATACTGATTATCAACATTAGCACTCACTGTTCTACATTAGAATAAACATCCTGCCTGCATAAGCCACATGTAAATGTATAAAAAGGCCCACTGTAATGTGGGAATTTTATCTGTACTCCCAAACTTGTCAACACTTGACAAAAAAGTCAAATAAGGTTACTTTTTACAATGCTGCCATATAAGAGTATTTACACATCATTGGCGGATAATGTGCCATTTAGTGTTACTAATCTCAATGTCTGTACATTGCATTATTGACACAGTATATTTTCCTGTGACACAAAGAAACTTTATCATTTAGATTTATACTTTTTATCTATTTTATTAAAGTCACACAAACACATGGTATTAGTTAGGTATTAGTCATGGGCCTTGATTCACCAATATTCTATTACCTAGGAAACCAAAGTTATATATATATATATATATATATATATATATATATATATATATATATATAAAATCTTTTATTAGGTTCTCATGTAATAACTTTTACTATTAGAGAAGAAGATGTGGACATTGAACCATAAAATGTGTTCATGACAACAAGACAAGAGGTTAATTTAGTAGCAATGTGTGAATTGTAAATGTATAGCAACACACAGCTTTATTGATTGTGTCCAAATTAGACAATCAAAGCACATGCCTGACTGTACTTTTGCACTTTTGAACTTTGTTAGTAAATAATTCCCTTGTGAATGAGACAGTTCAGTTTCCCACCAAGTAGTTTTTTTCACCTTTTAGAAGCATGTTGTGTGTTCACAGTTAACACAACTGATATATGATTATGTTGAATGGTTATGCTGGAAGAGTATTTTGATCTCAAGTTTGCACATTTTTTAACTTTAATTTATTTACATTAACATATTTTTTTCATGTGTCTACCTGCATTTACATTTGCTAAAAAAAAAGTTGTGCACACTTAGTACACATATGGTACATACTGGATACATTGAGGGATGGTAACATTATACACTTACATCAGGGAAAATATAAAAAGAAAACAATTTGGAGTATATTAAAGAAAAAAAGGAAAAACATAAAAAATAAAAAACAAAGAAAGTACAGACTGAAGAAAGTTTTTTAGAAAAAAATGTGAAAACAGCTAAATATTAAAATTTGGATAGTTATACCACATCTCTTGAAGGCATACGTTTTGTACATTAGTAAAGTTGGATAAGGTAGTCTATTCATTTTAAATGGGTTGTTATTGCACTTATTAAAGAAAAAACAGTACATTGCAATACACAAAACATCTGCATCTGTGCTGTGTGCTGCACTGTTGAGCAAATGTTTTGCTGTGCTCTTATTATTATTATTATTATTAATAAACAGGATTTATATAGCGCCAGCATATTACGCAGCGCTGTAAATAGGGATAGCAAATGACAGACTAATACAGACAGTGATACAGGAGGAGAGGACCCTGCCCCGAAGAGCTTACAATCTAGTAGGTGGGCGGCACGAACAGACTTTTGGAGCTGTTTGGTGTGGTTGTTGAGCCAGGGTCGGGGATTTGCAGGGCGGGGGTAGCGGAAGGTGGCAGGAGCAACATTATCCAGCCAGGGAAAGAGAGTGGTTTACTATGACTATTGGGGTTCAATTACTAATGAATACAAATTCACGGCAACACGCATACTGTATATGGTGTATTACCTAACTGACTGTAGTACATGGATTTTGCTGCCCTGTATGTAGCCATATAAAATGTAAGGAAGTTGATTTGAGGTTTAAAACATTGTAACATTGTATGCACACACCTATGTGCAAATGCAAATACACATTTCAAGCAAGTGCTTGAGTTAAATGCAAACCCAAATGTTTAATTGTCACTTTAATAAAAGAAAGAAAACATCTCCAGGCTATTTTATACATAACAAGGAATTAGCAAACCTTACTGCAAACTTTTGCTAAAACAATATGAAAAGACACACACATTACGGAAAAGCAGTAAGCCAATCAAGACGCATGAGAAGACATTTTGTACAGTTGAACGTTTAAATACAACTTCATCATTATATTAAAAGAGGAGTTTCCTTTAAATTAGATATGTAGATCTTCTCCCTTGTCAGGCCTGGCATTTTTAAATGATTTTTCAATAGTGATCAGTAGGGTACCGAAGCTCCAGTTTATGCGTGGGCCCTTGCCATGCTCCTACATAATATAATGACATCAGGAGCTGTGACTGGCCTGGCAGTAAAGCTTTGATGCACCAGTTCTACGCAGCAGAGGAAGTCTGCGGGAGCAAGAAATAAAGTATTTGTAGGTCTTTAGCCTTAGTCAAATGAACTTTTGATCAAAATAATGCAGGTGAACCCCACAGTTTTGGTTGCTTTAATGAAAAACTAAAGTTCGGCTTTTGAAATTCATTATCAGGCAGTTCTTTATTGCAGAAAGAGACAGGCGCTGTTGCTCTGTAAAGAAGAATTGACTTACTTTTGTGAAAGTGGTAAAAATTCACTTTGGCAATAATACTCAATCATGTACAAGGAAAATAGCATTTTTACTTGCATATAATTAGATGACTGATGCCAGTAGAGCTTTACCTCATTTACTTTTCTTGCAAGGTGATAATTCAATTTGTTAAATTAACAGACTAATATGTAAATTCAACCAATTGCCTTCTCTGTGTGTCTATTTGCTTTTTACTCTTTGCAGGACTGAGTAAGGAGGACTAATATAACCCTGTACTTATTCCTCTTAGAAAAGGAGGATATTTGGTGGCCCTAATATTTTGAGAGGGGCTTCCAGATTTCATCAGTCCCACATATATTTTCAGCACCATTTTTAGGGCATCAGAGCCTGTAAAGAGGCGCTTAGCTCTTACCACTGGGACTAAGGTTCTTTGCAAGATGAATGATACAGAAAAAGAAGAGGGGAACGTTTGTTGCCCTCCCATTCCTGGCCATTCAATTTTAAGGGTAACCCTGTGCCATCTTTTTTTATGTACAGCTTTAAGGCATACACCAAGCATGTTGTTTAGGAAGTTGAGTAAATTTATTGTTGTGCTTTAAAACCACTGTAGGGTATTAAAAAAACAAACAACAAAAACAAACATGATGTTTCATACTAGAATATCATAAAATCTATCCATTATGTTTATATTATGGTATATAATATGCATTATATTCAATGTTCAATGTGATTCTTAGAATTATAAATTTTTTCTCTAAAACACGTTGGTATAATTAAAAGGTAGTTAAACTTGAATAATGTTTGTGACAATTGTTAAATTAGTGGGAACTGGCCACTGAGGGGGTTGCCACATACGGTATATGGCCTGATTTATTAAAGCTCTCCAAGGCTGGAGAGAATACACTTTTATCAGTGAAGCCAGGGTGATCCAGCAAACCTGGAATGGATCTGGACCAGGATTCAAAACATTTGCTAGCAGAAAGCAAATGACTTTGAAGAAATCCATTCCAGGTTAGGTTTGCTGGATCACCCAGTGTGAGTGTACCCTCTCCAGCCTTGGAGAACTTTAATAAATCAGACCCATTGGGTGGAGAAAGGGTACGGAGAAATTACCATACACATCCTGGTGACTCGAGAGATGATAATGTTAGAAAATGCTCAGTATACTAAAAGTACAAGTGCTTAGTAGACTTTAATACTAGAAAAAAGGTACTATAATATTTGCCAACACACAGCCTCACTGCCTTGCTGCCCTAGGCCTTGGTCTAGCTTAGCCGAACAGAGATCTCAGTTTATAGCTAGTCTGGTTCCAATTCTATTCTATTCATTCCAGGTAAAAAAGAATACATCTAATTGTTGTAGCCAATAGTTTTTTATGTGTTAACCCCATTGCTCCTTCTAAATATTTTATCGCTATCATCATAATTAACATCCTTTAAGAAGACAATTCCATTTCTGAACTTTCGTTTGCTTCCTGCCACCTCTGCAGAGACAACAATCAGTATTCTGTGTTACTGTATGACTCAGGATGCATATACCAGGAGTGGGTATGGCTCTGTTAGCTGGAATACAATTGATACTTTATTTAAACTTTAGAAAACATTTCATGCGTATGGCCAATTACATTAAGGAAATGCGTGCATCCTTGAAGAGTTTCCTTGCTCATTTCACAATTGTAAGTAAAAACAAACATTTTAAGCTACATATGTATGAGCATCCGAAAAGAATAATGGACCTACATAGGAGACTCATGCAAAATGTAACCTAATGCATACAAACTTAAATACAATGCCCCTGATTCATCAATAAAATCCGCGCTCGCTGGAAGCGCAAAAGTACGCGCGGCCATCGATCGCGGATTACCGCGGTCCGGACTCGAGT
>NC_092862.1:61237689-61366833 GCF_032062135.1 Pyxicephalus adspersus | reverse complement strand
CGACCGCGTACGATTCCGGATCGCTAATACGAATGCGCGACCGATAATCCGATTCTGCTTGATGAATCAGGGGCAATGTATTCATCATAACATAATATATATAGTACACTGGGTATAGAAATAATTCACTCTCTTAAAAATATTCACATTTTTTACTTTGCAGTCCAAAATGTAGACACACACAAATAAAATATCCAGATCTCTGCACTCAATGCACTTTATAACACCCAGGTGAAAGTTATAACAACTACTCAGAAAAAAAGAATGCACCACTTTTTCCTAAATTGGGCTTTTTGTATACAGAATTTTAGTGGGTATGTTTGAGAACAGAGTAGGCCGTATTCCCCTGAATGCATTTTAAGGTTTTTGTTTTAATTGTTAGCTACAGTATACCCTTAAAACATTCCAGACTTTCTTCAAATTGTTCTAACATTATTTCATATAAATACATAACTATGGAGCATTACAAAAACTGCAGCCTATATAGCCTTACACAAGATGTCCTAATATTTCATCCTGAAAATATCAAACCCTGTGCAAAATATGTTTTTGCACTGATCACTTTAAAAAGTTTTCCAACCACACTGCATGAGTGATGCCAGCTTTCCTTTGCTTAGTCAGAAGAGAACTTTAATCAAATTATTATTTGTATTAGTTCACAACAATGTACAGCACATGTGGATCTAAATATACTCTTCTTTATCATATAAATTACATTGACTTTTCATAAATTAAGTGACTTTAATTGCCGTGTATAGGGCTCTTATGGGGTGCTAGCATAGGGCCTTATGCAGCCATATGTAATGCTTAAAGCTGAACTCCAGACAGCTATAAAACGCACAAATTATTGCAGCTTTATATTACTAGACTCATCACTAAACGATTTAATGCACTCAATATAAGTAACTAAATTTGACTCTGTATTAGTCCATAGTCTTTGTACAGCAGAGTTGAAGTCTCAGAGAAAAAGAAGAAAAAGTACAAGGAGCCAATCAGTTTATGTAAAGACATAAATATGACATATATAAAGAATAATATATGTTAGATGATTATATTACTGAAAATAATTGGACATACTGAGGAAAAAAGTTATAAATACATGATCCGCTCAGGGTATAATATTATTATTATTATTATTATTAATAAACAGGATTTATATAGCGCCAACATATTACGCAGCACTGTACATTAAATAGGGACATCACATTGTTTCCTATTTTATTTATTATCATATTTACAACTTATTCTAATTATAGACCTTGAGTTACAAATGTTTTCATTTTTAGCAGGGTTCATTGAGGTCTGAACATTTTTAAGAGTTCATCTGGGGTTAAAGGATTGGGAAAGACTGGTTTACTGGAACAACTCCATTTCTGGCAAGAGACTCCTTATACCAGGGCTAGGGATAGATATAATATTTATTTAACTAACTCAGTGGACCACATCCCATGATTATTTGGTAAATGTATATCATCCCTTTTCTCTTTCTCCTCCCTTCTTACTCAGTTTCTAAAAATAAAAAGCCAGCATAATATGATGGATTTGTTGGAACGGAAAAATGACTTTCTTCCTATCTGCTTAGGCTGCCGCTGGACTTTTTTCTTTAGAGGGGAAAACTGTTCAGTGGTTAAAACTGTGAATATCACCAAACATTCCACATAACCTAGTTGGAAATTCTAAAACAGACATGACATTTACATTGAAACTGCTACAGGGAAGTGCCACACTCCTGGGAGGGGTTTCATTATATTATTATTAAAGTTTTCAATATAGAAATTTAAAAAAAAAAATGTGGTGTGAATCCCTATGGCTATAAATATATAGCCGGCCTAAGATTCCAAAGAGCTTGAATGTAGTCTCAACTAATACCGCTGTCTTGCACTTTTGGCGAGCGGGGGGTTTCTTGGGCCAGGCAGGTATCAGATAGAAAGAATGACAATGACAACGAAATTTCAAGGTTTAACTACTTTTATTTCTGTAATATTTACTGAGACAATGGCCGGTTGGTTTGTTATTCTTAACACCTGATGTTTACGGCATATCCCCCCCCGCCCCGGTAGATAAGCTTAGCCTTAGTTTTATCCCCCTCCCATTCCCTATTTCCCCCTTAATTTTCCTAGATATTCCTATACATACCCCACCTCCCTATTGACGATGTTTTATATTTGACAGTTGATATTTGGGTTATGTATCTTTTTGCAGAAGATGGGGAGGTTATCCCTATTGTATGTTCCCTTTATCTTGGGCTTGGTATTGTATTATTTTGTATGTTCTTATGATGTTAAAAAACTAATAAAACTGATTGAAAGAAAAAAAAATGTGGTGTACTGGTATTGGGCACATTCAGTATTTTTGGTGTATAGAGATGACTTGGTAGCCTTTTAGCTACTAAGTACAGGAACTCTCTAAGTACAGGAACTCTATTATAAAGCTAGTACCTGGTCAGTGAGTAAATTAACCCATCAGAATGGATAACTTTACTTACATTACAATAGTTACACCTTGAGTTAGCCATGGAAAATTTCTATTTGGATCGCTGTGTTTTTACTACATTAATATTAAATCTATTTGGTCATTATTGAATTTGCTACACATTTTAATAAGCAGCAGTCTTCCATACTTCCATAAGGTAATACATGGTTGTGCAATTTAATTTCAGTGGAGTTGATAAAGAAGATGTTACTTGTATTATACAATAAATGTTCAATATTAGTTACTGAAAACAGCAGATCTCAGTCTTTTGTGTCAAAAGCAAATCTTCAGTTGCAAACCATAAAAAAGCAGCATACCGGTATATAGTTTCCTAAACCTACCTATCTGTACATTAGGAGTAGATATCCAGTGAGGTGTTCTGTTTAGATTTATACAACTGAAAATGTTTGGTTATTTAGAGTATCATAAAACCCAAAAACAAAAAGCTTTGCAATGTGGATGCATTGACTTAGTTTTCCTGGCTTTTTCGACCATTAAAACAATTCTTGACTTACTTGACTGTGACAGTGTTCACACATTGTACTGTATCTATGGAGGAGTCACCCTAGGAGTGGAATACAGGACACCCTCCTCTCTTCTGCTCCAGAACATAAATGGTGGGTGTTCTGTCCACAGGGAGCTCACACACAGAGTTCTGTCCACAACTCCCTAGATTTCATGCATAAACAACATTTTTTTTAATTAAACAGATATAGCAAAATGCTTTTACTATATACAGTATTAAAAAGACCAACAGTTATTTGTTAAAGTTTTATACTCTTTAACAGAGATACACAAACAACATAATTATACCAACAGTCATGTAAACCAGCAGTAAAAGGTCTAACCAACATCTAATATCTATGGTTAGGTTTAGGCCTAATCTAAGGGTCAGTATAGGGGTACGGGTTTTGGGTGGGGAGGTAAATTAACCTTAGGGTAGAAGGTTAGCATTTAGTTCACCCTTACCCCAATGACCTTGTGGTTATGAGCAATTGAGTTCCAGAAAAATGCTGGCTAGTTCAGTACTGTGTTTAAGTCATTTCATAGGAATTACTAAAATTTGATGTACAACTTGCTTTTCCATGGAATGAAGATGATCTGCAATTGTCTATTATCACTAGATCTGTAGGAAAATGGTAGTAGTTCTTGATAATTCCAGAGTTACTACAAGGGCAGGCAGACCTCACACTTTCTACAGTTCTTAATGAGAAAACAGTTTGATTTCCATAATCATGCTAGGATGACATGCTCAAAGCATGATAAATGAATTTGTGATGATAAAACATGCATTCTCCTATATCTAATATATGACTATATATATTATAATTGCCTTCACTGGCCCAATCTGCATGTCACCATGACTTTATTTATTGTTTTGCTGCTTATGAAAGGTGGTGACCTAACCTCCTGCAGAGATACATTTTTGAAAGCATTTATACCCCCACTCTGGCAACAAAATACAACATTTACAGCCTTTTTAAATATAGCAGAAAAGAACCTTTTGTATTAGGAACAGGAAGCAGACATTTTTATGAGGAAAAGGTTTGTGGACCAGGTACTAAATATAGTCAAAATGTAGCAGAGGTTCTATTTAAGTCAATCAATTCATTCATCTGTTTTCTGCATCTAGACTTCAGAAGGAAAGAAATAAACGGAGCTTGTGGTCCACACCCTGTTTATTGCACTATAAATGGCACACATAAATGGTGTCTGGGAACAGCCTTTATTGTGCTCCATAAAGACAGAAATAATATAAAAATCGATGTCTGTGTTGACATTTCCTTGTCAAGACCATTGGTGGTTCAAAAACAGGAAAGGGCAGGAATTGGGCAAATACCAAAATTAATAGTTATAATAATAACAATAAAGCTCCTTAATAATTGTAGATTCCAAGGAGTAATTCAACCAAAAATGTATACAATATATGGCTACATAACTTTCTTTCTCAGGATTCCTAGTTCTGACCTTGTCCATTGCTATAATGACCTTGGTTCACCCTGAAATTGTCCAAGGAGAAGCAAGGCCATCAACACACGCAAAAGATTCCTATCAGTTTTACAATATGCCCAAGGGCAGACATTGGGAGGTGGAAAGCGTGCTGCTGCATGAGGGCCCCCAACCCACCTCAGACAACAGGAGCCCAAAGTTAATTTGATGGGGAGGGATTCCAAGTCAGTTTTGCACTGGGCGCCACTGTTGGCTACATTCGCCACTGAATATGCAAATACACATACAAGCTTATTTAACACAACTGAGATCAGCTTGAATTGATTTGTAGAAGATAATTTTGGAAATTATGTCTAGCCACAGAGGGAGTATTGGAACATATAACTTGGAAAAAACACTTATGTTCCTTCATTTTTATTAACATTTGTGATTGTAGCTTTGAAGAAAATTGATGCCAATGCTGACATTGCTGACTTACCTCTCTAATGATGCTGTTGTTGATGATGTTGCATGGTTACTATGACCCATTCACCCATGAGCTTGATTTACTAAAGAAAAAAGGACAAGCATGGGTACATCTTTACTGTACACTTACAAGGGCCTGCAAAGACTTACTGAATTAAAGATAGAAGCCCACATTATGTATGTTGCATGGCACAATGTTTAAGCTCATGTTTATGAAAATAGTAAACATTATATAAAATAATAAAAAGACTAGAAAATAATAAAAAAACTAGACTGTGTGAGGTTAATAAATACTATATCTAGGGTCTAAGGCTGCATACACATGCTCAATAATTGTCTTTGGAAAGGATTTTTCACAAAAGACTGAAAGATGCATGAACGAGTGCTGAACATACAGAGCCGTTCTGCTTTATGAAGAGTGGATAGGGGAGAACGATGGAGTAGCAACGTTCGTCGTTAATGGATCCACCAGGATGGATTCATGAGCGTCATTGGACGATCGCTGTACACGCAATGATCGGACGAAAATCATCTGACATGTGTACGTAGCCTAAGTTACGAGGGCTTGTAAAACAATGTTACCTATAACTGTAAATAGATGACTAGTTAAATACATTTGCAGGTCACCAATTTAGATTAAAGGTGCGTACACACTTCCAATTTTTTCAAAACGAACGACGAACGATCGATTGGCCAAAAAATCGTTCGTAAAAAAGTAACCAACGACGCCGACGAACGAGGAAAGTCGTTGGAAACGAACGACCGGACCGGCGGATCGGATTGGACGACGATCGTTGAACATCGTTCGTGTGTACGGTCGTTCGGTGATCGTCCATGGTCTGAGCATGCATAATGAACGAACGTTCGTTCACTTTCCTGTCGTGCGCATAGTTCCTCTATCGCTCAAACGATCGTATCTATTGTGTGTACAATATCTACGAACGATCGTGTCGTTATCTCTATGTGCAGGATCGGTGCTATACGATCGTTCGTAGATATCGTGCAGGATCGTTCGTCGTTCGTTTTCCAACGATAATAATTGGAAGTGTGTACGTAGCTTTAAAGTGAGACAGACACACTCTCCTTTGAGTGATCTTTTAACAAAGAGAAAACAAACAAACAGAAAAAGCAATTTATTTCACAGTTTTCCTTACAAGCTGACTTCTGAATGGGAGATTCTGTTTTATTATAACTACTTGGTGCACTTTCAGTTCTTGAATGGAAAATTTTAGTGACCTTTAAAGGTAGTTACCCATAGGGAACATTTAATGAAAATGAATGAAGGCAGGAGATGTCTACATTTTTAAACTTGGATCTTAGTGCAAAAAAACAATCACAGAAAATTACATTTCCCAGAACTTTCTGTTAGCCAATGGCATACAGATTGCTGCCAGGTTGCCAAATTGTATTGAAATTGTTAAGAATTTTTAGAAAATTACAGGGGCCACAGAATGAAATGAAAAGGTAATTTTAAATAATAATAATAATTTTAAATTGAAGGGTGCCCTGTGGAGCAAATATATTTGCTTTGTTTTAATCAAAAGGGTTTTCCTTAAAACCAAAATGACGGCTGACCTTGCTGTTGTCACCAGAACCTTGGGGCAGAGGAAAGTGCTCAAAGCTGGGTCTTTCCAGGTACAGTCAATAGATACATAAACACTCCAGATGATTCTTGCTGAAGACACATGGTTGTACTAATCTCCGGTGAAAATCTAACATGTGTAAAATGGTGCCTGACATCCTATGGACGAGAGCACAGCAGGGTGCCGCTTACTCATCCTCTCCTCCCAATTGGAGAGAACTGTGCTGTCAGCACTTGTTTGTTCACCTGTCACTGGAAAAGATCACAAAAGATCATTTCTAGCGACAGTAATCTGACGTCTTTTGAACATCTGTATGAGGTTTAAATAGATATTAGACAGGAAATCACCAATCTCCAATCTCTTTCCATCTTTAACTGATCTGAAGTGACCCAAGGTTATTGCCTGGACCAGACAGGAGGCCACCTTCAAGCCAGAAGGTAGAAATAATTGGGTGCATTATTGCATGGCAGAATCAGTTCTACTAAATTTAGAAAACTGGGTGGTGAATATTAAAACAAATTCTCACTTAAATAAAAACTCTGGCTGTAAAAAGGCCCTGGACATCTACATTGCCACTGGCACCCACTAAGGGTACCTCCTGGGTGACCCAGACCTGAGTTGGTTAGTTGTACTTATAACAAGCAAATCAGATTATCTTCTTGATTCCAGATCAGGAAAATAATATTTTATAGTATTTTAGATTGTAAGCTCTTTTGGGCAGGGTCCTCAGCTCCTGTGTCACTGATTGTATCTGCCTGTCATTTGCAACTCCTATTTATTTTGTTTGTGCCATATAAATGCAGTATAATAATATTAAAAATAATATACTGCAAATGAAAAAATAACAAAAGAAAAAACAAGTAATCAACTTGATTAAATACAGATTCAACAGGCCATCTAGTGGTTCATCCTAATGATATTTTATATGCAATGCCTATAGAAGAAGGATTGGATGTCATTTGCTCTGTATATGGTACACATACTGGTTATATGAGTATATTAAGATGTAGGACAAATGCATTTATCAGAACCTTTTATTGCACAACAAGCTCTTAACTGGAGCCATTCTTGCATGTGATTGTTTTCATTGTGCCTGCATTCCTCTTTTCTGGCCCACGCATAGCTTGGATTCCATTTGCCTGCTTTGCTTTTTCCTCTACAGTCAGGCTGAGCGTGCCAAGTAGACTTGAGCAGTCCAGGCAGACCAGACATTAGCTGAAGACCAGCCATACTTCTTGATTTAGCTCACTGTCTGACAGAGTTCTAGCAAAGCCAAACATAAGCAGACTCTTTCAGAGGTAATTGTTTAACAATTTGTGTCCCATTTGTGCTTTGAAAGATGTTATTTTCCCCTTTCCACAGAAAAGCTTTATGTAAGCTCTTCAAAAGAAACTCCTATCTTGTCTTGGATGCAATACACAGTAATATTTACAAAGTAAAGCATAGCCAGAAACCTTTTATGTACATCTTGCCCAACTACAAAGCCACAATATTTACAATGTTATGTTAAGTACACACTTCTAAATGATTGTTTTGGGTGATATTTGTCTGTACATACAGGCTGGTGTGCATCCAACTGACCACCAAACACACGGGACTCTTCTCCACCGGTCACCAATGATAGAGGACACTAACATTTTTACTGTTTGTGTTTATTTTATTATTGCAGTTATTGTTTAATTATATTATTATTATTATTACCATGTGTTTAAATAGAGCAACCTTGGTTGTCATGCTTAAAATTATTGCCTTAACTTCTTACTGTTTGAATTAATGCCTTATAATCCGCAGATATAGTAAATAATAGTAATAACTTTTCCACAAAAGTTATTTCCTTTGTGGTAAAAAAAAAAGTTGAGAAAAGATGGTATTGAGTCTGTAAAGGCACTTAGACTGACAGCACCTACAATGTAATAGTGCCTGCTTTTTTAACATTGATAGTTTTCATAGTTGTTTAATGTTTTATACAGCTATTTAATTAAATAGCATTCTTTTCAATTCTGCATGGTTCTTACCTAACTTTTGATTTAAAAAAAATACAAAATAGTATTTTTCAAACTTCCTAAATTTATAGAAATAAGGTGAAATTTTGCTTGTGTTGTGGTCATATATTTCCAGCATATGACGTGACGAGACAGCATAGGGACTTACCTATAGTTTTATGACCTACAAACTCTATTACTGAATCAAAACTACTTTCCCTTGATTTATTTAGGTCTGTAAAAGAGAGAATAACAGCAATAGTGTCATTGCCCTGCAGGCATGTTTTTCTTCAACTTCATTTAAAAAGGGTGGAGTTGGGAAGACGCCTGTCATTTGCAATGCAAAACAGAGACATAAATCTACTGTATTACCACTTAAAGATGTGGTTAGAAGCTCCAAGCACTATGTGGCTCCTAGGAATGTGGAATTATCATGCAGAAATCTCTGTATTGGAGGACAGAAGTGCTTGCCATTGTGGGCAGTGAATCAAATGAGTGCAGTTTAATTCCTGCTGTGCATATTTTGGTTAAGAGAGGATGTGTTCCTGCATTGTTTAGTAATCTCTTTTGGCTGGCTCCTTGTAGCCTCAGGGAACACATTTGTAAAGCCTACATGCATGCTAATGTACTTGCATTTACAAAGAGCCCTACACTTTCAACCCAATTTGTGAAAAAAAAAATCCTGGGCATTGATAAGATAGCTGTACTTTGCAATTGTTTACTGCAGATATGTTAAACGATTACCTTTGCAAGCACTGGGAAATGCTGGGGTAAACTAGCCTTTTCCTGCTTGCAAAAAACTCTAATATATTATTTCTCAACCTTCCTACTGTGAAATAACTTACTTTGAAATATCTTTCGGGGCGTAGGGAATCCCTTTTATAATTACTATATCCACAGCTCACAGTACATTAGTGTGGCGGTCAGTGGGAAGAATGTCTCCTACATTGCCGGCCAGTGGAAAGAATGATCCTTTTGGCTGTAGGATGTCACCAATACAGATAAACAAAGTCTGTAAAGATGACATTCTACAGCCAAACAGTCATTGGCATTACTGAATCTGATCTTTGTGGTACGAATTGCTTATTGCTAAAGGAACCCCTAACAACCTCTGAAGAAACCTCAGGGTTCCTGCTTGAGAATAGGCTCCCGTTGGAATTTTTAAGGAGAACTTATCATTGTCCAGTATGTAATATACCTACCTTCTACTTGCTCCCTCCTGTTCTGTACCATAACAACCTCAACCTTGATTCCTGTCTATGTTTTCTTTCTACACGTATACTCCTTCTGCCTCCATGTGACAATGTTTGGAGCTAATAACTGGCCAATCACGTACCAAGCGTTATACTGGGGGCTGGGTGAGTGTCATAGTCTCCTCCATACTGAAGGTCCATCAGTCTGAAGGACTATGTAACTGACCCAAATGATTGTGTGGATGAAGGAATGGGACAAGAATTATTTATCTATAAAAGGATGTGCCAAAATGTTTTCCTACAGAATAGCCCAGCATTGATTTTAGAGTGGCTGTTGAAAGCTGATGCAGGAGTTACAGACACGTCTCTGTGTCTGCACTTTCTAGCTGCTTGTAGCTATTCACCAAGTTATAATGGTTGATTTTTGCCTGAAAATTTCCATCACATGGATGAATATATTAATCTTTATGAGAAAAAAATTGGTATAGTATATTGAATTAGACCCAATGTCTCCTAGGCCAGATTCTTTCACAAAAATGCTAGCGGTGTGTAAAACTTCTGTGTAGAGCAGTACTCACCAACCTTTTGGAAGTCATGGACCACTAAACCCCCAGACTCTGGACCGCGCATGAGTGGGGAGCCGTGTGTCACTCAGTGGGGAAGAAGCTTCCCCCCGAGTGATGTCATGATAACAGAACCTGCCCCCTCTACCATCGCAGGTCTGACCCTGTCATGGGAGAGCGGGCGGGTTGTGTCCAGAGAGACAACCCCCCCCCCCTCGCCGCCTTTAGCCTGCGATGCATACGGTGGACATATTCCGTGGCTCTGGCTGGTGCACCCCCCAGCAGGGTCCTTTTCCTAACCCTGCGGCGGGGGTTGTGCACTGGCCAGAGCCACGAACCACCAAAATTTTCTCGCAGACCACCAGTGGTCAGCACACCACTGGTTTAAAGCACTGGAGGAAGTAGGGGTAGCTGCATGAAGACAGTTCTAAAGCCTGGGAAAGATACGGCAAATGGGATAGTTTTTTTTTTTTACTGCCAAAGCCTGGCTGTTGCTGTTGTATGAGACCCATAGACACTGGATCATCATCTAAAAGTAGTTACTGTACTGGTTTTACATCGGTGATTCAAAGAATTATGTGGAGTAAATTTTAGAGATATCAGTAAACTTTGCTTATCTAATAGGACAATATGAAATCTTTAAATGGCATAGTAAAGTTTCTTTGTATGTGCACATCATGTGGTACAGTGACAGCTATCTGATCACTGAAGACTTGGATATCCTGCAGCTACTTTATACTCAGTCTAGCTGATATGTTCACAGTGAAAAGACCATTCCAATGTCTCATTGACAGCTCCCACTTATTGTACAGATTTTCCAATATGTTTGTATGTTTTTAAAGCCTAATGATCTGTATTATTGGTATGGTGATAAATATTTAGAGGACTTTTAATAATCATAGTTCATACCACAAACAATGTTCTTTTAGAAACCATTAAAGTACTTATTGTAGCTTTCTTATAGTGATCCTGGGTATTGCCTTGTATTTACAACTTACTTTTAAAAACCCCACACTGCATCTTCAATGGTTATATCATTTACTTACTAAATCCAGATCTAATGAATACCGTTTGTTGATGTACTGTCTATCAATTCACATTTCTGGTCCCTATGCTAGGATAATTTCTCCATCTGTAATGACACACTAATGTTTAAGGACTGTGACAGCTGGAAAACTTAGATGTTCTCAAAACAAGGGTTTAAGAAAGAGAATCATTACACAACCTGCTCCCATGAAAGTAAACCTGTAGGTGTAGGTTTTCTGTATATCGGACATGTTATTGTTATTGCAGTTACCTCCCTGCTTTTCAACACGACCATAATCACCGTAATATGCCACCAGCAAACTCCAAGATTCTTTGACAAGTTTCCTCTTTTTTAGGTGCTCAACAAGCTTTTCTTTACCCCACAACTAGCAGTGTGCAGGCCTGTCCCACCAAACTGAACACTGAGCAAATGATAAAAAAAAGTCTATCCCAAGTCAAAACAATAATTGGATCCAATAAATGAAGGCAATTAATGTTATGTAAAAGTGTTGACTTTCTTGGTAAAGTAAATTTGGATGTGTCCCTTTATGCCCCTTATTGGTCCTTTTTATGGCACGATCACCCTAACCGATGAATAGGTACGTTTAAGAGGTAAAGAGGGCAAACTTGATTGTACAACAACATTGAGCTATTCAATACCTTATTTTGCTCCACCCAAATGATAACAAATTAGATAAGTAAACAATGGGAATGTCTTTGACTTTCTCTTTGTGTTTTCTCAATTTGCACATGTATGGACACTTTAACCTAATATACCCACAGGGAAGTGCTTGGAACACTTGGCTCTGAAGGCAAACACAGCCATCCCTTTCATAGTAGTGATAGTGTCATATGGGCTAAAGAAAGTGTCCTACCCAAAGCATGCCTCCTTTTATTACTTGAAAGTTATTTTTCATGGATGTGGATTGAAGCTGAAGCTAAAGGTGGTCTTACCTACAGTCTTGTTGTACAAGCTCCTTTCCTTTCCAGAAATTGCTGATTTCACTGCACAATGTGGGCTTCTCAAATTGAGCCTGATTCATTAAAGCTCTCCAAAACTGGAAAAGATAGACTATCATGGGAGAACCTGAGTGACCCAGCAAACGTGGAATGGATTTCATAAAATCATTTGCTTTTATTTATCTAGTCTAATTATCTAATCTATTTCAGGTTTACTTGATCACCCAGGTTCTTCCAACCTGAACCAGTCTTGAGAAGCTTTATTAAACCAGGCCATAGTAAATGGTCTAAAAGAACATCATTTATAACACCTTTTAGAGATTGTTTTGGCTGTGGGTGGTAAAAGATGAACTGAAAAAGATAAAGCATGATATGACTATTGCTGTGAACAAGATAAATGCTCAGCTGTCACCTTCATGAAATACTAAATAAAATACAATGCGCCATTATTATTAAAAAGATCAATAATCTTCATTTAATGAATTATCACAATTTATTGTACATTTTTACATTCTTTTTATAATACCTTCCAGTGCCTTCCGTCACAAAGTCAGTTAAAGCTGAAAGTCTTTCCCGCGTTTATTCACAGGTCTGATTAGGTAGCTATATAATATCTCATACACATGGACCAATTTTCACTCATGGCCCAATAAAATGATTGGATTTGAAGTGAATTTTAACAACCGAATGATTGTAACTAATAATATTTTTTGAGCCTTGATTGAACGTGAACAACAATCAATCAGACATGTAGGTAAATATTGATATAAAGTACACGAGTTGAGTCATGTGTAAGAATGATGTATCAAATCCAGACAAAATCCCAAACACTTTCTAAACAAGGACGGAACATCATACACGTGTGTGCCATGTATGGACTCCCAACTGATCCATTACAGATCGGAAAATCAGACCGGGCTCATGCACAAAATTGTCAACAGATCTGTCTGTGTATAGTAGACATTATTAGAACTTGTTGCTGATTGAACAGGATAGTATTTCTGGGCAATCACTTGTAATTGCCCCTGGAGAAATGCCCCCCTATCCATAGCCCAGCTCACCCATAAGGACAAATTATCTAGCATGTGAATAAAATGTGCAGGTTTACAGCAATCTCTTGTCAGTACATAGCTATGTGATCGTGCTTCCTTGTGTGAATACAACTATGCCCCGATATAGAAGTCTCAGCACAACTCCTAACACCATGCACACACAAAGGAATGGCAGACCTCACTGCCAGGAAGCACCACCTCACGGCCAATCAGGACAGAGTATGCAAATGAGTTCCCACTCTGCAATCCGCTCTCCCAAACAGCGGTATCAGATAGCAGTGCGGCTCGTAGTAAGGACAGATCGCTAGGCTCCGCTCCACCTCCCCTCCTATACAAACCATTCCAATGCGGGATTTCTAACAGCTAGCACGGGAGATCGGGCTAACATGAAGTACAAGGTGAGGAAATCCCTCTCTCCCTCATAGAACTTTGTGCTTGCTGACCTGTATAAGTTTGTAGAAGAGTCCAGTTCAGTGATAAGTGACAGCAAGTTGTTTTAAACTTCTTTCCTGGCTGATGTATGTGTAAAGCTTTGCTATTGTGTATCATGTGTTTGGTGTGATACAATGGATTATCCTGATGGGGATTGGAAATTCCTTGCTTATTATAGTAGGAGTCTGGATTGCCCCCAGCTCCTCTATGTCAATGTAGGATCACAGTCTGATTTTCTAATGAGACTCTATGGCAAAGGTTAACCCCCAGTGTACAGGCACAGGGGCTTTCATCATTGTCCTGGTAGTCTAGGGGAATTTGGCAAGTCTCCTGTATTAAGTCATTGCCAGCAGACTTATCCCTGGATTTACTATGGGTCCTCTATGCTAAAGGCTTGTGTTAAAAGATCCCATTGGCTATGTGTGTGCTTGGTAAAGTTATGATTTGGCAGATGCCAAGGAAGGTCATGTAGGTTTATTCAAAATGGTAATAAACTTATGACAGCTAGTATAAATAAAAGTCCTTGTTGGTCTTGGCACTGCCTTTTGAAAAATGGCCAAAAGCACTGAGTATTGAGGACTCAATGCATGTAATGGTCATACATTGGATAATGGTGGAATGTTGGGTTTAATGTTCATCTTTGGCGACCTGGATACTAGTTTATCCATTTAAATTCCTCAGATCCCAACTGGGTATTTGAGATGAACACATGCACTTAAAGTGAATGTAACCTTACCAATGTCCTTTTCCTGTTTGATCCCTTTTGCACTGCATAATATATCATCAAAAGTAAAATCTGTTGCTGATCTTAGAAATCCTGAGCTGTCCTGTGCACACTTCCTGTGATATCTCAAAAAATTCCTTCCAGTTCTTTTCATTCACTTTTATTTTGCAGAGATCTAAGGGCTCTCTTTATAAAACAAGGAATCTGACATTCCCTGGTGGGAATCAGTTACTGCCATTGAATTACAGGGAGATTCCCATGAGGGAATATCGTATTCCCTGTTTTATAAATAGAGACATATAAGTGATTGAGTGATTTTCAAAAGTCACATTAGGCAGGGCTGACACCACCAGTGTGCAGGGATGAGTTGTATTGCTAAAAGATCAACAGGTATTGTTCTGTACTTGTAGGGATTTAAAGGTATAAAATACGAGAAAATTTGCATTATATATCTTTTTCTTGTATTTTGCCTTAACGCACACTTTAATAAATGAGCCAATTTATCTCTATATAGCAATATATAAAGAATATAAATATTCTACTTGTCTGTTTTTTATACAATGTGCTATTTGAGTTGTAAGAGTACAATTGAATATATGTATGTGAATTGCCATGGCTAATGCAGAGCCAGGAGCTGCTAAAGGTCACCATTCATGTAGCAGCAAGCAGAAGAGGTGAGGAGTTCCTGTCCCAGCCTGTATGCATCCTCCGGCCTCATCTACATGACACTGTGTCACTGTAAGGCTCCAAGGAGGTTCTTTGTCATTTCTCTTCTCATGTTATCTCTGCCAGAATAAAAGACAGTTTGAACAGGACTGAGCACAATACACTACTTATTATTCTTCAGGGTTTGTTCACAAGACCTTGAGGCAACCATGATCAGTCTAAAACTCCCATTCATCTAGCTTTAGGGTTTGTTAACCCTACCCATAGCAAGCATTCTGCAGAAAGACTTGAAAATCCTTCATAAGCACATTAACATCTTTCAAACTGATTCTAAGTGACACTTTCCCACAGAATCACACAGATTATTTTGTGCCTACAAATTGCATTCCACAGATATGCTAGGATTTTATTTTCCTTTTAATATTGCTTTATACTTTAGTGGTAGGAGGACACAATTTGTAGATTTATTTACCTTGCAGTGACAGGTATAAACACCTGTCTGTCATTTTGCTTGACATACTGAAAGGTGATTAAATATAAAATAGCTTTACCCAACCCTCTCCTGATTTCTGTTGTCTGTGTTAGAAGCATATGTCAGATTTGGAATGTCATTACACCCCTCCTTACTGGGAGTACCACTAGTGCTTGGGAATTGTTAGGTTACCAGATTCATTTAGATAGGTAATGGTTCTGACCAAGCAAGGCACCAATGATTAGACTAGTAGACTAGCCTTTAATATACCTGTCTGAGATCAAAATAGGACCTAATAATTTATTGTGATAGCTAATAATTCATGCACAGAATGTACTGGTCCTCATCTAGACACAAAGGCATTGTTTCCAGGGCGCACTCCTTTTTGGCAGACCCAGAAGCTTGAGAGTGTTATATGCAAAGTAACATAAATACCAATACGCCTATTTCCTTTATAAATGTAAAATAAATTAAGATTGTTGTATGCTTGGCATGTTTCTGTTCCCTCATACATTCTTATTTCCTCATGCTGATATAGAAAACCATACATCACAAACCTCCTCAAACATTGTCACTTTGGTCTTTATTTTATAAATCAATCTGTAATAAAACTATATTAACTTATTACATCATTCTGCTTTGCTTTGCAACACTGTGATTGTGCTTTACAGCACCCTGTGATAATGTCTATAAGTTGGCCAACCAGATATCTGGTCTTTTAGAAGGTATTAAGGAGTCAGGAGTCATTTGTGGATAAAGCTACGTACACACTTCCAATTATTATCGTTGGAAAACGAACGACGAACGATCCTGCACGATATCTACGAACGATCGTATAGCACCGATCCTTCGCTCTCCCCCTCCCCTCTCCATAGAGCATGAATGGTGCTGTATGTACAGCATCGTTCATGCATCTTGCAGCACCTTGTCGTTGGAAAGGATCGTGAAAGATCCTTTCCAACGACAAAAATTGCAAGTGTGTACGCAGCTTTAGTCACAATGAACTTAGCTCCCACAAAACACATTTCATTTGTACTTAGAAGATCAGATGTTGGGTGGAGCATTGTTGTTAAGTAAACAATTTAAACCTTCTAAGAAGATTACTGACAATGACTAGATTCCATGACTGTAGATGTAAGAAGTGGCATCTTCTTCTGTTTGTATAAAGCAAGGTTTAAATACTAACCGAGAACTAAGCTAATCGCCTGTTTCCATAATGAAATCTGTCATCAAGTTGTCATCAAATCCTAATCACTTTTTGTGCCTATTCCAATATACGTATAGCAATATGATACAACTATATGTTGATGTAGCAATTAATCCTGCCTTGGTTCATTAGATCAGTAGGCTCAGATTTCTGGGTTGGAGAAATGCTGGTGTTCAAACACAAGTTTGTAGGTTTTGGTTGTAGTAATGTCATTTTCTGGGCCTGGACTCTTGTGGTTTGTGTGTAGTTTTTTGCCAATGTTTACTGTGCACAATATGTGACTTTTTTATATACCCAATACCTGAGGAGAAATATTAAATATTACTAGTGTCAAGAAGTTTCAAGTTTTTACTGTTTAGATCCTCGTACTGCTGTGGTTTCCTTCCAAAAGTACCTATATATATAAGGTAGGTGAACTACAAAAAGTCAGTTTTTTTGGGTTCTGCCAACCACCATTATGTCCTGAACGCAATCTTGTCTGACATTTATCTACTTAGATCTACTTAGGTGATAGAATTGGAAAAGTCTTTTGGAGGGTTGGTTGGCCTTGGAGGTTTTGTAAGCTATAAATAGGAACATAATGTTAGGGGAAAAAAACACAAAATCTAGTAAGAATAGAAAAGCCCAAATGTTACCTTTGATAACCACAACAAAGTGATTTACCCCTCATCTCCTATTTAATTTCCAAGTTTTGACTAGAATTTACAGCCTGATAATGTAATGTAAATAAATATATTTACTAAAATGATTTACTAGATGGTCACAATGGTATGATAAAATGAAATCTCTGCTTTCCAAACAACTATGGGCTCTGGTCCCCTACATCAGTATTTCAGATATAGACACTATTCCACAACAGACACATTTCTTAAAAAAGTGCCGGCTGGGTTAATGATTCGTGTTTTACAAGCCATTGAAAATATACCCAAAAGGCAAAACTTTCTCCTTTGTCAGATGTTAAGGTGTGTCATTGTGTGACCAGGAAATGGGATAAGGAATTTTGCTGTCTGGAGGTACACTTTTATTTTTAAAGCTGAAATTGTGAAAGAAAATGAACCGCCTGTTTCCTGCCATGAGATAACAAATACTTCTGCACGTAGACCTGACTAGAGGGTGAATTCATTGATGAAGGATGAATACGGAAATTCCATTATTTTCTACTACAGCCCTGAAGATGACATGCATTGCTAACCGCCTGGATTCATGCAGTTAATAAACACAAAGATTGAAATGAACCAAGAATGGAGTTGTGTGATGAGATAAATAAATGAGCTGGTTACGCTCATGAATACAATAATCAAATCAGAAGTCTTTTAAGAAAAGTATCCTATTCACTGAAGGCCTGGCAGCTCACTGGAAGCAAGCCTGTGCATTCCAAATACACAATGGGTGCTGAAGGATGCAATAGTTGCTTGGGAATTCAGTTGAATTGGATATGACTGCTGGTAGCTTTTGATAGCTGGATACTTCATCAGCTATTCAGAATGGCAATGCTGCCTGCAAAGGTTCAAAGGAATGCTGTGAAACAACATTAGGAAATCACTGTCTAGATCAGGATAACAATAAATATGGTAATGGGCAATGGTCTTGGTGAACACTGAAAGGGGTTGTTTTCTGGTAATACCATATTACATAAATTAACATTTTAGTAAGTATACCATGTGAATGATTAAGCCACAGCCCATAATAATAGGAAAGACTTAAAAGGCTGCAAGGCACTACAAATATTATATATTGAAATATATCTGGAGTTAGGATTTAAAGTGTTACTAATGCTGCAACCTTTCTAAAAGAATAGATGACCATACTCTATTCAATACTGAATAATAATACGTTTTGTCTATAGATACACTTTCATGTTGTTACTTTTGAAAGGACAGGGAATAATTTCCATGTTTATATGTTTTTGTAATAGGTAGCTGTAGATGATTCTTTCATTGATGTCTTATTCTACAGGAACAGGTGGAGGTTCTTAACACATGGCAGCCTTTTAATCTTATTAATAACTGCTTAGCTTATTAATTAGTGTCTCTGAGTTCTAGTAGCCTCAGGCATCAACAACTATGCTTTTCTTTCCTAAGTACTTAATAACACACCTTGACAGCTCCTGCACAAGTGAGCATATAATTTCTCACACGCCTACCTCCGTACCAGTGTGTGTGTTCATACGTGTATGCTTTTACTTTGGTGTGGCCTCACTTGCTCACTATGAGATCATTTCACTTCACAATCAGTTGGTAGTTTTTGTATTCATTGGCCTCTCCTTTCTTGGACACTGACAGCCATCATTAGGGAAAAATAACAAATAGACATACCTGACTATTTTTATTAACCTGTCAAACCTTGCCCTGAATGCTCTAAAGATGCTAATAACAGGGTTAGTGGCACAGTGCATAAGTCAGATGTGCACATACACGTCTGTGTGCTTCTATAATATGTTTTCTTTGAACTTGTGAGGCTGTTAAAGTAAGTAGGAGAAGTTTACTGCACTTTTGAAAGCCAAGTTGAACCCAGGGTCTTAGAAGAATGCTGTTTTTTTACTCTATGCTTGGGAAATTCTGGTTTTCATTGTATTAAAAGACAAAATGTTGTGCAAAAGTTCCACACACTTCCAGCTGAATATACTTATCATTCCTTTGCGCCTCTACCACTTTGTACAGTGCTACAAGAAATATCCAGTACGTCTGGGTATAGTGGAGCATGTACCTTGCCATCCTTTTCCTCTATTGCCATTGGGTCAAAGAGAGTCATCATCCCTGCTTAAAGTTACAATAGTGGGATTCATATTAAGCCAAATTTCATGAGACAAAACTCTAGTACAAGTATCTTTGCCAGTGTTTCTCAACCAGGGTTCTGTAGAACCCTATAGCTTCTCTTTAGGCTGTATGGGGTTCTTTGAGCAATGAGCAGTTTGTGACTCTCAGGTCAGTTTAAATGACACCATCGATCTTTTTTGGATATCTGTAAGGGTGACATTCTTCCAACTGACCCGCAATGTAAGGCATTCTTTTTACTGACTACCACACTGTACCCTAGTAGCACTGTGAGCTGTAGATAATATCCAGGGGAAGACCTAAACGTTATTTCATGGCATTCCCCCACTGTAAAAAGGTTGAAATTAATGTTCCCCCTGTCTCCATTCTTGTGTAGTAAGGAGTCGCTATTGTTTAAGTATTGTGCCCTGAAAAATAAAACCAGGAAAACAATGTTGCCAAGTTGTAACGTAAACACTTGTAATAATATTTTGCCCGAATGAGGTCCATTCACAGGGTACTGTCCATGCCAGCTGGACTGGCAGGAACTGATAACATTGTATAATAATTGAATTTTTCAACAACAAAATTATACGTAATCTGCTGTTCTAATGCAAGTGTAAAGTGAGATGCCTATAAGAATAATCAGACCATAGAACCAGAGAAGAAGGAAGCGATGGGGGTGATGAGTCTAGGAAGCTTAACACATAGGTTTTGATTACTCCTGTCAACATACAAATTTTACAAAAACATATTTTGTTTCAAAGACAGCTTTGCCCTCCTCCTTTTTTAGGTTTTATACATTTTTTCCTGAATATATCATCAAGTGATATATTGATGAAAACTTCTGTGTTCATGACCAATAAGCCATCTTGACCATAAAAATCTGCAGAAGACAGTTTCATCATATAAGTACATAAAACAGAATAAACTGAATAGTTCTAACATAATACTCAATGAAATACAGTTTTCCTTTAGTTATGATGCTTGAGAATTCCCAGTTCTCCACCGTTCTAATTAATCTGACATTATTTTAGGTTAATGAAAAATAGTGTTTCTATTACCAAATATTGTGTACTGACCTCTATTACAATAGAAACCAGGTTTCTTAGGAGGACATGATAATATCTGTCTATAATTATTTTTATAAATTTCAAAAATTTTAAAGAGACACTATCAGGTTTTTTAATAAATTACACCAATATTTGTCTGAGAAAGGAGAGGTTTTTATATCTGGTTCTCAGATCATCGGGTTACTGATCAAAGGGGTGTTGGTGGACTAGTGCGCTACAACAATGCTTGGACGAAACACTAAAGCAATAGGAAGGTAGCATATGCTGCTGGAATACTCGCAAGATTTAATATTTAGGTTTGAGTGAAATGTGTTCATAAGTTCTATTATGAGTACTGAATGAAGAACTGTATGAGAATCTTTTGACTTCATGGTAACCTAACATAGATGCTTGCAGTGCCCTTTGCGTGTAAACCTGGGAGGCATCTTCCTTGGTTACATGGCAATAAAGGTAAAAGGTTTTCTTGGGACAATATAGAACAAATCAACAAAGCCATAACTTGCTTTATCTGCATAGTACGTGAGTTTATGCAGCTTTACCAGTTTATGGTGAATACAAAATTACTTTGTTTAGAAAGGGTTTACATGCTTGAAACTTCCTGTTATTCTGCAGTAAATTATTAACAGAATCTAATTATTTTTCCTTAGAAATCCCTGATCATGTTTGTAGTATTCAATAATGGGTTTGGATGAATGATTCAAGTACACTAATCTTGTAAAAGAAAACTGGCACAGCACTGATGAGCTCCAATGCTTTTAGGTCTAGTTATGACATGACCTGTGCAATCAACTGAATAATGACTGTCTAGAGACATCCTTAAACTTTAGGGCAGAGCCTGCATTTTTCTCATGAAGGGCAAAGTTTAATTTATTGGAGATCACACTAGCAGCACATAATTCTCTTTTTTGCTCCATGTTGTTAGTTGCCAGCAGTCAAATAAATAATGCAGATATTGGGAGGGTGCAAGTGTCTTACTCCACTCTTTCCAACATGACAATGTAGGTGTTTGGCCACTCAGGTTCCCATCCATGTTACATGGCTGCCTGAATATATCTTCAGCTAGTGGAAGGGTAGGAAGGGAGAGGTAAGTATATGCATGTTGCTTGGCATTAAAGTAGCATTAAATTACACTTTTTGCTTACCTTACACAAGTAAAGAACAGGTTTATTTTACCAACATTTGTGATTATAATCCCTAGAAAATTCTCAGCAAGTGCTGCAACTTTTATCTTGTAGTTCCACAATTGATATGTTGCCATGTATTATCTTACTTAAAAAACAGGAACATTCTAGAAGAGTTGCTATCATGAACTAACTATGAATGATTTACTGCCATAAAAAAACAGAAATACATTATGTGTCATTCTTATATTGGTGTTAATGTCACATATGCTAATTCAGACAAGCAACAACAGATAGCTGACATTCAGGTCAGTCCACTTGCAGCAACTTTAGCCAAAGGTAACCATATGCTTCTGGGAATATTCACTGTGAGACAACATTTTGCTGATTTCTTGTATTGTGAAAAAGGTGGTTACTCGTTCAGTGATAAGAACGCCCTGACACTTTTCACATGAGAATATGATAAGTACTGATACAGTTCTTGTTATCAGTCTAATTCCCAAAAACTTTAAATAGTTGAATTGGACATCATTATACCTCTGTGGCACACAGTGGGTTTCTTGCACCATTGCGCCATTGTCAACTGAAGCTTAAAGTAGTACTATGATGTCACCTTGTAGATAGTGTTTTCTATAGTTGTAAATATAGTTTCTGTAGTTATAGATGGACTAAAAGTTCATTTTTGGACAGTTAAAGCAAAAGTTATAGAAGTGGCATTGATTTGTAAGATGCAGTAATCATTTCCTAATTTATTTACTCTTTTTTTTTTAGAATCTTATGGCAAGAGCTTTGTATGATAATGTGCCAGAATGCGCAGAAGAATTATCATTCCGGAAAGGAGATATCTTAACAGTAATTGAGCAGAACACTGGAGGTCTGGAGGGATGGTGGCTTTGTTCATTACATGGACGTCAAGGCATTGCACCAGGAAACAGACTAAAGCTTCTCATAGGACCAGTGTCTGAGGCTTCCAGACATGACATTCCCAAACAAGAAGCATCACCGCAGCCTGTCTATCAACATCAGCCTTACCAGAGTCCAAAGTCTTCATTTCCAGATCCTGTCTACCAGGTTCCCCCCTCTCACCATAGTCCGGTCATGTTTAAAGCCTATCGGGGTCATGAATTAGGAGATTTCAAGCAAGGTGCTCCGTTTATGGAAAATGTGGATGGCTCTCCGGGCAACAAAGTAAGTGTTAATCCATAAATGTGTAGTTGCAGTACACCAGGAAGTTCAAGTCATTATTGTTCTTAATATAATCCTAAATTGAGTCCCCAGAACAGCACCAGAGAACAGATCTTCCAATAAGAACACTTGTAGCAAGAACTGTAAAAGAGGGAATTTCTATTTCCATTCCTTTGTATCTATGGGACTAGAAATAAAGTGAACCACCATCATTGAGACACAAGAAACATATAATACCCATCAGACATTAAGTGGGTCAGGTGCTAAGAGGGTGATCATGAGGGCATAGCCTGTAAGTTTTTGAAGATCTGTGTAGCATTTGGGATGGGATTGCCTGCTAAAAGATTACCCATACATGCTCAGCATGTGCAGCTGTTTATGCCAAAATTATTCAGTTTTGTGGCAATGACACCTTCCACTGCTCATCTGCCATTTCTGTGGGCAGCTTCATGGTACCCTAATATTTTTTATACTATTTTATTAGATAAAGTGTCATATGGTATATGCCTATGTACACATTCTATAAATTAGCATTTTGTAGTTATGTTTCCCTTGTGTTTAAAAAAGGCTTAAAATCAATATTTGCACCCAGCTTATAAAGATTATTGCTCAATTCCAGCATCAATTATTTCTTGGCTTCAAAAAAACCAATAAAGTCTAAGTACTTTTGGCTCTATTTCATCTTTAGTCAGCCCTTTGTTGGAAATATGAAATTAAGTTTAACAAATGTCAGCTGTTGATTTTAAATGAAAAACAAAACATTTGGCTGTAGAATAGTGCTTTATGTTGTTCAGCTTGGATGACAACATATAGATTTAAAATGTCAAAACACTTCATAGTTCTTACTAAATTATGATTCTATGTTAGGGCTTTAATCTTACTTAGTTGAAAGAAAGCCATATTTCCCAATTATAGTGAACCTACACCTATATAAAATAAAAATACACACTTCTTCAATCATTTGGGTAATGTGATAAGCATTATTTTGGGTTAAAATAACCCTGTCACCAAAAAAAAAAAAAAAGCTCACCCCAAGCAGCCCATATAAAAAAGTCTCTCTAGCCTCTGCAACTATTACATTTCAGTAAAGTCTAATGCTTGCCGACTCCCACCGGGTGCTGTGGTTCTTCTCGTCAGCTAATACACCGTTACAGGATGAACTAGCTGGTGGAAAGAACCACAGTGGCCATCAAGGGGTGAAGTAAGCCTTTAATTTATATGGTAATGGAAGGCTTTTTTTTTTAAACACCTGGCACCTAAGTAGCCCTTTGTATCAAGAAAAAATTGTTAATTCACATGAAAAACCAGTAAAACTCCAAATAGAATTCAGAAATACATTACAATCTTTTGTGTGTGTGTGTGTGTGTGTGTGTGTGGAGTAGTCATTCCAGATTAGTCGTTCATCAGCCTGCCGATGGACTGAAAAACAACATTGGGAGCTGATGGACACTTGCCAAATTTTTGCCTAGATAAGCGGGACTGTTCATCTTGGGGAACAATCATTTGATTTGTGTATGTAATTTTAGTTTCCTTGTTTTGTTCTACATTCCTGTTCTGTCAATCATCATAGTATTGAATAGGGAGAGAGCATAGACACAATATTTTCCAGGGTGTCAGTTCCCGAACTGCTCATTAGCTGCTCTTCCACTGGGAAGGGTTTAAATTGTCTGTATTTAGTGATCTGTGCAGTTAGACAGTTAAACCAGGTCTTGTTTTTCAATTAGAGCACACTTCTTTAAGCATTAGACTTTACAGGGTTGTTGTCAATATGTTTTCACCATTCCTGACTCTGCCAAGTAGACAAAGGCAGGACAGTGGAGGATATGCTTGGCTGGATTTACCGCTTTAGCCTTTGAACGCCAGCTTATATTGGCAGCGAGGTCAGACATTTTCCTCTCTAGACTTAATGCTGCTGCTTGCAGACCTTTGTAATATTTCTTGTGGGACTTGTACTCCAGACTACATTTTTTTGAAGCCACTATAATGCATATTTGGAAAACTGAGGCTCACATATGGAATTTCTGTTTCATAACACTTGCAGAAGCTCCTCCTGATTTCGATCAAAGCCAGGTGGTGGAATATTTTTCAAGCAGTGTACATTACCCGTAGCCTGTAGAAAGATCAGCTCTACAGCCAGTGCCTTTGTTTACAGGTCTACTCACTTAAGAGCACCTTGTTTTGTTAATCCTTTTCCTAGCAGTATCAAATACTAATAAATGAAGACATGCATAACATGGAATCTTATGGCCATGGAAGAGCTTAGACACAATACAGGTGGCATGGCTGTTATTTATATCTGAATTAAAAATAATGACTTCATTTTGAGGGTTTAGATATCAAAGGGTAAGAAACTGTTCAGAAAATAAGGATACAGGATTTCATTGAGTTGTCTGAAACGAAGCAAAAAGGAGCAATTACATAGCGATAATTCCTGATAAATCCCTACATAGTGAGGAGAGGATTAGGCTCTGTGTTACAGGGACATTGAGACTTGTTCTGTGAACTTGTTAAGTTTGGAGAAAGTTGACATATTATACTCATCCATCTGTTACATAGGAATGCAATAAAGAACTGATGAAAACCACCAACGAGCCACAGGGTGACCTTCAGCCAATCCTTGTAGTGAGTGAGAGCATTACTGTTGAAAAATGGCATTTCTAAAGCACCTCTGAATACCTTTGTTGGATCTTTTATAAGCATAAAGAGGCAGCCATTTGAGGCTTAGGTATTACATTTCACGATAATCAGTTCAGCCACCAAACCTGTGAAAGCATGATTAGGATAGTAGGGGAAATGAAGGTAATTCAACTATTATAAAAAATGCAGTCCAGGCAGATATATAGGCAGGGAGTAATATATTGATAATAAATATATTTAGATAGACAGCATCATGTGTTATTTAGGCAGGATCAGGTTTTCTGCACTGCCAGACAGCTGTGTAAATCTCACGATTGAATAGACAAAACAACAAATCTTTTGTCAGGCTCTCTATATGTATTTTAGCTGTGTATATAGCTGGAGTTCATCTTGAAGTATTATTTTTCTAGCATTTATTATTGGCAAAAATTATCTTTATTATAGAAAGAGATTACAGCTTGTTCGGTTGGTTGATCTCTTTGCAGGTGAATGCCAGTTCCCTTTCCCTTGTTGTAAAAAAAAACTGCATTCATGTACTACCTGAGCTAGAAAAAACAATCACACAATGCATTCATTATTCAAGGATAACCAGGTATCTTGTCAATAATCTACAGTTATCCACAATTGTACGGCCACCTTTACAGACTTGGCTTTATCCATGCACAGACTCCTCTCCTGTACTAAAACTGCTGAATCTGATTTCACTGCACACTGTGTCTGCTCACAGTATTCATTGTGATATGTATATGTAGAAGCTGCGGCAAGACTAATGCAAGGCTAATGGATATCCAGCATCTGCCAACCCCTTACACTCCAGCTGAACAGTCCCTGGCCTATTGGTTTTCATTATTTTGATTTTATTTCATCTAATCATGGAGACTCTACATCACATGTGGGCATTATCCAGGGTAGTCTATGTGAGACAGGGTACTTTGACATTTTTAGATGGTATGAAAAAGAATGGTATGCTTATAATGGACTGATAACCAGGCATTCACACTATAGAAGATGTCAACACAAAATATTCTATAAAATTCAGCCAATATGGTCACATAAACTTCAGTGGCTGTTACTTTGTGGTTGAATGCAGTAATACATTAATATGGTAAGGTTAATTTCCATAGAGGTGACTTCATATAAAAGATATCGGTCACAGTAAAATAAGCACCACAGTGTTATTTATTATCACAATATGATGGAATATTCCAAAGGTCTCAGAGATAACTGCAATGACTATGCTGTTTTCTGCTTTCTGCTCCAATCAGAACCTTTGTAGGAGACAGGTGCTCTGATGTAGTTGTGTAACCGGTGACGAAATGTATGCTCTATCTAAATTACTCATACTGCTCTTGCTTGCAGTTCTCAGCTAACAATACTTAAAAGTGTCGATCTGGCAAAAAGACGGGCTTTAATGTAATACATGGTGCCAAACTTTATCAGTGGTGTCAAGCTAAGGGTTGCAACTAGGCTTATGGTAGACCCGCAAGCCATCTATCCTACTTTTTCCAACAATGTGCAGGCATGCTGAATGACCTGTGATTGGGAAGGAATGCAGGCACAAACTGAAAATTACCACAGGACATAGGCTGTCCACATGCACAATTTTTTATGGCCGAAAAAATGGCCTCCGCATATCACGAGCAGCATATGTTATAGTAGACAGCAAAAGTGGTTTAATACCTGTATGTGTTTAGGAGTCTAAATACATGTCTTTTCAGATCAGCCCGATGTATCTATAAGAAACCCTTTTTTGAATAAACCATCCTCACCTACAAAGGAATCGATGATTTAGCGTGTTAATATAAAATGACTTAGAGAAGCTGCCACATTTATATAAGCACTTGTTATATTGGCCTCCCAGTGACTGGTTTTATTCATACCCATGTTGCTATGTTAGCAAACAGACTGAATCATTACTATAGCCAGGGACTTGTTGCTTTTTTTAGCCTCTGAGTTTCAGAGAAGAGAGTTGGTTAACACGATTCACATTTTTGGCCACACAAGAGTATTATTCAGCTTGAGAGCAAACACAGCTAGGAAGACGCAGAATTCACGAGTAAACACCATATGCCTCAGACCATTTGGGTGTAGAGAACACTCTACTAAATAGGCACAGCAATGTAAACACATTTAGTGGCTCAGTATAATTATATGGAACACTGTATACAGCAGTATTTATACTGAGCTATATTATTGAATCTAAATTGGACGATAGATATTTATAGACAGTGTTGCAATCTGTGAATTTCACACCATGAAAGCCAATTTAGCTTTTCTAAAGTAGTCTTTGAGCAGTGCAAAGCTTGCTAACATATAAAAAAGTTAGAGCCAGTTCAACATAATAATGCTATATTGATATATGTACAGCATAATGGGTTCTTTCAGCCCCTGGTATTTTTATGTCTGTAATACTTCTTGCCATAATTTACAGCCCTGTTTCTGTCTGCATAGGAGATTTGGGTGTTACCACCCAGTATTGTGCGATTCAGCACCTTCTGTTGTTCCTTTTCTTCATGATTTTAGGAAAAAAAATAGACTTCCTCAAAATTGACACAGTTGTTTGCAGGCTTGTATTAAGGTACAAATGTCTCACCATTTGAGAGATAAAATAAATTGTTTGATGGTATTATTCTTTACATCTACCAAAATGCAAAACTATCTGTTTTGGGTAGACTGGCCCTTTAGTTTTCAAAGGTAAAAAAAATAGGTATAATTTTGACAATTCAGGGCCATATTGGAGATCATCAAAAGATATAATGATAGACTTTCCACAGCATCAAGTATCAGTCTCGAAGAACTTGGTGGAAAATGTATGTCTCATGAAACAAAAATCATTACGTTGGAGAGTAAATAGTAGAATAGATAGTATAGAATAGTAGTAATAGAAATTACTCCTTACAAACAGGGCTTCTCCACCAATAAAAATACGTTACCCAAATATTCGATTTATTACTACAAAGAACTCACATAAGTGATCATAAAACTTTGATGTCCTTTGATTCTTAAAAGTCTGCTTCAGTTATCTTACCTTGTCTCCAGTTGTGTAATTAATGGGTTAGATGAATGGCATTCATTGAATAGATGGGTCCTGAATGTTCTGTTCTGTCCTGTCCTAAGTGTTTGTACAGCATGAGCACCTGCTGTTTGTCCAGGCTCTTCTGTTGCAATGGTGATTCACCTGGGACAGCTGAAAAGCTTTATTGAAAACCTTCTGAAATGTTATTTATATCCATGTCTTATTTTATACCGTGTTTCGTGGAATAAAAACGAGATCCTGGTACAATATATATGTTACATTTACTTTAGGTATCGATAACACATGTTATAAAAAAACATTTAACCTATGCATATCTTGTATTTTGGATATTACACTGAAACATTTGAAGTCAGTATAGCACTTTCTTGAAACTACAGCAAAATATATTTAAAAAATATGTCTGACGGTGTGGTTATGTATGCACCATTAAAGGTGCTGGTGGAAGTACTGAAAAGAAACACAGATGTGGATGATGGTGTAGTATGCTAAGTGTTAGGCCTTTCTTTATAGCTTTTTCAGGATCCTACAAACCTGAATCAGAAGGAATCTCAGGTGTCATAGTGCAATAGAAGCGTGATCTATTCTGCTTTTTTTAAGCAATGATGTACATCATTGTTAGTTATGGTGGCCAATCAAGTATGGTAGAATCAGTTTTATATGACAATATTGAATCTTATTTGTACAACTAATTAAACTATAAAAATATAATAGGAGAGGACATTGTTCCCATGTCAGTGGCCAGTACTGGTGACATTGCAAACCATAACACCTGCCTCTGTCTATAAGAAGTGACAGCAGAGGTCAGACCTCTTCCCTTCTGATCTCAGGCTGGTTTACAGGCTGTCACCTTGCCTTTCAGATGTCTGGAGCATGTCCAGTAGCGGAAAGAAATGATTTGCTTCACTATTATTTTCTCACACAACATCCCTCATTGTTTTCCCCACCGCTTCACCCTGAGAAAATCAGAGCCTTAATGGCAAGACCAGGAACCGAAATGTGAGCAACAGGACGTAGTGTAACCTCTGTGTATTCGGAGCTGCGGAGGAAATTACACAGTACAGTGTGGGCAGATACTGTAATAGGCTGCTTTTATCTAAGCCTCTGTATTCTTTCAAAGTCCATTACATTGTCCTTTTTGTTTCTCACATTTCACTGTGGACGCATTGTTTAAGGGCTTCTTCACACCAAGGGAACCATGATATGATACATTCACATTTAATTATTGTACAGTTAGTAAAATGATACAAATGTATCTACGTACAGGGAGTTATAGAATTACCATTTAAAACATGTTTTTTTAAACTGGTATGTTTCGTTTTCAATGCATGTTTTAATAGATTTTTGCTCAAAATTAAACAACGTGAATTTCCTTTTTTAATATAGAGTTAAGTTGTGTAAGTATATTTCTTTGTTTATAGGTGATATTCAAGCACAGATACCAAGTATATATTCAAAAACAATAACTTCATTGCTGATGGACTTCAAACATTTAATTTATGAGTAGTCCATCCAAGTCTAATAATAAACCCTCCATAGACATGGCATGGTAATGCCAAAATCAGCATTTGGCCAGCACTCCAAACTGAAAAATACTTTTTACAGAGGTTATAAATGCAAAAGTATAAAACAGACCTTATTCCACCAATTTTTCAGAGACATGGAGGTACCCTTTGTGAAGGTGACAGACACCTTAAAAAGGGGGAGACGCAAGTCCCTGAAACTGCTCTGTCTGTTTTTGTACTTTTGTACACATGACCTCATTAAAAAAAAAGGTTAAGGTATTTTTTCAATTTGGACAAGCGCTAAACGGATAGTGTTCTTTCTCTGGAGAGGGAAGGGGGAAGGACAACTAGGAGGCACCCCATTGCGTCCTCCTCTATAGGTCATTAGCTGACGGTTGTTCAGTGACCCAGCAGCAACGGATCACTAAACTAAGTCAGGGGACAACTGTGCAAATGCTAGATTTTTACCTGAGACAATCAATCGCAAATTTTTGTCTCGTGCAATGAAAATCTAGCATATGTATGTCGTTTAAGAGATCCACACTGCTTGTAGAAATGTGGACAGGCCTGCTTACTAGGTGTTTGGGTCAAGGCCTTAAAATTATCAGCAAGCTCTCCAGCTGTTTCTTTTGTTGCACAAGAAAGTGATTATAAGATTGGAATGTTTTGTTTGTTCCACAAAATGACTGCAGGAATGTAGTGGAAACCTAAATAAGTGAAATGGCAGCGAGTTCATTAACATAGAAGTCAGGAAGTACATTCCAAGGGAGGCAGCACATATAACCAAAGAAATAATTCCTTTTACTGGAATGTCCCTGTTTTTCTTCACTGGATAAGAAGTTTATAATAAAAATATTCCCCATTCTTTAGATTGTATTTTTCTCTCGAAACTATAAATAAAGACAGAAGGTTTTAATTCCTGTCATTTTAGTTATACACCATTTGTTGTAAATTACAGGAACATACAAACTATGTGTATGGTTAATGTATTGCACCGCACTGACATGAAATGGCAGAAATGTATGTAGATGATTATATTAAGGGACTATTATTGCCCAATTTTAATAATTGCTTGCAACATACTATATGTGTCCAAAAAAACTGACTTTGTTTCCCAAAGCAACCAATTGACACCACTGAAGCCAGTAGAATTCTGGCAATAACAGACTTCCTAATAAATGAACATTTTTATATTGTGCCATTTATAGAATAATTATATGCTTCATACTACATATGTATCGCAAAAATGTTATAAGTTATAATAAGTTTAATGTAAAGTATCTATTTTTTTTTTTGTTATAGGTCATAAACCCAAATAGACGTTGTCAAGGATATAACTATGAATCTTCTCCAAACTGGCAGGCCAGTGTCTATGATATCCCACCAGCTCGTTCTCAGGGGGTAGGTACAAAAATATATACTAACAACTCTGAATAATTTGTAACAACAAAAAGTTGTTGAAGTATTACATTTGTTTTCTGATCTGCAAGGTTTTTTGCGACATTTATTGCACTTGTTCTGACATACTAACATCCACTAAAATGACAACCACCAAACAGTTATTAATTGATAGCAACATAAGAAAAATGGCTATAGTTGTGTGTATTGCGTAGCACAGTAAAGTTTATCTTATATAAGCTAAATTGTCCATTTATCTTCACACTAAAGACCCTTTCTAAAGTAAACATACAAACAGTTCCCATCAGGGTGAGATAATGAGCAGGTGATAATTGTCACATGTAGCAGCAAATACCAGTAGAGAACCCCTTACAAACTGTTCTTTTTAGCTGGGTTCTGATATTTTTGCTAAACACTATAGTTTTGGGGCTGTACTATGTCTCCCAGCCCATCCTCCTCTTTTTTCCAGAATTATTATCTTCCACAATCAAGTAACATGAAGCAGTGAAGGAAAAGATTGTTTACCAAAAATGTGTCCTGTTTATTGCCAAGGAAGGAAATAATGCCTGCAAATTGAGGATGTATTTATTCTTCTGTGGGTTTTATGTTATTGTAAAGCAATGGTATCTAGTTAAAAAAGGACATTAACTATACCATTATTCAAAGTAGTTTTTATAATGTCCTGCTATTAGAGGCATTTTGCAAACTCTGTAATTCCAAAGACTATGAAACTCAAACCAGTTTATCCAACTTTTGTTCCAGGTATATGATGTTCCTCCAGCTTCTAAAAATAGCATGTGCTCAAGTCCAGCCAAAGAACAAGGAATTTATGATGTTCCTCCCCCACAAGCGGTAAGGATTTCTGTCTTCATTATTCATCATTTAAATCTTAGTTATCTATGAAGGAAATTGTATTTTTTATTCATGACAAAAATTAGGTACTTTTTTTTACTAGTTTACTTTCATTAATCCAGTTTAAAGCTGTGTTATTATGGCTGGATAGATTAATGATGAATAATTTGGTATTCTCGATGAGCTGGCCACAGGAACAAAGTCTTGGTCCTTTTTTTTTTGTATGTTCCCTCTGAAAGAAAGGATCGCCAAGCTCAAACTGCCTTATCAATACAAATGCCTAGACATGAAAGCATCACTGGAGAGACTTTTAAGCAGTTGTCCTTTACTGATACACCCAGGAAAAGACTGATAATATTTGGGTATTGGTCCTGATTAAGCAAGTTCACTAAGGCTGGGCAGAGTGGAACACAGAAAGTGTTTCCTTGCTAAGATAAACAATTCAGTTCATCTTTGAAGTATGTTATGGTATATTTTTTTCTTTCATATCATGATGGACTCTATCATAGTTAGTCTTATAAACAACAGTCTAACATTATTAAGTTGAATATCGCTGTAAACTGAAATGTCTAAATTAAGACATTTTTCCTAGTAAGTAATTTTGTTATATTTGTTTTTGTAGATCTATAACACATTGCCCCCAACTAAGGATAAAATGTATGACTTCCCTTCTTCAATGAAGCAAAATCCTGAAGCTGTATATGACGTCTTGCCTCCAAGTTCAAAACCATGTCAAGAACAATGCATGAAAATGAATGGTCATTTACATTCAGAGACACCTCCAAGGAAAGGCAGTTTATACGACTTTCCTCGTAACCAACAAAATCCGTCTGCTTCTGAAGATTATGATTATCCTAGAGGAGTCCATTTCTCTGAGACAGAACGTTTTCCTGATGATCAGGAGGGGATCTATGATTTCCCACCACAGGTACAACAGGACTGTAAAGGGATTCAAGATGTTACTGATGGTGTAAATAGACTTTCATTCTCTAGCACTGGAAGCACAAGAAGCAACATGTCTACATCATCCACAACTTCCAAGGAATCTTCTGTGACGTCCTCACCTTCTCAGGACAAAAAGCTCCTGATGGATCCTGACTCTGCTATTGAACTGTTGTTGAAACTTCAGCAAATGGTGGAATGTTCTGTCTCTAAACTGTTAGCATTTGTCAATGCTGAATGGCGTTCTTACGTTTACATGGAAAGGCATATTAATGAAATACATTCTGCTGTAGACAGAGTAAAGCAGTCCCTTTTTGAGTTTCTCCAGTTTTCAAAAGGGGCGACCATAAATGCATCTTGTGTTTCAGAGCCTGGACTTTATAATAAAATGAAAAGAGAGTTGCAGAGACTGGAGGACTCTCATCAGATCCTAACACAAACCAGTCAAGAACTTAATAACTGCAACTGGTCAACTAATGTTCTTTCTTTTAATAAAACTGCCAACAAATGTGACAGCCTTGAAAGGTTTATCATGGTTGCTAGGACAATTGTGGACGATGCAAAGCAGCTAACAACAACAATTAGTATTAATGCTGTGCATTTATTTAAGCCCGTTTCTTCTAATGTGCAAAAAAGGAGACCATCAGAGGTAATCAACAGTGTTTCTGAAATAATGTACAGTGACTCGAAACCTCATATTATACAAGATGACAACAAACAGGCTTTTCCACATATGGTGAAGGAGCATAACCCTCATTTTATGGGCCGGGATAGTACAATGAGAAGCTGGATGGATGACTATGATTATGTCCACCTACAGGTAATATTAAACTTACAGGCATATTTAACTAGTTTGCAGTTTTATTATATTCTAATTTAGTTTAGCACAGCTAGTATACTTTTGCAAAGAAAGCAAGTCAATTTATAATTTATCACCACTAGAATTGCTCCCACACACCATCAATAGGCTGGTTATGTCAAAGTCAAATACATACAAAGTCTTCAGGGGTCAGCTAGGTCAATGTGCAGCATTCCCTTTCACTTAGTAAGAAGGTTTTCTGAGGACTGAGAATACACTTGTTGCACACTGGTGGCCTAAATATTTTACATTCTTACTATATAAGACAAAACCTAATAAATCCATTATGCAGTTAAAGTGTTTGAAATGTAATCAGCATTTTCTTTGAACCCTAATAATATAAACGTCCCTGCTATTGTTAATAACCTGAGCAAATACAATCATTTTAATGCATTAATTGCTGGACACCAAATGGCATTACAAATGAGCTAGAATTTGATATTGATGAGCTAGTAAATTATTACAAATTCCTGTTGCAGTTGCTATTTGTTTTTCCCTAAGAGCGTTCAGAATGTCCCAAGCCATCCTGGTTTGCAAGAAAAGTTTTGTTGTAATTGTTGTTAGTAAATTCCTTATCCAAAAACTGAAACATAGAGTTGTATCTATTAGATGATAGTTCAATAATAGACAAAGGATCAGTGTAAGCATCATAGGTCATCATATATACAATGTAGTTAACTATAGCTAATAAAAAAACATGTTAAAGTTTTGTTCTGGCTTTACTATATAACAAATGTTCAGTTCCACTTTAACAAGACTCATTTCAAAACTACGCAAGCCATGATATCTATTAAGCATATGACTTTTTATGTACTTGCGTGTTGTATAGCCAAAACCTTTTTTTTTTTGTTCTCTAAAAATAGAGTTATGTTTGCATGCATAATGAAACTTCAGACTTTTCATATGCCTGTATTTGTACAAGGTTTTTTTTTATATAAGATAAGATAGTAGATTGTTTTATTCTTTAATAAAACTTAATCTTAACCCAGGTATCAGATATTTATTGATATAAAAATATTAAGTTATAATCTTGTAAAATTAAAGCTTACATGATGTATAGAATATCGGTCTTGTACTTAATTAAACCACAGTGCTGCATAGGACAAGGAACACCCTGCAAGACTTTTTCAGTCTAGGCTATCTGGGTATAAACATACTACAGACCAATGATAAAGCAGCAGATTTCTATATCACAAATGTGGTTTTCCTTTGCAGCCTTGCTATTAAATTAAATACCACATGTGTGCCATAGCCAGTAAGAACGCTCCTACTACAGGCAGCCGGTGGTGTTTTTTTATATTCTGGGAGTGCGGGACACTAAATGCCCATCAAAAACATTGTACTTAGATCATTTGCAGCATTCAAAGTATTTACAGACAAGCAGGATTAGTAGTTAAACACCACCTTCAGCTAGCTTTTACATTATGACTTTACCCAAAAAAATGCTTGGCGGATTCTATATATAGAAATGACCTCACCGTGATTTATATAATGATCTGGTGTTTCCACTACATAATCACTGAAATGTTTTAACCTATTTGCTTTCTTTCTCAGGGAAAAGAAGAATTTGAACGTCATCAGCGAGAGCTTTTAGAGAAGGAAAATATTATCAAGCAAGGAAAACCACAACTGGAACAGCATCAGGTAAGCAGTTTCCTCTTTCTTTTCATTCACCGTTATTTTTAGAGTTGACAGAGGAGATCATGTTTTTCATTATCTGTGTTGCAGCTGAGTCAGTTCCAGCAGCTGGAGCAAGAGATTACCACACCAATGGAAAATGATATCTCAAAGTGGAAGTCACCTCATAGCGTCCCTGCTGAAAACAGTACCCTGACTTCTCAAGATAAGAAGCTGCTGTCTTTTTACTCTGACCAATGTGAGAGAATCTTCATCTCCCTATTGAACTCCATTGATGCCTTCTTTAACTGCATGAGCTCGGGACAGCCCCCAAGGATTTTTGTTGCCCACAGCAAGTTTGTCATCCTGAGCGCTCACAAACTGGTATTTATTGGAGACACTTTGGCAAGACAAGTGTCCACAAAGGAAATCTGCAACAGACTAATGAATTCCAGCAACCAGCTATGTGAACTGCTTAAAAGTATTGTGATGGCCACCAAAATGGCTGCTTTGAACTATCCGAGTTCTGCTTCATTGCAGGAAATGGTGGACCGAGTGACAGAACTTTCCAACCAGGCACAGCTTTTTAAACTTTCTTTAGTTCAGATGGCATCCTTATGAGACAATCCTTATATATTATAGCTGTAAATATATATAATGTCTATGACTAGGGATTCAGAGATGTTTCTGTAAATAATAATGTTTTATTTTTGTAGATTTTTATATTGTGTAAAAACATTGTGTTTTTTTGGCTTGACCGTAACATTTAGAACAAAGATAATGTTCCTGGACATACAATGATATGTTACATGCTAATGTTTTTCCCCAAAATAAGCACCTTATGTGATGTAAAAAGGATATGGTGGAAACTTTTTTTTCTGTGTATGTATTCTTCTGTGAATGTATGGGACTATCAAATAACTTTCACCTTTGGAAGATACAATCATGGCTTTCCTATAGTAGCTATATTTCTGTTCTGTACCAGAGCATCAAGGTTTATTTTTATCCCAGCCATGCCAATTCTGCTGACAAGGTGGCCTTTTTTGCTGAAAAAAGATGATGTAAATAAAGTAGTGTGCAGTGTCTTTTAGCAAAGATATCACCTTCTATCAAAGTAAAAGGTGAACAATGGTTGCACGTGGTTGCTAAACTGTCTTCATCACCATTAACCTTAATGAAGCCCAGCTACGGTTAAGCTGCTTTGGAGTTTTAGAGCGTGTGCGGAAAGGTTTGTGTCTTTTTTTATCAGATTTCCCCTTACTTCTTCTTATCAGGACAGGAAGTAAAATGAAATGTCCTCAACGAAGATATGGACAGCAATGAAAACACATCAGAAGATTGAACGGGGTTTATACCTTATGTCAAATTCTATTACGGCCTATTTCATTATTCTATAGAGTTCTCTTCTGTTCCTGTCCCAGTTACACTATAGAGTCTAATGATTATCTTACCATCAATGTGGTTCAATAGGGTTTCACTGGACTAGGACATGAGTGGAATCCTTGGACATAGACATTAAATAAAATATGCCATTGGTTATTTTTATCCATTACTAAAGTAAAAAATATATGTATGGGTTGGGTTAGGGTTTAGCTTGGGGTTTCTGAAAGTGAAAACAGTGTCATAACTTATATTAATGTTTATTAGATTACTTTTGTACCACAGTTGTGTGAGAGAGAAATATTTAAACATTTTTATGTAAAAAATAAAATGAAAAACACAATTGAATTGAAACTCATCACAATTTACTGAAGTTTTATTTCCCTGCATGTTATGATTTATTAGCAGTGCCCATGTGTTTTTTCTAAAGCTCAAGCTTCAATATTTAATTAATTGAGCTTTTGCATAATGATGTAAGGAGTGACAAATATATAAAACTGCACCATAGTATTTGAACTTCCTTAAAATGTATGTGTCCTTATATATAAACGTTCATACAGATGTTTTTCATTGGCCAAAACAATTGCTCATAGTACTTTTGGTGAAAATATAGTGATTGTACAACTGTCCTACAACATTGTTCAGTGATCTTCTTTGCTGGATGACAAACAAGCACTAATATTTGTTTTCATTAGGCAGGGTGCCTTCTAATTGTCTTCCCCCTCCCTTCTCTATAGAACAGAAAAGCACCGTCTGTGCAGCACTTGTTTATTCTTCTGTTGCTGGAAACAATCACTAACAATAAATTCTAGAGACAACTATTGAGCCTGTGTACCCAGCTGAAGTTTCAAAAGTTTGGTGTGTATGCAAAATGTAACTACTATACTATATATATATATATATATATATATATATATATATATATACCAAATATTACCACCACCACCAGCATTACCAGTAACCACCACCATATATTTTATTGGTTTATGAGGATGTCTCCATCACCATTAAAGAGTAATTTCCTAATAACATGTTCTTTGGACCAGTTCAGTTACTGCAAATAAAAATTTTAAACATAGCAAATCATAAGAAAAAGGTATGTCGCTACAATCCACAAAATAACACCCATCCACACATACAGTAAAAGTAAAGTATTCCCCACATGTAGTGAAGAAATGTAAATGTCACTCTCTATACAGGGCAGGGTACTGGGTCTTCTTCTGGCTTAAGGTCCTACAGAAAACAGTAGGAGCTTGGTCTACCTTTGGGCAGAAAGTGACAGCAAAGTAACTTAACCACGGTCCTACCCAGTTGTACTTGCCTTTCTTTTATTCTCATGACTTTCCACTAATAGCAAAGTGAGAAGCTGTGTGAGCTTCAAGTGACACAGGGCGAGGAGAGGACCCTGCCCTGAAGAGCTTACAATCTAAGAGAAATACCATTTCACCTTTGTTTAAATGATGGAGGGATTAATCCCCCACTACAAAATATGTAGTCCCTATTTAGTTTAAAGATCCCTTGAAAGTTGTAGGTGGGTAGCTTTGGAATGCTCTTGATTCTGTTTCACCCTGGGGAGCTATGATAGGCCAGAAAAGGAACCCAGCCCTAGAACGGTAGGAACCAATCCAGCCTGGTGCACTACAAAGAAGAGCCTAGGAAAATGTAACTGCTCCTGGGGAGGGGTGAGTGCAATATAGACTTTATTCCTGATGCGTTTTGATAAATGCTACTGGCTTCACAAGAGAAATGTCTGTAAACAGCATAAGTGCCTCTGTTGGTAAATTAAGAAGTGTGATTGGACTGCAAAGACTGCTTACAGTAGGACAGCGATCTAAAAACGTCCACCACCATAGCGTGAACAGTGATTGCATGGTGACTTGATATCTGGGAGCACTGTCCATTATGTATCCATTTTACAAAAGCCTATTTGCTTAGGGGAGAAGTGGTAGTCCAATGTAAAAATCACAACATGCACATCTGTGTATCTTAACCTAATGGTGAACAGGGATATATCAAATCATTTCGAGCACGGGAAAAAAATGAAGAAAAGCAACCTACACAGTACCATGTTAAAACAAACCAATATATTCCCCAAACCTGTAAGCATAGTAATACCATTACAGTACAATTCTTCAGCTGTTTCAAAAACACCTTTTTACCTAAAATACACATTTTTTGTCAGTATCTAAACATTATTCTTCATCTCAAACCCCGTAGTCTGGCAGAGAACAGCGACATATGACACAAGAAGATCAGAGGTATCACTTACATGCCTGCTGTGATTGACAGCTTGGATTTAAATTCTTAATACTGTCCCAGAGGCAAGATGGCCGTGCTGGGGGGGGGGGGGGGGGGGGGGGGAAGTAATTGGATCTTGCAAGCTAGACTGGTACAGAGTCTGATTATGCACCAGTAAATTATAATTGTATCCAAATAAATTCATTGGATTTTTCAAACTCAACAAAAAGCTGAATGACATGGCTACGTATGCCACCTTAGATTTAAAGCAATCAGCCCATACATCTTAGTAAGCTTATAAATCATCTAGGTGTCAGTATGTACAGGCTGACATTCAAAAATGTACCCATCTATAATCCGGTTTCTTCAGATTTCCAGCGCATTTTCAAATTCACCGTGTTGTTTTCTGGAGGCACCGTTTGTGTTTTGATGGCACTGTACTCCAGAATCAGCTGTTGGGTCTTGCTTGCACGTGCTAATAGGCATTTCTGCTCATTCCTTCCCATTTTATCATTTATTTCCTGCTGTATAGTCCCATCATGGATTCAACAAGGAAAAGAGGTAGCCCATCTGCTATTTCTTTTCAAGGGTACAATAATGATTAAAATTCTGAGGCACTATTTTATTTAGTTGAATTAAAATTCTTTAGAACTAATTTATTTAGTTGAACTAAAATTCTGTAGAACAGTTTAGTTGGTGAACATTAAAAGTTCATTTGCTTTTCATTTAGTGTTTAATTTTCTTTCTTTGAAGGACTCTACAGGTAGTCATTTTCTGTTAAATTAATACAAAATATATAACCATAAAAAATCCGGCATTTTTGAAAATCTGGCACTCCTCAGGTCAGGAGGTACCCGGATTTTTGAATTTCAACCTGTAAAAGAAATTCATACAGAAACTTCCCACATTGTAATGACACGGTGCTTGTGGATTTCAGGAAGATACGTCCCTTCTAGCACCTAGGAATTTATATTTATATATATGACTATTCAATCTATATATATAAAACTGGATGTATGTGTGTGTGCATGTATGTATGTATGTTCCACCACCACTCAAAAATGCATGGAGACATTTCAACCAAACTTGCCTTACATATGACTGAGACTCTGTACAGACTTTGTAAAGCGCTGTGCTATATGTTAGAGCTATATTTGGATGTGTGTATGTCATCACTGGGAAACGTGTGGAGGCATTTAAACCAAACTTGCTAGACATATGACTCAGACTCATGTGAGTTCACCGCTGATCTTTGTGCAGCACTGTGCTATATGTCAGAGCTATATTTGGTGATCACTAGGAAATGCATGGAGGCATTTCAACCAAACTTACTATGTTCCACCATCACTCGGAAACGCATAGAGACATTTAAACCAAACTTGCTGGACATATGACACAGCTTACCTTTGTACAGGGCTGTGGTATATGTCAGAGGTATATAAATGTATATTAATAGTGTGTGACTGTGGGGGACATTAGAGTGTCAGCTCCTCTGTACAGAGACTGGTAGGCCTAGCTCAGTGTTTCATTGTACAGCACAATGGTATATGTCAGAGCTATATAAATCTATATATATAAAATTGGATCTATGAATGTGTGTATGTATGTGTGTATGTTCCACCATCACTCGGAAACGAATCGAGACATTTAAACCAAAAATGCTAGACATGTGACTCAGACTCATGTGAGTGCACTGCTGATCTTTGTACACCGCTGTGGTATATGTCAGAGCTATATTTGCATGTATGTATGTATGTATGTACAGTATGTACGTATGTGTGTATGTATTGCTCAGTGACAGTGTGCCTTTTGCTTATATTTTTACATACTTTTTTGGATTCTTTTACAAATTTCTGGCCTGTAATAATGCCTTTGGGAAAACATAAGGCAATTGGCTGAGTGCAATCAAAGGCAAAAAAATTAAACAACACTGTAGACAAGAAAATCACTATAGCTTTATTTGATTTCTTTTCCTGTATAATATAAGATTACAATAAATAAATACCTGGGCAACACCGGGTTATCAGCTGGTTATATTAATAAAGTGTCAAGGTATTACTCAGAGCTGTACATAAAACAGGGTTGCAGAAGACAGACAGATACAAACAATGACACAGGAGGAGGGGAGGATCCTGATATTACATGGAGCATTATATTTAGCATAGGTGCTGCTAGTAGTGTGCAATACCAATGGACAGTTTGCAAGTGTCCCTGCAGCTCATTGTAAAGGAAGGCCTCTACGCCATTCCTTGGCTCGGTCACATGGCACAGCTGCATAGGACTGAGTACTGGGGCAGAAACATTTCTGATGGTGGAATGGTTGTGCAATGGAGTACATGGGTATGTACTAGGGATTTGGAAGGAGAATTACAGCTAGAAATGAGAGAGGAGATCAGTTCAAGAGGAAGGCATTTTGTTTTTGCTCTAAACTACACAAAGCATCCCCAGCTGCATACGTAAGAGTCACATCATCCAATCAATGAACAGGATAGCCATCTCCAGGAAAGTCTGCCGTGGAGCCAGCCATAAAGATGGCAGCGCCCATCCATACAGTCATCGATGCATGGCCAAAGCACAAGGTAAGCATGTAGCATATATATGAATATGCCACCCGGGGGTAGAATTTTTAGAGGGGATCGTTGTACTCAAATTGAGGAACCAGGAAGGGGGCTTCTGCTCTGAGAAATTATTCTTGAGCGGGTTAGATTTTTACTGGCGATGGATTTCTTGCTTGGAGGCACAGGGAAGGGGGATCTGTTGTAACATTTATTTTCTCTAGGTGCCTATTGTAAATAATGTCATAAAAGGGTACTGGTTCTTGCCAAAATGCACAGAACAGGCTTCTTGTTTTTGTTTAAAAAAACACAAATCAGTGAATAAAATTATTTCCTGCATTAATAATCGCCAGAAGTGTCTTTTAAACACTCCCTAACATTCTGAATATTTCAATTTCCTTTCACCTTTGTAAAGAGTAGATGTTTATTCTTTTTGAACATGGATCCCATTGTGAGTGTATGCTTAGAATAGCTTTATATGATCTTTAAGTTAAAAGAATGACCCTTGGCCCCCAGGAAGGGTCAAGGAAAACTCCTGAACTCCTTGTTTTCTTAGAGACTTTAGACATTTAGCCATAAAAATCTTTTAGCACATCTTTCACTAGCAATTACATCTAAGCATCCTCCTAAAGTCTTGAATGATTAACTTACTTTTCTTTGTCTGTTGACAAACTCAGTGGGAGGTATCAGAATTGTTCAAGGTTAACTGTGAATACCTCCTTCATTAATCACGTGTTGTTCTTTACATGTGTTAAACACTTTTATAGAGCTGTTTTTTCAGGGGGTAGAATGTTGCAGATTTAATATTAAAAAAAATATCAGTTTAAATTTATCTATGGTCCTCTGGTCATTGAGGAACATATAAACATGATAGAACATTGGCATTTTCAAAAGTTTGAAATGTTATAAAACCCAAAAAGAAAACTAATTTAGTAATAAATCCAGGGATTTATTCCTTAAAATTCCTATTTAAGTGATTTTTAATGCTTTTATCTAGGAATCCCATATAAATTGTTTTCTCTTGTACAAAAGCATTGTCAACTTTGGAAAATACCCTGCAAATAAACAGCAAATGTTATTTTACATGTTATTGTCATAATAATAAAATGTGTGAGTTTGTGGGTGTGATTCTGTTGACTATATGCACATTCCTTTACACTCTAACTTAGTTCCATCAAAGTTTGCATTGCAGACATAGTTCAGTTTGGCTGTAAAGACCCCCCACCTGTTCTAGATCTGTACAGAAGGTGGTGAAATCAGTCGGGTGCTTAAAGACTTTAGCCAAGAATGCATTTTTTTAGAGGTTACTGGTCTTTACCGGAGGCATTTATGGTTTGATTGAAATTTGTACAAAAAAAGGCATATATAGGAAAGTGCAAAGTCTGCAGCTGCCCAAAGGCCCCAGACCCTCCCTAGCCAATAAGGATCCCCAGAGCGGCTGATAGGCCCCTCGTTAGTTCTTCACATGGGCCCACTGTTGGCTGTGGAAGTGATCAGACTGCAAACACGGATATGGATTTTTTGGTGGCAACTGGCAAAACAGACAAACCAAGGTTGGACACAAAGAGACCCATACTGATGTCAGATAGACACCGGGGCAGATTGATGAACAACGTTGGGGGACCTCTGTGCTCTTGCTAGATTGTAGCTCAAGGTGACCACAACCGTTCATCTCTGTGACAATCTTCTGACGTGTGGGTGTGTGTGTGTAGTTTAGGGCTAAGAAGTGGTTATCTAGTTCAGGCCAAAGGTCAGATAACAGGAAGTCAAACAGTGCAATCCACCAGGGCAGAGACAAAAGCAAGGTCAAGAACAAAGCAGAGGTCAGGGCAATCAGATGAGAAATCAGGTCAGGCAGGAAAACTATCTTAGCATCAGTGATCAAGTTTTATCCAATCTCTAACAAAGCAAACACACCTCAGTAAGCATTGCACCCTAGGAGTAATGGACTACTTAAAGATTGCAGGGTGAGTTTTCAAAGTTGGGTGATTTTTTAAAGTTTTGAAAAGATAGTCCTTACTGCTATCTAGGGCTCCAGATATTTATTCTTACTTACCCAGAGATAACAGGAAGTGAGGGAAAATATGTACATCCTGTTAGACACAAAAGGAAATTTAAAGAACTCATGTCTAAATGAGGAAATTGTTATCACTGGGCAATTGTCTTCATTTGAAGGTTTCTCCTTTATTCATGTTGTATAATACTAAAATTTGTATTCACTTTCAGTTCCATTGACAGTGGTTACCAAGAATTAAAGAGTGAATATCTTAATTGGGGATGTTGACAAAAACTTAACAGGGCTTGTAACCGTAACCATCCAATTAAAAACTAAAAAAAGTTTGATATTAGGTACAGCAAATGGTACTGTGCCGTAAAACAAGTGTTAGTCAAAGCCTGATGGCCTTCTCTTACCATGATTTAGTCATGATGCTATTGATAATGGAAATGAGAAAGTGGAATTCTTAATTCTTTCTTAATATTACTTAATGATTCCATTTACAAGTTTAAATTTGGAATTCTTAAATTAAATATTTCTATCTTGATTTAAACCTAAAGCTGCGTACACACGTCAGATTTTTCTCGCCCGATAATCGGCACGGGCCAGATATCGGGCGAAAATCTGGCATGTGTACAGTCGGGGTCGTCCATCGTCCGAACGACCGTCCTGGTGGATCCACGGACGATGAACGACGACCGATCCTAATGCAAGGGAAGGGGGAGAGCGCGCAGCAGGGTGCCGCTCCGTCGCTCTCCCCCTCCCCTCTCCATAGAGCAGTACAGCACCGTTCATGCATCGTGTAGTCCTTTGTCGTTGGAAAGGATCTTTCACGATCCTTTCCAACGACAAAAATTGCACGTGTGTACGCAGCTTTACAGTCCTAGCTCTATGACAATCAGGACCACACTGAGAAGACCAAGCAGTCATAATCCACCCCTGGCCCCTTCTCCCAACCCTTCCATTACCGTGCTCCCCATTGTCTGACCCAATACCTTTTGTTGTACCTGTACTCTTTGACTTTTTTTCTTTTTTACTTCAGTATCTATTTTTGTTTCTAGCCTTATCATTTTTAGGTATATGCATAAATCCAACCACCAAAAAAAAAAAAACGAACACATATTTTCTAATATTTAATTTCTATATTGTTCACATGCTTGTACCCCTTGTCAGGTAGATGTGCACTTATGGCTCTTATTGGTAAACATCTAAGCATGAAATAACATGGTATTTTATTGTACTTTTGTAGTTTTATAAACCAAATTCTTAATTTTCCCAATGTTAGCAACATCACATAACTTTCCTGTATCAACAATACATTAAAATACACTTTACAATCATTTAATTTGTAAATGGTATATTTATTTATACAGTTGCCTACACCAAAAAGAGGGCTAATATTAGGGAGCAAGAAATAAGTATAAACAGAAGATCACTGACAGGAGATATGTCTGTGTTTACTAGTTAATCAGTAAAGTGGCAGCTAAATTTACATTCTCAAGGTGAAAGTAATCTGTACTCTGCCTTTAAATTGCAGATTGTTATATGGCGCCATCTGGTGGTTGTACCCTTTAACTAGAGCATGGGTAATAATAAAGCACAAAAATCTGTTTATATAAAAGAATGTTTTTTTTATATATTTCATTATGGGACTGACCCCCATTCACAGTATGTGAATTACTTGTGGTAGAAAGTATTTAATTAATGGAACAATCAGAGAAGCTGGTACAAAATGCATGTACAAAAATGAATTCAACTATATAAAAAAAACCTTTAATAATTTTAATTAAACCACTATTATGTTTTCTTAGCTAAAAAATAATAATGATTGCAATTTACACATCCAGACCACAATGCAAAGCTATATATGGGATAACTCCTCCTCTTGTGTCATTGTTTGTACCTGTCTGTCATTTGCTACCTCTATTTAATGTGCAGCACTGCATAATATGTTAGCGATATATAAATACTGTTTCTGATTATTATTATTATTTTTATTATTATTAATAATAATAATTATAATAATATTAACTGCAAAGTTCAGGTTTACAGCTTCCAATGCCATTACTCCGCCTCAATCTACTTTCTGGACAAAAAATCTAATCATACAGAACTGGAAAATGACCCAGAAAGCTGTATAGCCAAACCAACCACTAGCAGAGCGTCATTCCTGGCCTAGTAGTTGCATGTATGTATATGGTAATCAACAATGGTTTCACCAGACAGGGAGTCAGGATAAATCTCCTAAAAGCCAAAAAGAACTATTTTTTAGTAGAGTAGGGAAGGTTAAAAAGTAAGCATGTTTGACAATGTGGGTGCTGCTTTACAGTGTGTGGCTTGTAGTACCACCTTTCTCTGTTTGCTTTGCTATGGTTTAGACTAAAGCTGCGTACACACGGCAAATTTTTCTCGCCCGATAATCGGTATCGGCCAATTATCGGGCAAAAATCTGCCGTGTGTACAGTCGGTCGTCGTCCATCGTCCGACGACCGTCCTGGCGGATCCATGGACGATGGACGACGACCGATCCTAATGAAAGGGAAGGAGAGAGCGCGCAGCAGGGTGCCGCTCCGTCACTCTCCCCCTCCCCTCTCCATAGAGCATGAACGGTGCTGTATGTACAGCATCGTTCATGCATCGTGCAGTCTTTTCTCGTTGGAAAGGATCGTGAAAGATCCTTTCCAACGAGAAAAATTGCAGGTGTGTATGCAGCTTAATAGGGTCTGGGATACACTGAAGAAATTTTGGGTGTAAAATAATTCCCATTGATGGTGTGAGTGGCAGCAATGATAACCCCCAGCATGTATCAGGACAAGCAGTAACTCCCAAAAGTGTTGGGACAGCTATAATGGCACTGATAACCCCCAACAAGTATAAGCACCAGTGATAACTTCCAGCAAATGTTAGAATCACCAACATCCCCAGAAAATGTCAGAGCCTTCACCGATTTTCCTTAGCAAGTGTCAGAATCCACAATTATTCCCAGAAAGCATCAGCACCAGGAAAAAAGCCACTAATAACCTCCGACTCTCTCACTTCATGTTTAGTACAACCATTGACAGCTGTACAGTAAATAAAAGGGTATAGTGGGTGGTGAGGGTATCATTCCAAAACAGTCTGGTATAGAAATAAAAGTCTGCAGGGATTCTAATCCCCCCTCTGTATCCAAACTGAAACATTTTGCCTAGACATACACTTTATTGGGTAAATGTTTCTGCGTCTTGATATTGGACCTATACTTACTCAAGTAATCAAGAACATGTAGATCAGGAAAACATTACTAAAACTTCTTGCTAAATTGTAAAAACTTCCCTTTCCAAGAGATTAAAAGGGATCCTGGCTTCTCTCTTCTGGCTACCCTGATAACAGTAGAAATGGTGCCTGATCTCGCTCTGCAAATGTACAAAAATAGGTTATCTGATGTTTGTTCCATGAATCTAAATAACCTTACGTGGATCTCACCTTGTGCATAGAGAGTCATTTACATGTGTGAAACATCCCTTGTTGACCCAGAACCCAATTTCTCACCTATGATGTGCACTCTTCCCACCTTCTTCAGGATTATGTGGCTGGGGAATCCAAAGAGGGGGTGAGTTTACCTTTCAATTCATCCCACTGCTGCAAAAAACTGAAAAAGTTAGTAATGTAAATAGAAAAATGGAAAAACGCACACCTTGGTTAATTTACAGGGGAAAGCAAGCCTTTAGCCCAATGTGATAAGTACACTTTAATCTGGATGTAATCATGCTACTATATTTCTGACAATTTCAAAACTTTTAATTTAATTACACTTTTAGGGTGTGCATATGATAAAATTCTCAGCAGAGATTAACAGACTGATGACAATAAGTTTGTGAATAGCAACTGTCCAAATGAAGACTTTGGGAAAGCCAGGCAGTAAACTATTACATAAATTAATCAGAGTTTACATATTATATGTTTTATAATATTGCATAATTATCAGAGAAAATTAACTTGTGTGATGGAAAGTTTGGATGGGAGTCGGTTAACCACTGTGTAATTTTCAGTATTGTGCATTAGGAATGGACCACATACACTAGTACAGGCTCCATCCAGATAGTGGCCCTGGTGGAAATAAACCTCAATACTACAAAGCATGCATAACCAAGCCATTCCCCAGACATTAAATACTTGGGATGAAAAAACCTAATTACATAAACAACTGAAAGTACCTCTATGTGCTACCTGCATGATCAGAAACTTCAGCAGGGATGCCTAATAAATGGAAAGTTAAAATCTCTCCATTCATGTGCGTAGCAAAATCTCATTACAACATTAAGCCCATATCATTGTACCTGAGCCTGCTTAGGTGCCCGGGCCTGCCTATGAATACCTACCTTTAGATAAAGTATATTTCATTTGTGTCAATGTGTCTTATTATATGAAGCATCATACTGACAGCAGCATTTAGCACATCTGAGATGAACTTATTACAACACAGGGGCAGATAAATATGGTCACATCTTGAATTAATGTTGTGGTTAAATGTGTGAATAATTGTTCCTTTTATATATAGTAAGTTGTATTTTTGGTTTACATAACCTTTAAAGAGAAAATAAAATTCATATCTATACAAAAATGCCCAGATAGTTTGTAACCTTGAGAAACCAGAGGAAGTTCATAGTGTTTTTAATGTCTCATGTATGAAAGGATGTGGGTAGAATTGTGTAGGTGTGGATTGTACATCTGATTTCATTATTGGAGCATACTGAGTTTACTTTAATTTCACAGGTAGTGACAATTGCAATTTACCTCTTTTGGACTGTACATTTAAAAAACAATTGTCATAGTATGCTCATCTTGAAGCATAATAACACTGAACTCCAGGCAGATAAAAATATACAAATAATACAGCTATGTGATTAATAATACATTTTTAAATAATTTTCTTTTACAGAAAGTAATGTAAGTGCCCGAATGTGCTTATAAAGAGCATGCTGATAAGTGGAAAGAAAAGAGAGATCAGCTTATCATTCATTGTTTCTCTTTTTACCACCAACACATGAATGGTGGTAGGGACAAGACTTGTAAGCATTACCAGACTGAATTAGGAAACCATCAGATCTCCTGCCCCTTATAAATTCGACATAACTATTTCTTCTGTGTGTACTTGCATGGAGATCAGACGTATCCCTTTGATCTTGCATTGGGAAGTGTGGAGAACAAACATACTCAACATTAACATCTTAAATACAACTTCCCAATATTCTGTAAGATATTTGGGGTTCCTATTTATAAAACAGGGATACAGACATTCCCTTGTGGGAATCTTCCAGGCTCATGTTTTTCACTAACAGAAATTGATTCCTACCAGGGAATGTCTGATTCCCTGCTTTATAAATAGAGGCCTTAATGTTATATGTGTGATATCAGTACAATCAATGTACATTGCAATAATATCTGGCTGGCTGGTAAAGACACATAACAGATTAATGATTTCATTTGTTTAGGATTTATATTGCAGTAATTTACTAATATATTTTAGAGATGTAACACATTTATTTTCATTGGTGTGAAATGGATACAGCCAAAAAAACCATACCAATATTTAAATAAGTAAAATTGTCTTTTATACCAATCACTTGATTCTTGGGGTTTAATCAATAGACTTCCTGGCATTGCTCATACTCAACAGAGCCGCTACAAGCACTTCACTTTCTACTCTACTGAGCTGCCTTTACAAAATGGAAGGCATTAAATACCAGGGGCAAAGAACGTGAAAGTGAAGATCAGTGATATCAACTATTCCATTTAAAGTGTAATTTATTATGTATTAGTTAAAAACTATGGACCAAAAATAATTAAAAATAATATATAATGTAGTCTAGGCAGATAACCCTTTAAAATAAAGTAAAAATTTACTTAATTTTTTTCACCCCCCAAATGGTTTTGATTTTTGACGGCAGTAAAGACTGAATGGGAGCACAGAGTTAGGGATACCTACATCACATAATCCAGGAGGCTTCGGGCTGCTCCTTATGCACATGTCTGATATGAGGCATGGGCAGATGGAGCTTTTCCAGGCACTAAAAAAAAGTGTATCTCTTGCGCATGCGCAGATCAGGTGATGTAGCCAAAAGATGGAGGAAAAAGATGTCGGTGGCGCTGGGATAAAGGAGGATTCCAGGACGGCTCAGGACCTAATTGAGGTCAGGTTTGGAGAGATTGGGGGCACTGTGGAAGTAAAGGGACGTTTTCTCTTATTTTTAGTACTGATACACTTTCATTTCATTCATTTGCACCTACAACAAATATGACAAATCAAACATAAGGTAACATAATGGTTGAAGGATAAAAAAAAAAGGAATTTAAACCTATTACTGCCACTGGGGCTTACCACACATTATGACATTGGTGGTTTGTGGTTGCAATAATGGCCCATGTAATTGATTTAAATTTGATCATCAGGATCTTGGCATTCAGAAATGATGACAGTCATTTGATCACTCCTGCATGCAGCAATAGTGCTTCTGCTCTGCTCCGCTCTGGCAGAAAAAAATTACTGCAAGGAGGAGAGAGATACTCTGAGCACTTCCCAAAAAAATGTAAATGCCAAATCCAGTACAAAAAAAGTAATTGATCTGTTAGGGAAATTTAATTTATTTTATATATCGGTATATATATATATATTCAGTGTTTAGCATAACATAACCAATGTTTTATGTCCCTTAAACTATAAATATACCTTTCAGAGTAGTGAAAGGAGCATTCCCTTGCAAATACCATTTCCCTTCAGATACATCTATGGACCTCAGATTGAGATACTTCTGGGAGTTGATGTTTATGTTACAGTAATTTCCCTTATAAACAAGTGTTCAGGCTGTAACCTGAGGGAAAAATAGATACGTAAGTAATCTCAGTCAGTAAGCAAGTTTTTAAAGCATGATGTTTTTATCTTTATCTCTGTAATTACTTGTTTTACCTTTTTTAGTTTTTAATGTTTTCAGTGTGTTTTGTAACCATTGTTACATAGATGTGACCATAAATTTTAAAGGCCACTTGACCCTGGGTGCCTACATCAGCTCAGCTTAACCAAGAACCATGTTTGTGGTGGGTGGGGATGCACTGGTAGACTGCTCTAGAGCTGCTTATCACAGAAAGTACTGATCCAGAATAGAGCCAACTGTCTAATCTAGCCAAACAATGGTCCCGACTGTCTGGTAGCCTTGCACAGGAAACTTACTGTATGTACAAACACTAGATACATACACAATCCATACAGCTATTTTGTCCACCCCTTTGATTCTTTATACTGTTTCCATGTGCTAATAAAATTTTCCTTGTTCAGTCTTGGGTTTGGTTGGACTTTAAAGCAAAACCACTAAAGAAAATTAGTGATTTTGTCTCCCTTAATTACCCCATCTGGAGGTTACTGGCACACTGTACAGTATGCACATCAAATTTACATATGAAAATAGACTTACGATTAAAAATGATCCCCTTCAGAGCTTCAATTTCCATGCTTCCATTCTTCCATGTTTCAAAGATTCAAATTCCTGATTTATCAGGCCAAGAATAGATAACTGCCAAAAGTGTGCAGGGAGCTTCTGTGCTGCAATGATGTAATTGTTACTTACTGTATGCTGAGCCCCTCATGCAGCTTAGTGTATTCATCCTAAATTTCTCAGAGCTGAACCCTTCAGAGAATGATACATCTTTAACTTTCCTATCAATGCCAAATCGGGCTCTTTGCATACATAAACTAATCTGTACCTGGATACAGAACATCTTCCATATTACCTGAAGATATCCTATATAACTGTAAAACATTTGCAGGGTGTGTTTTTCCTGCAACCCATGACTAAAGGCTAAAATCCCTATTGAGGTTGAGCCTCTTGCTATACAGTAGGTATATTAAAAGGTGTTTCAGTTAATTTGTCCACATTGTATAGTTGTATCTGCATTTTAAACATCCCTGATAATTCAGCTTTTCAACTATCCTATTTTATACACATTTAGTTTTACACTGGAGATGTTACATATAAATATGACTAAATCGGAAACTGTAACAGTGCAAAACATGTCAAAACACTGGAAATTCTAAAACTTGTATTTGTCATGCTTGTGAATGTAATACTTTGGAAAATGATATTATTTTGAATATACTTACTATAGAATGTTTTATTCATAAAAAGAAGTTATTGAAAAAATATATTTTATTCATTTTATGTATAAATGTTGAATGCTATACTTCCCACAACAATGCCACCTTGATTCTCCCTCACTATATGGTCGCTTTTCTATTACAGACAAATTTCTACTGTACAATCGTGTGTTTAGGCAGAGACATTCAATCTGAGCCTCTCCCTCTAAAGCCTTCGTAAAGATGTCACACAGACATCAGATTTCTGCTGCTGATCTTACTTGTTTCCAGTGACATGCAATCGAACGAGCGCTGTAAATGGGGGGGGGGGACCAAGCAGCACTCCACTGTGCTCTCCCTATAGGAAGCACAGCAGTCATCCCCAATAAGGCAGAGCCAGAGACAAGAATGAGTGTTTGTCTCGGGCAAAATTCATTTAGAGTGTATATGTAGCTTAACAGATTTAGTCCTTTACTGAGCTTAACAGAAAACACAGAGAAACAGAAGTACCAGAAGCATGAGTCATATTCTAGGACACACATAAATAGTAAAGAGGTAAGAAGTTGTGGGGAAAAGTCAATGAAATGATAAAACCAAAGAGCTGAAGTTCCCAGTCATTTCCCCAGTCCTAGAGGCTTAATGGGCCTGTTTTATTAAAGCTCCGAGAGGGGATACACTTTCATCAGTGAACCTGGGTGATCCAGCAAACCAAGAATGGATTTGGTCAGATTCAAAATATTTGCTAGCAAATAGCCAATGACTGAAGAAATCCATTCCATGTTGGCTGATTCACAGAGCTTTACTGATAAAAGTGTATGTTCCCCAGCCTTGGAGAGCTTTATTAAATCAGGCCCACAGAGTGAATGCCTCCAGATCCTCCCTCCCCAAAGATCTGGGCAGATTTTCAGTGGTGTTTAGTTGAGAGAGAATTTGGCAGTAGGGTATCCTGTTCTGGTGACAGTGTTTCAAGACAAGATATCTCCTCACTTCCAAAATCTCTCTGGTAGGACACAAAAAAAAAAAAAAAATAGAAAGGGAGTCAATGCCTTAGAAGGTCCCCAGGTGAATTTGATATACTTAAGTTACATACAAATATAACAAAAAAAATGTTATAACTTAACAAATAAAAACATGTTAAAGAAAGAAGCAAAACATTAGTTTGTATCGTATTTAATCATGACTCATAACACTGAAAAGGCAAATGCTAAGTCAAGGCATTCCCCAGCTATTTTTAACAAAATGCCCAACATAATGATCCTAACAGAGACAAACCTTAAGTTAACACAGATGCCATGTGGTGTAAACATATGATGACACAGCAGGTAGACAATTGTGCATATTGCTGCTGGTGCAATGTAATTACACAGGACAAAGTCTGCTAGGGATAATTACACAACTGCAATTTTCCCTTTACAAAAAAAAAAAAAAAAATATTATATATATATATATATATATATATATATATATATATATATATATTTTCCATGTGACCTAGGCAACAATTCTTCAATGATGAAAAAACATACTGAAAATATCTGTATGTGCAGTAACCATTGAACTTTGATGAGTACAGTATAAAGTGCGTTTGGTGAAGTACCACCAAATACAGTTTCAAGACACTAGCTTACATGACAAGTATATGCATGGTATGGTAATGATGGGTCAATGCCATTTAATGGCAAAATAAAGACTGTATTTCTAAGGCAAAGTTGTCCTAAAACAAAAGAAGGGTTGGACAGCCTCAACTAAAACTTATTGAAACTGTTTATGAAATACATATGCCATTTATTAAAATGCAGGTCCTATTCAAGAATTACATCATGCCAGCTGGAACCGTAAAATTGATTAAAACATTTATAAAATAGGAGGAAAACAATATACGCACATAGAGAGCACCCCACTGTATCTTTTTATTGGTTGTTGAACTAAAACACTCAGCACGCTCTGCCATTCAGCAATATAAGGATGCCGCTACAGTGCTAATGCACAAGCACTGCAGTCTAACACTAAATGTAGACAATTAAAGCAAATTTAAGTAATTATTAGTTGCCAGTTTTTTTCAGCTTTATGCGTGTTTTTAGAATTTTAGAGCAAAACATACTTAACCCCAAAGAATGTTAGGACACTCTATTAGGCTTACTTATTAAGGCAAATACCAAGGTACAAAGGGCATGTAACCTTTCACTGCTAAGACTATAGTAAACATTATTCTGCTTGTTTTCTATGGCGTTATATCATTGCTCCTTGTCAGCTTTAATATATGCATGATACAGGAAATAATTCCACTTATTTCAGTGCTTAGTGCAGTGAAGTAAAAAAAATGGATTTAAAACATGAGGGGCTACAACTGTGTCCCACTTTTGAGAGCTCGATGGCTTTTTAAAAGTGTAGAAAACCTTCTCTCCAATAAAACAAGGATATTTGGAAACCATTCTTACCCTTCGAAATGTCAACAGTTTCTAACTGTAGGCTCCTGTTTACCCATGGTGGGCGGGTGGTGTTATGTCAAATGTAATGGCCAAGAGATTCTGATTGTTTTTTGCACCAGGCCATTGGAAAATTGAGGTATGCAATACACTAGATTAAAGTCAATGTTTTGTTAATGTGATCAATACAATTATGTCTCAATGCATTTTCTTAGACATACTTGATTAAACCATACACCTCTCCACGTGTAAAGTGTTGATATTTTTAGTACTCTAGAAACCCTTATCATAGATAATAAATGTCAGTATATAGTATATTCTTTAGTGGTCCCCACAAATTACTCCTAAATTGATGTAGTCATATAATAACAAAATTATACTTTTTTTTAAAAAAATGCATTTAGTTTAGAAGTCTTTACATTGTACTCCAGAAATACATTGCAAAGAACTTTAATTACAAACCTAGAGAGCAAACAATATCCTACACTTCTTACTTGTATAAATAGAATAAACCGAGTTCATTTACCTTGCATTGGTATATGTAAAAAGACATATAAATATTTACAAAGTCACATGTTATGGTAAGCAACTGAGATTTTAGCCAAGATGAAGCAGATTTTAAGCAGAAAGCATGCATAAACACTAAATTAATTATTAGGATGAATATTCTAAGATCGAGTATGGCTTTTCTGCAGTTATGTGTACTGTAAACAAAGATGCTTTAGTTATTATTTGTCACTAGTAGACAAAGTCACATAAGTGAAGTCCTGCATGAAGCTATCATGCCATCTCTGCACAGTCATTTATTAGGAGAGGTTAATAACAGCCGATTGGTTACCCAGTGCTTGTTAAAATTGCAGGCTTGCCATTTACAGTGGATCATCCAGTGAGTGATCAGATGAATCCATGCTGAAAAAGAGCTAGGGTCCAGGATTAGGTTTAACCACGATGCTTGCTTGAGCCTGAAGTAACAATGCTCTCTTACAACTATTATTATATGCAATGCAAAAAACACCTAATAAACAAGCACTTCTGACACACTGCAGTTATGAATGTGATGAACATGGTTTTAGATGCCCCTATAGTACTTTGCTCCTGCATACAGGAGAATACGACAACTGATAAAAGACGGAATTGCAGCATAAGGACCTGCATACTAAACGTTTCTGTCATTACATTTTGATGGACATCAAGGCAGCAGAATGAGTTCATAGGTGAGTTTTACACATTTATAAAATATAACAAGGCGCTCCGTTATAACAGCTGACATTCTGCATCAATTACTATTGGTAACTGCAAATTCAATGTACCTACTAAGAAGCGTCACATTAAATAATCCAGGGTCGTTAACATGAAACAGAAAATTAAGCAGCCACATTTATACTTTACAGCTCGTTGAATAATTAGTGCAGTGGCAAAATAAAAGTTTTGTCCAAATCTAGGTTCATGCACATACCGATTCATATCCTTAGGAAGCATAAGTATTTAAAGAAAGGTAATAAGACTTCATAATCGATATCATTCATTGTGCCATACTTCCTCAAAGCTATTATTTCCATATAGTGTTGACTCCTACAGTGCAGATGCTGAAAGCATGATGTCAAGATTGCCACCTATACAGTCCCAGCAGTGTCACCATACTTAGGTTGCCTCTTCAGCTGGAGCTCTTCTCTGTCGGGCAGATTTTGCTCTTGTCCTCTGTGGTGTCAGTGGGGATTCAGGCTCTGCAGCTGACTCAGATGATTCGCTTTCTCCTTGAAGAGAGGCACTATCACAGACAAGTTCTCGAAGAAACTTGAACTTAGACAAGAAAAGATGCCAGACCACATACCAGCCTAAAAGAAATTAAAAAGACATTAGGGGAACAGCTTTGTAGCTGAATGTCAGGCAGATTGATAAACACCATTATAACATATGAACGATCTTGTAATCACCTATAAAATAACACTCAAAATAAGAGGAAGCACCTAACTAATAAGGCTCTGTACACACGTCAGAATATTCACACCCAATACGAATGGTCAATGCTTGTCTCGGAAAAGAAGCTGACGTGTACAGCGGTCGCCTGACGTCTTTCATGGATAAATCAGGACGGATCCATGTATGCAGCCTAACTGCCAAAAGGAGCTACCAATCTCCTACCAATGTTCTTACTATATTCACATGTCACTAACAAATTCTAAGGACAATATTTGGAGGAAAGCCAACTAACCTAACTGCATTTTTTGACGTGTGGGAGGAAACCTGAGTGCCTTTAAAAGTAATTACATTTTTTAACTAGTTGTAATGAAGGATATAAAATTGGCAGTCCAATGTCTACCACCATGAAAACATTTTCATCCACTGCTTTTGCCACATCATAGTGAGAACAAATCTTAAAATAGCTAAACTGAACCTAAATGGTCCATACGTTCAGTTCCAGGTGACCTTCCCTCTATCATTAAATAAAAGTAGCTACTAGTGTCAATATCTCCCCCCTCTGTGTAGGATTTGGATCCTGCAATAAGGGGTCATTTTGCTGATCACACTTGGCCCACAATTATAGACTTACAGCAGGGGCTAGCCAAAATCACAAGGAGCTGTATCACTGCCCATAAAAAAAATGTACAGGAACTGACTCACTTCACATGGCTGACTTGCCATTCAGTGATAATAGCACCCCCCAAATGCACCTTACCAATGCACTAAAAAACAATATGCAGTCACTTTAAAAAATGCACTTTTCACTACATTTGTGCGCAATGTGCAACACTGACCGACCCATTTAAATAAATGGCCTGCCAAACCTGCCAAATGTGTGTGATTCAGCAAAGCTAACCACAAATCTACAGTGGGAATGAGCCCCAATAGCATACACATACAGAAAATTACTGTCTCCAGCAAAAATACCTACCACACAGCATAAACAGCAGAACACAGATTAATGTGGCCACAAAGACCAAGAATGTCAAACCAACACTCTGCCACATTTTTGTTACCTGTAAGGCAAAAATAAAACAAGATTAAAAACAGTAGAACTATTATTAGCAACAGGTATATCCTAAACAGACCCCTCCCCCAACAGGTAATTAAAGAAAATAAAGCAAATTCTTAGTGTTTCCTGTTCTTTCTGCCATGTCATAGCCCTCTTTTCTTCTGAGAGTAAATTACTCTTCCTTCCAAATCAACTTTTCTATCCCTCGCCCCTTACATAACTTTTTATGTAGCTGTCGGGGGGGATTGTCACTTGAGTGAGTTTGCTGTGAGTGCTGACAACACTTTCAAGATGGCAACACCTAGCTCAAGTCCCAAGACTTTTGTCTACACAAGGGAGGTTCTCACATATAACTAATACACATAAATAGATTGACAAAATCTTGCATCACCAGAATAGACATTAAAAAAAGCTGCAGATTTACAAATTTCAGTTAACTTTTGAAAACATTTTTATATATCAGAGTTTATTATAAAGTTTAGATTTTAACTGGCCTTACATTTACTTTGAGAAAGTGTATGCCCTGTTTAAATACTATTACACTAATCAGCCTTGGGATGATGGAGGGAAATGTCTGCTACAAGGTTTCTAACAGAGGTTGTTAGAATGTCTAGCAGACATTTTGTAAATTCCACTCCTTTATTCTGAGTAGAGGTTCTCTCTAAAAACAGATGTCAGCCTGGGAGAACACTTCATAGCAGCTTTCATTATTGCACAGGGTGGCATAGAAAAATAAAACTCAACTCCATATATTTTTTTTTGTTTGCCACCAATGAGTGAAAACAAAAAAGCAGCTCTTTTGAATGTAATACTTACCTAATCTCTGGTCCAGTCGCCAACAGTAATTCCTGTCCACCACTTGAGTTAGTTTATAAATTTATAGCAGCCAATAACTTACTGAAATTTGTTTGTTTTAGAAGATACTATAAGTGATCAGTATTTATTATACTCTGGGCTACATACATCTCCTCCTCTGCCGTCTGACAATGCTTTAACCTTAAGACTATTTCTGAAGTATTGAGCACTGCATAATGGAGTACATGGGCAGAACAAGGGAAAATCCCACATACCCAGAAGTACCAAGTAGAGGGCATATTGCTTATGATCCATCCTACAAAACAGTGGTTTCAGACCTCACAGATCATTAAATTCATCATTTAAAATCTGGCGGCATTTAGTAGAAGCGAGTGCACATGCTCCCGGTCCAAGATCCGGGGCAGCGTGTGTCACTTAAAGGGGAAGAACCTTCCCCAGAGTTATGATGCCAGAACCCTCCCACTCCCCTATCTCAGACCTGCTTGCTAAACATCTCGGGGGGACAGTAGCGCAGGGCTGTGGACACAACAAAAGTTGTGTCCATACAAAGGACATGATCAGGGGGTCAGGAAAAGGACCCCGCTGGGGGGGGCGCACCGACCAGAGCCACAGCGCACCAAAAGTTTGCCACAGATGGACAGTTGGCAACCGCTGCTACAGAACAAACCTGAAACTCTTGACTAGTAAAAGCTATGTACTGGTTTGCCTTATTAGATTTGATTATTGAACTGATGTTAGTGAGGTACACTAGTATAACAACATGTGTATTTTTATTGGCGAAGGAAGGTGTGAAGAAGATGCATATACAAAAAACTGAGCAAACGATCACTGGGACATCATATTTTTCTCTTCCACAATGATTACGTAACTCATTTCATTAAGCATTCATAAACATTAACAAAGAACATTCATTTGCACCTTTCACATGCCAAATGCCTTGGGGTATTTGCTGAATATACATTAGGAAAGATATATAAAATAAAGCTAGCATGGCAAGCTGCTGTAGACCTGCAAGCTCCCTAGCTGATCTCAATATACTTTGACTGTGACGGAATGCTTGGATTAGTAGTTCCACTTTAACTGGCACATTACCAGTGGTTTGTCAACTCAAAGCTCAACTTGCAACACTATAAAACCAACTGAAGGACAACCACACAACCTGTTAGTCATTTGATCATAAAGTATGTCGAGACCTATGTTCCGCATTGACCACTACTACTTGAGGTAACCACTACTAATATGGTTTTTATAACAATGGGTTGTAAGCACTGGTGAGAGATCCTAGACTGGTAACACATGCAATAGTTTTTGAGAGCAGAGAGTGCTTGCGAGAAAGTATTTTGGGGAAAGTGCATGTGAATAGTGTGACGGTTAAGCAAGTGGAATCACAGTATGAGTTCCAGTTATACAGGGGGCAATCAATTAGAAGGTGCATGAAACAGAGACTGCTCTAATGTTGTCCAAGGTATAGAAAATATAAATGAGGAAACCATTTCTAGGGACTTTTCAAATCTGAATTCCAACTTGCAAATCTGGTTGGATTTCTTAAGTGATAATATTAGTAGATGTAACCCATCTCAGATTGTTTCCTTTCCATGAACCTCTAGGGATACCTACATCACGCATGCCGGGTGGCTCTTGGTGAAAAGAGAAAAATTTGCTGATCTCACGCATGTGCAGTGAGAACAGCAAGTTTTCTTCCAACCTATGTCACCAATCTTGCGCCTGGGCCGGGTGACGTAGGAAGAAGAACCCGGAAGAAGAGGAGAAGATGGTGCCACCTGGCGCGCCAGCTTGGAGACGGATGCCGGGACAATTTGGGACATGATGGAAGACACCTCCGGACCGATCGACTGCGCTATGGGATTAAAGGTAAGTGTATTTTGTTTTTGGCACTTTTCAGTTCCTCTTTAAGCCCTTTGTGACAAGGATCTCCATAGAGCCAGGTCTCCATTGACAAAGAAAACGTCCTGCAGCAATCACATGACCACTAACCAGACCTGAAAAGTATGTTGTGTTCACAAGTTAAAAGGGGCAACTACCATCTACTACAGCAGTGTAAACAACAAAAAACCAAAATCCATTGCATACAACATACTGATAAAATACCAGTGAACCCCGATTGGCAAAACATTATCGGTTACTATATACACATACAACCTTTGCAGGGCATACATAATGCGATTTTCTCTCTCTGCTGTTTTTGATTAATATTATGATCACAATTACAATCTTACTTGTATTCTGGATCTGCCCATAAAGTTATTGTGTCTAATAATTATTTTTGTCTCATGGATCATCCAATCACAAACCAGCTTTAGTTCCTTGCGCATTATATGGGGTCAGTGTTATGATTTGTCCTCCTATATCTTTGTATAGTAGTAATTGTCCATTGTAGTACAGATCTTCCTTATAGCCCTCTCCCTGAGCTGACCATCATCCAGGAATACTGACTGCCATTGTTTATGGAGCTGAGCTCAGGCTATGGGGACTTCTGTTACAATGGGATTTATACCACAACCCAGCACAGACATGCAAGGCACACACATAAAGGATACATACACCTCCACATAAACAGCAGCAAATGGAATGCATTCTATATGCAGAGCGCATTACCTGTGTAGGAGCCTTATATATGTCTGGAGAGCTGTGTGCCGGCTGTGAACACACCACGAACCAGCCTTGTCTTTACATGTCCTGAGCCCAAGCCAATATTGCAGTCAGGGTCGCTGTGTGTATGGAGCCACAACTCCCATCGTGCACTGCGAGCACTGATATCACACGCGCCCCTCCTCCTTCAGCTACGTGCTGTCCTCCTCCTCAGTCACAGCAATGGCGGCCTGAGTGACCTGAGGAGAGCTTGTCTCTTTGTTACCATGATAGACACGCTGTAGATGCGGTGTATGGTCCGTGTCATGGCGTGCCTGGTGGTGCATAGAATGAAATGGAGTTGTACAGGAAGTAGAGAGATAACATTAGGGGACATATTACAAATGTGCATCTTTCCTCAGAGAAAATTTGTATAACATATCCATAAAATACAGTAATAAATGATATATCGTATAAACACAATAAGAGGGGCATGAGCTGTGAGAATGGTGTATATAACGTGTTCTGCCTTTTAAAATTCTTACTGCTACAGTGCTATGCAGTCATATTGCATCAAGTTGCAACCTATTCTGATTTCTGTGCACCAGTGCAGCACCTTAATGCAATAGGACATAAAACTGGCATGTTCTTGCCCAGCACTTGTGGTGTGATTGGTCATTGGTGTTGTCCTTGTACTAGAAACCATGATTAATCTGTAGCACCATGGAGTAAGATACATGTATAACTGGTATAAATATAATATACTGAGGGCTGCACTGGGGTCTGTCACTGAGGGTTTCCGAAACTGAAGAGTGCGCTGGAGTATGTCACTGAGGGTTCTAATATCGAGGGGTGCACTGGGGTCTGTCACTAAGGGTAATAACACTGAGGAGCGCAGTGGGGTCTTTTACTGAGTGTTCTTATACTGAGGAGTGCACTGAGGTCTGTCACTGAGGGTTCCAATATCGACGGTTGCACTGAAGTCTGTCACTAGGGGTTCCAAAACTTGCGGAGTGCACTGGGGTCTGTCACTGAGGGTTCCAATACTGAGGAGTGCACTGGAGTATGTCACTGAGGGTTCTAATATCGAGGGGTGCACTGGGGTCTGTCACTAAGGGTAATAACACTGAGGAGTGCACTGGGGTCTGTCACTGAGGGTTCCAAAACTTGCGGAGTGCACTGGGGTCTGTCACTGAGGGTTCTAATACTGAGGGCTGCAGTCAGTTGCTGAGAGTTCCAATACTGGCAAATGTACTGCGGTCGGTCACTGAGGGTTCCAATACTGAGGAGTGCACTGGAGTATGTCACTGAGGGGTGCACTGGGGTCTGTCACTGAGGGTAATAACACTGAGGAGTGCACTGGGGTCTGTCACTGAGGGTTCCAATACCGAGGAGTGCACTGGAGTATGTCACTGAGTGTTCCAGTACTGAGGAATGCACTGGGGTCTGTCATTGAGGGTTCTAATATCGAGGGGTGCACTAGGGTCTGTCATTGAGGGTTCTTGTACTAAGGAGTGTACTGGGGTCTGTCACTGAGGGTTCTAATACTGAGGAGTGAATGTGATCTATCACTGAAGGTTCTAGTACTAAGGAGTGTACTGGGGTCTGTCACTGAGGGTTCTAATACTGAGGAGTGAACGTGATCTATCACTGAAGGTTCTAGTACTAAGGAGTATACTGGGGTCTGTCACTGAGGGTTCTAATACTGAGGAGTGTACTGGTGCCTGTCACTGAGGGTTCTAATACTGAGGAGTGTACTGGGGTCTGTCACTGAGGGTTCTAATACTGAGGAGTGAATGTGATCTATCACTGAAGGTTCTAGTACTAAGGAGTATACTGGTGCCTGTCACTGAGGGTTCTAATACTGAGGAGTGAACGTGATCTATCACTGAAGGTTCTAGTACTAAGGAGTGTACTGGGGTCTGTCACTGAGGTTTTTAATGCTGAGAAGTGCACTGGGGTCTGTCACTGAGGGTTCATTGATGTAGACAACACATTTCTTTTAAGGCATATATTGTTTTTTTTCAAAACAATGTCAATAATAATTTCCATTTCCATTTAATAATATTGTTTTAAAAAAATTCATAACATTTTCAAAGCATTTTTAACATCATATTCACCAAGACTAAATTCTATCCTAAACACTTTGTGAATTGCAATACCAACCGGGCCATTTATCTTTTGCTTTGTGCTTGTAGAGCCTTCTATGTTAAAAAAAAACATTCTGCCCTTTAAAAAAAAAACGGATATATTATCATGTGTATGATATTAAAAACTCAAATGTAATGTACCCAATAGAAAGACATTTTATAAAATGCCAAAAATCATATCCTGACAATGTACATTTTGTAGCCCTGGATCATATACATCCTGATCTACGAGTTGGGGGGGGGGGACTATGATAAGCAATTATTACAATGTGAGTGTAAATGGATCTACCAGTTGAAAGCCAATGTATACATATACGCTTTAAAAGTTTAAAATTGGACTTTACATACTTTCTTATTGCTTGACTGTTCTGCTGTTTGTTTGTTTTTTGTTTCTGATTTATTTCCTGCACCTCTTTTGGCTATAGACTTGCTATTCTTCTGTGTTAATTGTGCTGCTACATTTTTTATTTTGCTGCTAATGCTGTGTGGATTTTTGGCTTAGTCTTTTACTTTATTGTTCTGTTTTGGTCTATGTTTGTATTTCAATGTTTAAACAATATTTGAATAAATCTCTCTCTATGAATACTAATATTGTATATACCTTCTAAATGCTAATTTAATTTCAAAAGTTATTTTCAATTTTCATTAACACTAAACCCAACAGTTCCACACTAGTACCCCAGTTGATGAGAAATCGTTGATGTTAATTCTAATATGGAGTACATACACAGGAATTGATTCCACTTTAAAAAATCCCCAGTCAGGCAGGTGAATATTACAGGCAATATCCCTATTGCAAAAATCCCTCCTACCTGTCTGATCACCATCCAGAGCTGAGCTGCGCATGCAGGGTACCTGACAGTTCTGGCTTCTGCTTCCTTTCCTGGGACTGAATAACCTTTACTTGATCCTGGCCCTGAAACTCAAGATGAACAAGGAGAGAATGCAAAATGAGGGTGGCACCCTACAATGAAACAAGGACAGGTGAGTATAGTGCGTTTGGTTCTGCTTTATTGCATAAAAAGTAAAGGTGACCTTTAATTTAAAAGTTGTGCAGCACAAGGCACAACATGTATTTTGTGATGCATTTCACTGCAATTACTTTTCCTGCTACTATAGTTGTGATTTAAGGATCCATAATAAATAAATGGCACTGCTGTGTCACTGTCTGTATCTGTCTGTCATTTGCAACCCTTATTTCTTGTACAGCCCTGCGTAATATGTTGGTGCTATAAAAATTCTATTTATTATTATGAATAATAATAATAATAATGTCATGAATAGTTGTCTTTGAGCTGTAGCAGAGACATTTTCATTACAGGAAGTGTATCCCTACTACCCGTAATATTATTTATCTGCTGATTGTTTTTGCCACTGACAGCTTCTAAAATGTAACTGAACAGGTTTCTGGAAACATGGGTAGCTCTGAGCTTTACATTTCACAACACTATAATCAGAACATTTTAGAAATGTCTGCATGTATTTTACTTTTGTCTTAGTATAGTATTTAAAAGTATAATATGCATTAACCTAAACAGATTCCAACAATATACCCAAAGCAAAGATGACTAGGAGATAAAAAAAACTGTCAGATCAGTTCTGAGTGTACCCATCGTGAAAGCAGCATGCAGTACAATGCACCTGTATACTAATCAGATAAGGAATTGATCAAGTCATCCCATTATTAGTGTCATGGGTGGAATGTGTGCATGCCTAGACAGGTGTTATTTGTCTACTCCTCCCAAACAATACCAGCTTAAGTTTTAGTGATGTGCTTTCTTGTTAACTATATTTAGTGTCACATATAAATATACCATTGGACTAAAATGTACACACAACACCCACACCTTGCCAGAACATATCCTCCCCGGAACCAGTTCTCTTGATAAGGAAGCCACATACCCCACTGCTTCATTTGTCTGCAGGTGTACTATGAAATTCTGGTATTTCTGGGGATGGGGGAGCATGTTACCCTGTTCCAGTGTTAGATATGGGAATGCAATCACCACACTTCAATAGAAGGGGAGAAGGAGCTCACATACCATAGGTAGGAGGGATGTCAGATTCTCTTTAATGTGGATGTGATAGGGTGCCGAAAAGCTGCCCAATCCATTTTACAACCCTTGGCCCCCTGATCAGTTTAGTTGCCCTTTTCTGCACTTTCTCCAGTTCCACAACAACCTTTTTGTTTACTGTTGCCAAAAACTAAACTGCATATTGCAGATGAGGTCTGACTAATGCTTTGTACAAAGGCAGGATTATGTCCTCACGGGAGTCTATACCTTGAGTTTTTCATGCCAATATTAAGTCTTTGATTTGCTACAATACTCAGTTCCTTCTTTTCATTGAGCCCCCCAAAGTTTTCATCCCGCTACAATATATGATGCTTGCACATGGCATGATGATGTATGATGCAGGTTATTTGCCTCCAAGTGTAAAACTTTACATTTATCAACTTTAAACCTAATTTGTCATATACCTGCCAAATTGAAACGCTTTGATAAATCATCGTGTATGAACGGCATTCCATTACATTGTTCAGTGTCATCTGCAAACACAGAAATGGTGCTTATAATCCGTAAACCCTATTTTATTTATAAATTATTAAAAAGTAATGATCCTAACACTGAGCCCTGGGGTACACCACCAATTATTGGAGGCAGCAATATAATCATGTGAACAGAACTTGGGATTGATACACATAAGCACAATTTGTGTACTTGAGTTGAACTCCATTTTATTGGTAATACTGCAGCTTTACAATTTGGGATCTGGAGTGTATGGGATAGAATGGGTGGGCCAAACACTCCATCCATTTCCCAGCCCGGGATTGGGAGATAGCTGTGCAGCACCTGCCAAATCCCAATAAAAAAAAACTGCCAGGGCAGACTGGGGGATGGAGCCTGAGCTCAGGGGGAGGCCTGCGTGGGGGGGTGGGGGTCTGAGGGGAAAACCCTCCGGTAGCCTTGTGTTTGGCACGGTTATCTGTTATCTTTGACTTGTCCTAGGTTAGGATTTAGTTTTGCTGCCTAAATTTGATAATTTCTGCTTCAGAAAAGCAATGTTTTCTATTTCTGAACGCTGGAAGAAGCTATTTTGTGTCTCTTACACACTGTTTTGGACAGTACGGCTGTGATCTCAGTTCCCACAAATAGAAGTATATCAGTATAATAGTATAATATACTCCCACAAGCATATACGTATAATAAATGACTGGCTTCTTCTGAAAGTCTGTCTGGTATTATTATTTTGAAGTGGCAGACTCAGAAGAAGCAGCTCAGAATATATTCAAGCTAAAAGATCAGCATGACAGCTGCCCATCCAGCAATTTGACAAGAAAAGTTGGGTGGCCAACACATTTCATAGGACAGGTTTTACACTAAGCTTATCCGTTATACAAATGAGTCCCAAAAGGCTGCAATTGTGTTCATGGCAATAAAAGACAACAAGAGATGACTCGGGTGTACTTTGTGTGCAGGGTTTCTCATATTAGAGTATTGAAAACAAAAAAAAGACAAAAACTTAAGAACAATTAGACCTTTGAAACCTTTAGTTTGAACCAGTTTCTGGAAACAGAGGGTGGTTGGTAGCCCTTTATATAGACACTAGTGAATGGACAAATAAATGTTTGACATATACTGCAAAGAATATGGAAACTAAAGCCTGAAAAATAAATTGTGTTCACTCATCACAATGGCCTGAAAACATTGCAATTTACTATTTTTCCACAAGAGGGCGATAGAGCGCAATAAATCCGGCTCTGCGCTCATAGTCCAAAATAGAAGCAGGTAGAGGATCTGTACAGATTATTCACCTTGATTTATTATGTCTGCAAACTGCTGGTCAACCTTAACGTCCAAACTATGCAAGAATACATTGTATACGTTCTGCTACTGCACCGCTTTTTGCTGAAGCAGAAACAGTGAAAAATTACACTGACTATTTTAGATTTTGGCATAGGTCACCCCTCTTAATCATTTTACGTGTATTGCTACTATGCATGCATGGCTCAAAGAACCTCAATTATAAACAGGTTCTGCATGAATTTTAAGTCAGTTTATTAATTACATCTTAATCTAAAATTAATCAATGTCTGAAACACATATGCTCCTAATTTATAAACAATTCCTGAACTCAAGCTTTGTGTACATTTGTCGCCAAAAAAGGTACAAGAGATTAGTTGTATGAGGAGGGACATATTATAAGGGCCTATAAAATATCAGATACCCTTATGTTATTGTATATAGGAGGTTCTATCGATCACAACCCTCACTAACTAATCCAAAGCAGAAACATCAATGATCTACAATCAGGCAGCTCGCACATATATGTGATTTTTACCTGCCAAAATTTCTATTTTTCTCCAGACATTCCTGAGATATACATAGCCAGGTGCATGATAGTACTAAGTTAGGAAATACAAATTGGCCATCCTTCTACCTCTAACCTACTCATTGGACAGTAAAGGAGTAGCAGCATTTCAGATTGATGATTTTTTCATATTGATCCCCCTTTTTCAATAATTTTACATCAACATGAAAGTCAAATAAATTGGAAGCATCGTTCACATAATGAATATGCAGCTCAGGTGATCACCTAATATTTGCGCAGTTATCTGCATGGTTGTTTATGGTGTCTAAAACTACTGGCACTGAAAGAACTTTACACCCGGGCAGTTAGCATTCTTTACAATGAGTTCAGCTCAGCAGTGGCAGCTACATCATCTCTTAAACTACATACACACATGCAATATTTGTTGTAGGAAAGGATCTTTTACGATCCTTTCCAGTGACTAAGGACTGCATGATGCATGAATGAGTGCTGTACATACAGCGGCGTTCTGCTCTATGGAGAGGGGAGGAGGAGAACGATGGAGTTGCACCCTGCTGCGCTCCCTCCCCCTTTGCTTCTATTAAGATCGATGGTCATCCATCGTCCTTGGATCCGCGAGGACGGTCATTCGGACGATGGATGACGGGCGCTGTACACATGCCAGATTCTGGTCCCAAATCGGCCCTGAGCCCTGGCCAGTCGTTGTTCACTTTTTTGGTTAACGATTATTGGACGATCAGTTGTTCGTTTCCAACGATAATTATTGCACGTGTGTACATAGCCTAACACTTGCCACAAGATTGCACACTGGTGTGTTACCATTAGTCTTATTGAATTCAAAATTGATGATAGAGGCACTCAAAAAAGAAAGACCTTTAACATTTCATATTGTGCCCCTCTTTCTAAAATCTATTCTTCTTCTCTCCAGTCAGACCTATCAGTATCCCCCAGGAATTATGGCTTTACCTTGAAGTGTGAGGCTCTTATTCCCTGAACCTGCACCTATTACTCCAGAGAGTCTCCATTCTAAACAAATTCCAACACAGTACTCAAACTAAACCATGCTAAACATGTGATGCTTCCTAAAGTCCACCACCACCTGGTGCATGAAATGTGATATTGTTATTGATATGATAAGGAGAGCTGCATAAGCACCTGCTGGGTATCACTGCCAATGCATTACAGAAAGCCACATTGGGAAACTGATCCTGAATTGCACAGAATGACTTGCCTCTGTTTATATTTATAGCAGATTATTCCTTTTCCACTATAGACTAAATAGCTACACAGTAATCCTTCTTTGTAAAGAAAGATAGGGAAAATGGTGATGTTACCAGACACAAGGACATTTGTATACATACCAGCAAACCTGCTGTCATTCTCAGAAGAGCGAGCGTCAGCAGTATGCAAATACACAAGTCACCTAACAAAGCAACCAGACTCAAGGCTTTACACCAGCACATAGCTGCCATTATTTTAATATACTTTCCATTAATACTACTACTGTTTGCAATGCATCACGGCAAAGCTACGATAATACACTGGTTAGTCATGGGGTACCATGTTCATTTATTTTGGATAGGGTGCACCTAATAAAGCTTCCCATTAAAGCCAAACTCCAGTCAAATAGAAAAGATACTCATTATTTCAATAATACCTTCTATTTTTTGTGTTTTAAACCAAATAGTCTCAGTACCTGAATTTGGCTTTGTGTTAGTCTCTTACATTATACTATATAACAAAATTCATGGTGGGAGAGGGGGAAGCAACCAAGGAAGCCAATCTGTTATGCAGCAGTGCAAAGAGCATTCTGACATGAGGAGAGATTAGAGAGATGAGCTTATCAGTATGCTGCTTCTCCTTTTACAGTCCAGTCACAGGCTGGGGAAGCGACGGTAGCAGAAAGTATTATTACATACAGCTGTTAAAATTTAGGTAATCTTCTCTTCTAGGCAGGGCTGTGTTGTATAAATCTAAAGGCTTGATGAACATGTGTATTTTATCTGTGGATTTAACAGTTTGCCAGGAAATCAGCTTTTACTACTGAAACATATGTTTATTAGGGAATAATATTATACTGTGCTATAGAATAAAAAGGATACATATGATGTCTCCTAGGTGTTTAGGTCTAACGTCTTTGTGTTATTAACTCAAGGAAATAAATTACTCAATAATGCAAGAAAATTGAAGCATTGAAATAGTTAGTTTTAAACGTTTTAAGATTTTATAGATTTACACAGCTACACCTGGTTTTATACAATATTGATAGGTCAGCATTTATTGTGTACTATGAGAGCATTGTTATTACAGGACAACTAAAAAATATATAATATATTGTATAATGTTGTATTTGCAATCTCTTTAATTACTTTCATTCTCTTGGTATCATGCACACAATATGTGTATAAGGATAGCTGTGAATGTCAGCAGATCTGCGTGTGCACCGACCACTAAACCGATTGGACAACATGGTAAAATCTACTACAACCTGAATCAGCAGGGCCACGCCCCTTAACACACGTCACAAAGCCAGCAACACAAGCAAGCCTTGCATTGTGACGTAGGCCTTGTTGTAAGGAATAAAGCATCCCCAGCATCCCTTCTGATATGTATGCTCCTTGCTGGTCCTACTTGTACCGGCTAGCGGGGCCACAACAGCTATTTCATGGGATTGGGCCTTTCAATTGCATCTATTAGTGAGAGCAATTCATGCCGATGGTCATATACAGAGTTCTTATGACACTGTACTCTCAACAATCACTCAAAAACTCTCACAAAGTGCTACAAAATTGTAATTTTGTCTGAACAAGATGTGACCAGTCTACAAATCAGCCTAACTATAGAATACATATATCCAATTCCATTGCAGATTATGCCTCTGAATAAGCATCACATTTTATCATTAAAAAGCAATCATATCCCTGTGTTTACATAAATACTTTTTGACTTGACTTTCACACTTGTGGAAGCTTATTTTCCATATCTTTAATATGATGTTATTATAGATATTTGTATTGTAGCCATTGGTGGGAGCTGTGCAGTGAAATGCATTTTATTTCTTACTCTTTCTCTCTGATAGAAAATTTGTACTGAGAAAACTACTGGTGCTGCCAATTCTGATCCCCTCCTGAAAATGCCTGTGGTCCCCATCTGTGACCTGTCACAAGCAGGAAGATTAGAAAGTAACTGTGATATACATACTTACTCCAGGTCAGTGAGTCAGGAATTGCAGAAGACTGTCCTAAACAAATGGCACCTTCCTGCAACACACACACCCCACTAAATGCTCCCAATAGCTACAAGTTTTTGGAGAGCATGTTAAGCAGAAGTACAATAGCCTGTCTGAGCCAGTGAGGGAGCTGGGGTGTTGCGGGCAGAGTTTTTGGCAGTTGATTAGGTATAGAATGGGCATATGATTGATATATTGATCTGACATTCATAAGGAATGTCCTAGTTTTTAACAAATTTTTGTTAGATTTGATGTTTTTACTGATTTTTTTACATGTAATCTATTTAAAATATTGCATAGTGTATGGTCTTCTTTAGTTGCTCTTAACTACTGTTGAGATATGTGCCCCATAGGGAGTGCCTTATTTGTTTGTGAGTTGGCTGAATGATAGATGCACATTGTGAGAAGGAGCAGTAAAGCAAAATGACTGTGTAGTGATGCAAAGCAGGAAGCAGATCCAGAAACATCTACAAAAAACAAGTTTTTTTATATGCCAACACATGGATAAGAATATTTACATTATTGTACAGTATTTCAGATTAGCTAGAAAGATTGTTCAGGGAGAGTCTTCTGCTTCTCCCGTATTGACCAATCACAGCCTACGGGCAGGTAGGTGACCCACATGCACTGCTCTAACTGCAAGTCACCTGGCTGGCTCTGTAAATCTCTGGACTGAATGTCCAGAAATAAAAAATGTCAAAGAGCCCCAGTGCCCAGATGAATAATTTGTACTGAGAAATCAGACAATATTTGCATTGCATATTGTGCATATTGTATATATTGCAATGGTGTCACGTTTTCTAAAGAGAATTATTGCGCGTGTGTACCTAGCCTTATGCAGCAATCAATGACATACGGTATATATATAAACAGTGAAAGGCTATGGGCAGGTAAAAGGAGACTAGCAGCATTGAGACATTATAATTAAAAAAGGCAAAGTGATTGTTGTTAGAGGATGAAGAGAAGTGAAAGTAGTAAATCACATGTTTATTTTCAAAGTTGCTTTAGGTGAAAGTATTATTAATAACTTTTATAACTTTGCATACCAATGTACCAAAACTTAAACAGGAAATGATGCGACACAGGCGCCACGGTATGCAGAGGGCACCAGGCTGGCAAGTTGGTTCTATAAGGGTTACAGGACAGCAAAACAGCAATCAGTCTATAAAAACAATCCTATTTGTAAGTGGCTTCTCTTTTGATTACTTCTTGAAACTTTTACATACCCAATCAATACGGTTGTTACAATTATTTTCAGCAAAGTATTCTATGAGAAATGTTTAATGTTCAGGAAATTAAAATAATTATTTTAAAATAAAAATGTGCTGAAAAAATACAGAGGCTACCACTGATGACTTTTCGTACTGAAAATACTTGTTCCTGGGCTTTTAGGATACCTAGGACAAGCATGCAGATCAAGAGTACTGACCTTACTCTGAATTACTAATCTGCATGGCTGTGAAGTATTCCTACTACACATGACAGAGTTACAATATGTGTCATTTGGCCCTTCTCTGTTATCATCAGATTTTTAAGTCATAGATCTCACAAAATATGAATTATTAAAGCACAAAACACAAAATCGTATATAAGCAATGTATTAAAAATGTGTTCTTACTTTGAAAAAGTGTTTATGCAGTCAATATGTACAGAGGCTGCTGGTGGTTTCACTACTTTTGACTAACACTAGAGGGCAGCAGAGTGGCTGAAATGTCAGCTTCCAGCCTGCAAAATGGGTTGCCTACTGGTGGAAGACATCCTGAACAGAGCATAAGTTGCAGCCTCAGACATGAAGGGTATACAGTTCTCTGCAAAAGATGTAGGGTATTTATGGGAAGTAATTGAACACATTTTTAGAACAACAGGAGGAAGGAATGTATCATTCATATATAAAACAAAATAAATATATTCATTTTATTTATAATAAATATAAATGTTTTGGCTTTAGTTGCTTTAGTGACTTTCCCATTCTACAAATGTTAAACGTCTGTAAACAAGATACAAAACCATATACTTTTTAGTGTTGCAGGACCAGGTCATCCAGTTTATAGGCTAAGCAAATATTTACATACACAAATGAAATGTGTAAGTTTGGACTGATTCACCTGATTTTATGACCCGAACACCCCTGCAAGTCAACATAATTCAATATACTTAGTAAAAGCACTATTTCATCAATAACACATCTTCAGGATATTGACTGGACAGTGATGGAGAAGCAGCACACTAATAGAACAGCATAGCTCTTCAAATTGTAAATCATCCTGTAAATAATTTTTTGTGATAGTATTTATAAACATTATTCAGATTAATTTTTCTAACTCATATTGTTTAACTTGCAGAAAAAAAACATCCTAAAAGACTGCAGGATGTATATTTAGTTTATAAAACTAGTAATAGCTAAAAACATATTTGTAATAAAACCTGAATGAATGTAAGATGAGAATATCATTGTCTTCTCCCTCATACATAGCATTATTTAATTTGAGTATTGCTTCAATTTTGGGCGCTGGTATACACAAAAAGCTACTGTGGGGTGCAGAGATGGGCAACTACAATAATAAGGGTCAGAAAGGACCTCAGATAATTCAGCTAAATGCAATCACCTTAATAATTGATAGAAAAAAATGTTTAATAGTCAGCAGAGCAATGGGTTCTTTACAGATAAATCTGTGAAAGTTTGGAATAGATTTCTGCAGAAACGGATTAACCTGTTACAGTAGAACCCTAGTAGTATTAGATACTTTAAAATATAATTTATATACTTTAAAATAAAATATAAATATAACAAGTGGCTTAGAATTCTGCTGTGCTTTTAGAAAATTGATCTACAGCAGCCATTCTCAACCATTCCATGAAAGCCTGAGGTTCCTCCAGAAGTTTTCAGGGGTTCTTTGGTGGCTGATTGATCCCCCCAAAAAAGCCTACACGGTCAAAGCCAACAGCGCCTGGCAGAGCCAAGTGTATAAAACCAAGAACCATTTTAGCGGTCTGTTAAAGTGGCATTGTGATCACCAATGTATGGGGTCATTCTACCCGTGGCAATCAATACAAATAGCATTTTTCCAATTGACTGATTATAGCAGGGGTTACCTGACACCTTGAAATTGTTTGAAGTGTTCCTCAAGGGTAAAAGGCCGATCCAGAGGTTTATCCCACTGCTTTTGGAGCCTAGAAGGAATTATATTCTGTTAAACTAAACTGAATGGCACATTAAAAAGGTTTTCCCTATCTCTCAATTAGATGTGATGAATATTATTGTTTATGTGTAATAAGAAAACAGTAATTGGCTTCAAATTAAGGGCCCATTCACACTTTGCTGTTTCTGTGTGTTACATTAATGCACATGTGCTTTGTGACACATCAATGTGCATTGAGTTTGCCAATCACCTACAATAATGGTTTGTGTGCTGTGCATGCATTATTGTAGTGCATTCTGCAACTTATTAAAATAAATGGGCTGTCTTCCCCCAATGAATTGTAACAAGCAGCCTAACCTAGATCAAAGCATATGTGTCAACACCCTGCAACTTTACACTTTTGGGCAAGACTTTATGCCCATCCACATGGCCATGCACATTAAATGCATCGTGCGTTTATTTTGATTACAGCACACAGCAAAAAATTTAATGTGCTTTTCTATTTGCTGCATACAAAATTCTGCTGGCGCGTTTTGTAGTCCCTTGTCTCAATTAAAAAGGAAAGGACTGCTATAATGCAACACAAGTTAGTGTATATGGAAAATACAACATAACTGGCATGGGGTGAATAGACCTGTTTCCTGAACACAAACATTTGAAGAAGTTTCAACCTCTGCATCTTTTTTTTCAACTTCCAACAAAAGGTAGAAATAAACCAACAAACCGATCAATAAAGGTGACATAAAAGTGACTTGTATTTAAACAACGATCTTTAGCAGAGCTAGGAATGATCCTGAGAATGAGAAATAAGTTCTCATACAATAAGCAGGGAACACAATAAAAGTGTTGCAGCATTCTCCAAGCATGCAGGCAGAGAGGGAGGGAGGGAAGGAGGGGTCACGTGCACAGGGATGCCGAGGCTGCAGTGTATCCCCTGCCTTATACCCTGCACAGCTCGCAGACACATCCTGCAAGTCAGAGCGCTGAGCAGCAGCGCCGCTTCTGATACCCTGGACAGCGCTCACCCAATCAGCTCCAAGCCAGCTCCTCCACACTCTGCCTGCCAAGCTTCAACCTCTTCAGCATGGTATGTGCATTGTACAGGAGGGACACTCATACTTCATCCATCTTCTGCATGCATGCCTAGGGTTTATTAGAGAGGGCTTTGTGATGGGGGATAGGTATGAATGTTTATATATATGTACTGCAGCAACAAAATGCAGTTTAGCTTACATTCCCTGTTGCTACTAATTTTTCATGCAATTTGAAAAAATGTTGGAACTTCACTTCTTTAAATTGCAGGGAAGTGTGCCCCTCCTTGACCAGACACATGGTAATATAGCTTATCCTCTTCACCCAGACTGTATGTAAGGTGAAGCAGCTGTCTGCTTGGCTTGTCACATGTGTGATCTATCCAATATTACTGTAATCCCTATCAGGCTTCTGCTGTACCATATTGCATGTCCACCAGATTGGCATCCAGTGCTTGGGATGATTGTAGGTTTATTGCATTCAGTGTGAGCAGCCTGGGTAAAAGTGTACTTTGTAATCAAGGAAAAAACATTGTATCTCTAGGCAGCAAAGCCTCTGTAGGTCAGTCAGTCCATGCACAATGAACAATATATCTAGCTGTCAATGAAAGACAATGTGCACTTCACTGCTATTAGCACATGTCTGTGTATTAGGTATGTGATGAAGGTAGGTGGATCACATTAGCCATGCTGAAGCTGTCATCAGTTTGATATGCTCATCATTGTGTTGTAAGAACAAGCAAGAGCACTGATTATTGTAGTGTAAGCAGTGTACTAGATGGGAAGGGGTTGTACAAGGGGAGGAGAGCATGGTGGGCTGAGGATAGGGGCGGGATATTTCTTATTTCATTCTGTAAAGTGGGGGGAAAAGAGAGAATCCAAAGGGATGACCTAAAAACACTGCCAAGGAAACGCACAGCAATACGGATAATACAACTCTTTCACTGGGCTGATTAATGGAGCCGGATTCTAGATGGCTCAGACAAGTATTGTGGTATCACATGCTGCACTGAATAAATAAAAGTAATCATGGGGAATACCTGAACACTCCTGAAAGCTGAAACCTAGAGCAATTATCAAGAAACTCTAATAATATCTTCTCTATGTTTTCATTTTATTTCTATAGAACAAAATATTTATCCTCAGTAGGTAAAAGACACACATGCAATATTTATCGTTTGAAACGCACAATAAATAATGGCTTATAATCCCTAACATTAAAAGTGAACCACTGGTCGACGATGTACAAGGAATGTCGCTGGAAACAAACCACCGCCCCGGCGGATCTGATTGGGCGACGATCGTTCGCTATCTGTTGTGTGTACGGTCGTCCAGTGATCATGAATTGTTCTGCGGTACACTTTCTCTGGTACACGTCACTTCCTGCATCGTTTAAACAATCGTATCTAGTGTGTACATTATTGGTCGATTATATTTGAACAAGTGTATCGTTATAGCGTGTATAGAATTGTGCAATATATGATCGTTTAAATAGTCGTTAAATGGTCGTTCGTTTTCTAAAGAGAATTATTGCGCGTGTGTACCTAGCCTTATGCAGTGAACTTTTAACAAAAAAATATTAATGGATAATGATAGACCTCTTACACTGGGCCACATGTGTTCCAATGATATTTCCCCCACCTACTAGATTGTAAGCTCTTCGGGGCAGGGTTCTCCCCTCCTGTATCACTGTCGGTATTAGTCTGTCATTTGCAATCCCTATTTAATGTACAGTGCTGCGTAATATGTTGGCGCTATATAAATCCTGTTTATTAATAATAATATTAATAATAATGATAAATTGGGAGAAGTATCTGAGGAGCAACTGGATTCTTCTTTTGGTCTTTGACTAGAAAATCAGCAAAGATAATCTATCTTTATATGGGTGATTTATATGGGTGATGAGGCTCATCATTCCACATTGTTTAAATTTGCCATCATACTATATTTTCAAGCTAATGAACCCCAGCAAAAACAGAATCTTTTCACAAAACACTAAAACTAAATGCACAAAAATAAAAATGTCTTTAAATGTTATCTGTATGTACTGAAATTTTTATTGAGGTATCTCATCACTGTCCCCATATTTATAGTCTAATTATTTCACACCGATGATTTAGCTTACTAGTATAATCAAACAATGGGAAGCGAGCAAAAGTGACCAGGAGGAGTTAAACACAAACTGAGCTGAAAACAGTAAAATGCAGATGTTTTTGTGCTCTCTTAGGATTAGGAATATAGAATTCAGACAGCCGGGATTTGGACAGAATTAATAGAAGGTTGGGACAATGAAAAACTATCCCTCCTGTTTTGTGTTTTTTTTTATTGTAGCTTTGGTTTGCTTATGCTGTCCCATTCAGTAAATATATTGGCATTATCCCAGTGTTCCCAGCCACTAGGATACTAGCATTCTGAAACTTTTTGTTTCCTAGCAGTGCGTGAGTTGCTTCTGATGAGTCCTCACACAGCACCAAATTTGCATTCATACAAATGCATGCTTTAGTCCATAGATTCTCAGATTTCTTGTGGGTCTAAAACCGGCCACACAGTTTATGATCTAGTTGTACAAACTGTCTGCAACTTCTTATAAATTTACAATGCATATGAAAATCTGACTGCATGCTGTTTTACAATTCCTTGTTAGATTTACCAAGAATATATACGGTATTATGAGGTCCTACTTAGACTATCCTTCCAATTTGTATCCCATCAAAATGACTAATGTGCTATTAGATCTAAAGAAGATTGTATAGTCAGATCATATTGTAATGTGTGGGAAATTTTGGATTGATCAAGACTATTTATTGTGATGATCTACCTAAACAATTTTTATCCAACCAGGTTTTCGCTTGCATTACATAACCATAGTAGATCTAAAACAGAATATACAAACCTTTTTTATGTATTATTTTATGTATGATCAGTTTAATTGTTTCACTGTTCACTTTTTCTAGAAGTCCTTAATATTATTTTTATGGTAAGCTGAAATATGTTTAAGAGAACTAACAGAACAATATTACTGGGTCTCAACTTAGAATCTAGAGTTGCACATCTTCTCTCTAGTAGTACTGGATATAAACTGTCAGCTAATATAGGAAATCCTAAATTCAGAAAATTCCAGGTGGTGCTTTAAGTTTCACTCCAATGTGGTAAAGTGCACATGTATAAAAAGTCATATATGTATGTTTTACTGTAGAACTTCCCTCACCCTGGCATATTGGAGTTGAATAAAGGAGTAGAGCTCACTAACATAGTACAGTGAATGAGTGAATGATCATTCTGCAAAACATAATCCACTTGTTTTATATAATGTGGTGCAAATTCACTTTTAATATCCAATCACATGCAAGTACATGATAGTCAGATCATTGTCATGAATGGCGGCACGACTGTAAAAAAAAAAGATTTTTGTTTGCACAAGACTGTGGCTGACGTCAGTAGAGCTTCTCATTTACTAAAATAAGTAAATTATCCCTTGCAGAGAGCTAAGTGAACAGCTTAAACTGCTTTAGTAAATCAGCCTCATTGAGTGAATGGTGTTGAGGCTTTATAGAAAAAGATCTGTAATTTGCATTCATGAAGAATGTTGCCAAATATATCACTGGTGAAATAGCTCAGGACATTCATACAGGAAGGTGATAATGATGGTTATTATCAGTGCTGTGTGAGTAAACAGACATTTAATAACTGCTAAAACCAAAAAATAGTTAAATCACCTCTGCCCCCAGGGAATTCCATTGTTTTGTGCGAGTAGAGTAACTAAGCAATGGTGCTGCCCAGCAAACACTCAGTATGGTAAAGTCCCAGGTATCTCAGATTTCAAAATTTCATATTACAATTTCTGTGCTGTTATGTGCTCTTTACATAAACCAAGTTTGCATCCTGGCTGCTTAAAAAATATATAAAAAGATGCAGGTTTAAAGCAGAACTCCAGACAGATAAAAAATACTAATATTATAGCTCTGTGCTAACTGGGAAGAAGGTGAAGCAGCACAAGGAGCAAGTAATCTGTCCTTAGTGCTTATATGCTAACAAGGCATGCCAACAGTTGGAGGGATCAGGGTGACAGAGGGGTAATTCTATCAATGCTTCTCCTTTTACTGTCACAAGCTGGGTAAGGGACCAGAATGGAAAGTGTGGCATAACTGCAGCCGATATAAATCATATATTTTGCTCTTCCAGGCAGGGCTGTGGTGGGTGGTAGAGCTGTGTAAATCTCAGGATAGGATGGATAGACATACAGATCTTCTGGCAGATAAAACAGATCTGAAATATCTATTTCATTTGTGAATATAGCTGTTTATCTACTTTGAAATTTGAATTCCAGGGAAAGATAACTTGTGATGGTTTCCAAGTTTCCATTACCTTTGTGACAAACCTGGCAGTCTTAAAAATTAATTTGTTAATGTGAATGTTCACAAGCAGCGAATGTGAAATCTGTTTTAATGGTAACATCCGACTGGGTGACAAATGTTTACCTTGCCAAATGATTCGTAAATGGTGGTTGTCAGAGATGGTACCCCCTCCTAAAAGCCCCCTGCCAATGGGAACAGTGCTCTCTACATTAAACACCTGTCTGCTAGCAGGTTACCAAGTATATAGTGGGCAGCATTCTCATTGGCTGGTGAATGGGTGCATGGTAAAGATGGTATCATCAATAACAATCAACAAGCATTTGGGATGCTTCACACCCTAGCAACAGGCTCACATTGGGGCTTGGTATAAGCTTTTGAAGTGATTTTGCAGCAGGTGGACTTTCGCAATCTCAACTTGTCCATGATACAACTTTTTTTTTTTTTGCCTTCTGTAGAACAATCCCAGAGTAAGCTTATACCGAGTATAGCCACAACATTTTTAAAATTCAGTTTCTACGTGGAATTTCTGTATTTATAACAGCATGTGTTGGGAATCCTCTAGTAACAGAGTCAATGAACTCATTATCTGCAGGTGTCTTTATCGGCATGTAAAGTTCATAGAGCTTCTTGCTTTATTGAACTTGCTTCAATGCTTTGAATTGACATTCATATTTTACCAGAACAAGTGATAGATATTTTCTTTTCCAAATTTTAATATCTGCAGCGTACCATTTGTTGTATGAGCAAGTCAGGATGTTATTCAGAAATTCAGAAATTATTACTATGTCCCATGAGGGTTCATTCACACCATAATAAGCATTAAAATACAAGATATAATGTGATACACAAATTGCTGTGATGCATATCTGTGGTGCATTGAAGCTTATACCCTTGGTGAAAAACAACATTTTCAATATGATTCTAATACATTACATAAGACTGATTGTGATAGTGATGTGGAACACTACGTTATGGTGGGAATGGGCCTTGATACACCTTAATTAGAAATGACCCGCTCAAAACGCAGTACGGGGCAAAGCAGGTGAAACAAAGGGATCTAAAAAGATTTACTATTTACATAGTAGGTTAGTCCATCAAGTTCAACCACTAGGGAAATAAACAAATCCCAGATATATACTATAGACATAGTTGGTCCAGAGGAAGGCAAAAAAACCCCTGGTACAACTTGCTTCAACAGGGGAAAAAATTCCTTCCTGATTCCATGATGCAACCCTGGATCCAACAGTCTCTGTTATTTTTACTTTAAAGCCTTAATACCCTTAATAAGCCCCTTAATAAGCCTTTTCTTAAAGCAATATATAGTAGTTGCAGAAACTACTTCCTGAGGGAGCTGATTCCACATTTTCAATAACCTTACATTGAAGAATCCCTTCCTCATTCGGAGCTTAAACTTCTTTTCCTCCAGACACAAAGAATGCCCTCTTGTTCTTTGTAATGACCTCAAAATGAATAATTGGGAAGAGAGTTCACTATATGGACCATTTATATATTATACAGGGTGATCAGATCCCCCCTTATACGTCTCTTCTCAAGGGAGAATAGATTCAGTTCAGCTAATCTCTCCTCATAGCTGAGCTCCTCCATTCCTTTTATTAGTTTAGTTGCCCTTCTCAGCACTCTCCCCAATTCCACAATGTCCTTTTTGTGAACTGGTGCCCAAAACTGGACTGCATATTCCAGATGTGGTCTGACCAATGCTTTGTACAGGGACAGGATAATGTCTCCATCTCTGCAGTCTAGTCCTCTTTTAATACAAGAAAGTACTTTACTAGCTTTATATTTTGCAGCTTGGCATTACATGCTGTTATTAAGTCTATGATCTACCAGAACCCCCAGATCCTTTTCCATTTCTGACTCCCCAAATGTATTTCCCCTGGACAGTATGAAGCATGCATGTTGTTAGTAGAAATACAAAGTAGAAAAAAGGGAAAGTGGTTATATGTCTTGGTAACACCATGGTTTGATGTACAATAACAATCAATAGTACCAGTTATGAAGGCAAATAAAGGCAGACCAATGGACCAGATGAGACGGAGGCTCATTTTCCTAAATCACAAAGTGCGTATGTTTTGCTGCAAAACAACCAATGGGAATAGTATCATGTGGAAGCTGCTCACCTGTTTCAAACATTGGTCAGTTGCAGAAAAGACATTCCAACTGCCATGAACCTTAAGTCACCTCTCCTACCCAAACCTTTCATTGGTCAATCAGGGAGCTGCAGGATGTAGATAGGATTGTTCTGGTGACCTCCATACTTGTAAGCATGTTTAGTATTAGGGTAACAAGCACTATTCAAAATGATAGAATTCTGGTTGGCCCAGAGTAAGCCCTGCTGGGCAGAAAAGTACAGAAATCTGTTTTTTCAAAAACTGATTAAAGTAAATCTACTAGGTGTGTATAAAATGCATTATGAGACCAATTATTGGTTATGTTACAGAATTTAGTGATTCCTGTTAAGGCCAATCTTTCTGATTTAGACACCACATTGGCTGGAGTTAAACTGAACCCATCACCAGTGCTGTTTCCTGCTTTAATACAATGATTCAGGTTCAGTGTGTACAGCAACCATTGGTAATTTGAGGCCAGGAGATGTATGGATTCTTTTATCTGTGTCCTAATGATTTTTTCTTCTTTATAATAGATTTATTCTTGCTAGGTGATCATAAAAGTAGTTACAGCTACACACATCTTTAATGCTTATGTAGGAGCCATTTAACCTTCTGAAACAGTGTGCATGTGTGGATACATCTATATTATATAAATATTCCTGACAAGGTACACATAAATGTCCCATTAAAATGTAACATACTAGAGCCTGTTTTTTAAATAAAAATTCTAATCAATGCAGAGCTTTCACACAACTAGACGTCATTAGTCTGGGGGCCAGCAAAACACAACCTAGTTTAGGTCACCCCTGGACCTACCCCAGCCGTGTGCAATAAAAAGCAGTAAAGGGATAAAACATTTTCTTTGTCACTACTTTCTATGCCTATAACCATGCGTGTTACCATATCTAGTAATCCCTACCTATACCCATACCTACCACAGTTTACTTACAGGGGATTACAACAGCCCAAATCCATCCTAATGGATACAAGATGCTGGGACATGCTTCCACATAACTCCAATTTTGGCTGGACTGACTCCATAATGACTTTTTTTATTTCTGCCCAAGGAAACTTTTTCAAATCTAAATTTTACAATTTTGTTTTTGTAATGCAGGATGAATGTAGGGTGTTATAGGAAACATACACTTTCTTCTCAAATATTTGGTCATACATGAAACTCATTTTATGTAAACTGATAATGACCTTATAAAAGTAACTTTAGTGTTCAGAGTAATGTGATCATTTGTTTTGTTGCTAAGGGGCAGTCTATTGCTACTTGTTTAAGAATCAGTGCTACTGAAAAACCTCATACACTTCATTGGGACAACACTGATAGATTAGGGAGGAACAGACTGTCCTTGCTTGTTGTGCGGGTCCCACACTATGACAGATTTCAATACTCAACTCCTTTAAAATTGTTCTGCAGGTTAAATGTCTTTTAATGTATAAATCTTGAAAGCTGAAGACAAATGTATTCCTTAAAATGAATGTATACTTTAAAGCATGTTGCTTTATTCTTCTTTAACATTTCTCTTCATTTGCATCCTATTCTTCTTTAACATTTCAGTGTCTTCATTTGCATCCTGTTTCATTATTCATTCCATGTTTAATTTTAGATACTGGTTAAGTATCACTGGCTGTCATCTCTTCCTGGTCATTCTATCTCGAGCTATCTTGTTTCATTGATATCATAGAGTCACATCTGTGAAAGAATGTGTGTGCTGCAAATTTCAAAGTAATATCCATTTATTAATGTGTTGTTGATGATGTAAACTATTAATTGTGTTATACAGCTCCCTGACTGCATTGACAGCATGTCAGTATTCGCTACTTTTAGGGGGCTTTCCAAAGTTCAAAGGCGAAAAATGGTCCTAAAGTGTATCTAAAGTTTACATTGTTCTTAGTTATGGATAAAAGAAGGTAACATTTTTTGTGTCTGTGTTTTTAATTAAAGAGATTACCTTTTTTTATGTCTCGAAACAACAATAAGAATGCAAGATCTCTCCCAAGAAATAGAAATCATGTCATGTGTAAGAACGACCAGGCAGCTTTGATTTGTCTTTTGGTTCACCCCATCTCTCCATGTGTATATATATACGTATATACCAGGATAATAACCAGGACAAATACAAAAGGTATGCTGAATTTCCTCAGCTGGGACCCAGACAGCTATAACACCTGTCAGTGGTTTTTAATCCTTTCTTAGAGATGCATAAATCCAATCCTAGATTTCAGTGGCTTTCCAATCACTGCACATGCTTTTTTCTAAGCTGTAAAGAGACAAGCAGCAATATGTCCCCCTTGCAGCAGTGTCCAGTCATTAAATCTAGCATTACTCCACTTTACAACTTGCGGCAAGGTCGAGGTTTATCTTTTTGATAAAAACATTAGATACCATTGATCAACAGGTGTTGATTTAGCATTCTATTTCTTCTAGTAGGTGAACACCATGCCAGTTTGTAGATATCAAAATTTTGTCAAAGGGTTCCTTGCATGACAAAAATTCCCTTGGTACGGGATGCAAAAAGCAGACCAGTGTATTTGTTTTTTAGATGGTGAATGTAACTAAACCAGGTATTTTAACACTCCCAGGACTATTTGTCATGATGTACATATCCTTCACTCTTCCCTAATCCAGTCCATATTATCTTGCGTACTCCCAGAATTTGCAGACTGTAATTTCATATTTCTTCTGTAACCTTAGCAAGCCTTTCTTCCTCTTATTTAGCTTTTTACAGAATCCAAATCTGGTCTTGATTTTAATATTTTTATAGCTGCACAATGGCAGCGTTCTTGGCACTGACTCAGAAAACTGCAATATAACTTGTATATATCATATGTATTTAATTTAAAAGTGCAAATATAGCATGCCGAAGGAAAATCCCAGTCAATTTTTTTATTCCTGAGCCTCTTGAGTATACTGAACAGCATTCCTAAAGTGCTATTCAGTAAAGTGTTATCGCATCCTAATGTATCACAGACATTTACTCTTTTTACATTATAGACATTACATAATTGCCCCTAAATGAGTCTAAGAAAGACTGTCACTCATTTGTAGTGCTTTTCATCAGTTGTATTTTTTGAGTTATGAGCTTTATTCTAAATACCTAAAGAGCCAATGGTCTCTACTCTTTTGACCATTGTGGCTGTCTCTGTCTGGAACATATAGTCCAAGCTTTCTTAATCCCCATGAATCCTATACTCTTGTCAGTAGCTACCCTGATGATTCTCTCACCCTCCACACCAATAAAAGCACATCTGCTACCATGTTGTTATTATTCATAGAGGCATTATAACATTGTTTTACTATTTGTTGGCCCTTAACATGATTCATATGATGATTCATATGATGATTTAGGTAAATTGATGATTTAGGTAAAAAAAACAGATCAATAATGCACATATATATATATATATATATATATACACATACCTATATTAACATGATGACAGCAGCAAGTTTACGACGAAAAAAAAAAAAAAAAAGGAAAAGTTCTTTCTCTACTTTATAGGGAAGGTAATTATTTTAACAAAGTTTTTTCTGACTTATAAAAATAATACCAATAACTTTGGAACAGACCCATTTTACCTTCCTCTACTATTTACTATTAAAAAGCATATTAGTATTCAATAAAGTATAACTAATACATATAGACAGGATTAAACCCATTGTATCTTTATACCAGTGTAGTATATATGACTATAGACAATGTGGGGCATGTCCTTGTAGTGAACATTGTGTTCACATACTGCAAGAAGATAGTATGATGCATTTCCAGTCATCGACAGCAATATTATTCACATGTCAATTTTTTTTAGAAAAGAGAGGTTTTTATGGTTAGGGTGATTAAGTCATTTAGTTGTTTGATTTGCTGCCACAATATGGGAAGATCATGTGGTACTGTGCATATGAACTGAAGTGCTAAATATTATACCCACCTCATGGATAAAATGGAGACCACTCGCTGACCTTTTGTAACAGTTTATACTTGCTATCCACCAGCCATCTTTAACACACGATCTAATGTCATTATATATTCCTAGTGTATCCAAAATACTTCCCAGCACCCAGGGCATGTTTTTTTTTTTTTTATCTTTTTACATTGTCCATAAATTATTGTCCTTAGAGCGTTGGAGTACTATACTGACTTTAGCCTTTTTTACTCCAGGCAAAATAGGGGTCAAAAAACATGTAGCCCACTCTTAAAATGCACCAACCTAGTTACTTTGAAAAAGTTCATTAAGTTGAACCAAAAAAAAATTACAAAATGATTTGAAAACTGATTATACAGATGTTTTTTTTAGCATTGACCTCCCTGGCTCAATGAAATATTATTTTGGTCTTTGAACATGGACCTTACACATTGTGGAAACATGTTTGAGGATCCAATATTTATTTTTATGTATTATGTGAAGTTAAATAACCTTTATAACATTTGGAATCCTCTTAGTGTGTGTCCTCAGTCAGTGTTGCTTAATCATTTTAGTTTGGTGTAAAAGATGACTTTGGTGGAGATGTTTTGTGATTCAGCATGGGAGTCCTCACATTTGTTTGATACAATTTCATCATGGGTATTAGCTTTCACTGACCCCAGATATTATGTTTGAGTTGTAGAAATAACAATTGTCCCTTTACCTGATATATTGGTGATTTAGAGACCTAAAACTGGGCAATTTATTGTATAAACCTGTTTTTCACAATATAGCACTGGAATATTTTAAAGACCTTTTTACCGTACATTAAAATTATTTATTAATATTATTGTTATTATTAACAGGATTTATATAGCACCAACATATTACTCAGCGCTGTGCATGAAATTGGGAATTAGACTATTCCCCTTTTCTTTATTACAGCCACACAGTCATTTAATCTCCCAGTATGATTTTGCATTTGAGGAGGCAAATGGAACCAAAGCAGATCTGTGTAAACATGAAACATACAAACTCCATCTGGAATACATAATTTTAGGGTTGGTTGCTGATGACCCTGCCCTCCATAACAGTAGCTATATTATGAGATGTTACTACTACTGGTGCTATCCGAAATATGGTAAGATAGGCAAGCATAAGGATCTGGGTGACTCTGGCAAGGGCCTAAATGTGATCGCTAGACAACTGGTTGAGAGATTCCCTAAAATGCCAAGTCCTGTGTGTTGTTTCAGTAAGTAGTGGTTAGTACCTACCAAAAGTGGACCAAGGAAGGACTACTGGTAAGTGACAAGTGACTGATGTGTGTGTGCGTGGTGGGGGGAGCATGGTGTATATGGTTTGATCACAGAAAAGCTATTGTAGCACAAACTGCAGGAAAACCTAATGCTGGCCATACCAGAATGAATATTGAGTGTGTCCCAGCTTGCTGCATATAGGGCGTCCTACAATAGGACCTGAGAATCAGAACTGGATCTTAGAGCAATGAAAGAAGGTGACCTGGTCTGTTTAATATTTTTTTTCAGGTTAAAGATATTTAGGTGCTGGTCACAGAGAACAGATGGTGGTAGTATGTATTACAGGAAATTGGCAGGCTTATAGTGGGAGCATGACGTCAAGAATCTACTGACAATGTCTGAGAGACAGAACAACTTCCATGGTGTTGTGAGGTTTTGGTGGCTGAGCAATCTACTCAATACAAGGCAGGTTTCTTCAATGTTTTCAATGATCAGTCTATACCAGAGGTCAGCAACATATTTCACATTAAAGCAGATCAATCTTTGTTAGATGATACAAGCTGCCATTGCTGACCTGGTTCTAAAGAAAACTGCTTGCCTGGTTCTGATCTTCTGAATCATTGACCCAGAATGAGTGCACAGCTCAGGTGTCCAGCTAATGGCTGTAAACTTGTGCTGTAGTTATGTGTATGTTTGTTTCAAGTATATGACTGAAACGAAAAGATGTGCTTCATATCCAGACAATTAGCCACCAGAGGTTTTACGTTTATACCTGTTGCAATTAGGGGAGGGAGGTAAAGGGTAGGAACAAATGTCTTCTCTTCTTTACGTATAATGTCTGCATCCACAGTCAAGCTTACTCTGTCACTGGGAGCAAGGACACTTTTTCATTGCAATGAAGATGGGTTTTGACCAAAAAAGCAATGCTATATTTTCAGTGATATAGCGCATGACTTTTTGGTTCAGTAAAGCTTTCCCTAACAGACATATTCATTTTTTGTTTTATTAATTTATTTTATTTGCTGTATGGGAACAATTTTTTATTTTCAGTGTATATAGCACACTGTATTTATGACTTTTTGTATATCATATTGTGGTCTTATGTCTTCTATACTATATATACTGTATTTATATTAATTTAATGTGTGTGTTGGCTTAACCCAGAGATCGGCAAACTCCGGCCTTTAGGCCAGATACGGCCTAGCCGGTAGTTTCTTCCGGCCGAACGCCCCCTGGCCGAGCCAGCCTAACAACAAAAACAAACTACCTGAGCCGGAGCTCCGGAGCCGCATGCAGCTCTTGAGCCTCCGTGTTGTGGCTCCCTTTCTACTTACCGTGGACGGTGTTAACACTTCCGCCGCCGGGTAAATAGAGACCATTCCTTCTCCTCCATATGCATTGCGAAAGAAATGGATTTCCCTTCAGGGGGCGTTCCTAGTTATGGCAAGTCATTAGGACAGGACGTGAGAGAGAGTCTGGCCTAGTGTGCTCCTGCCTACCCCTGAAATGGACTAGTGGCCAAAAAAGTTTGCTGACCCCTGGCCAAACCAATCATTTTTGGTAAATTCATTTTTTTATGGTTTGCAAAACGGGTTTGGCAAGGGTGTGTCATTTTTCTACATACTTTGTGATAAAAAAAGGTGTCCCTCTATCCTATCTCCAGACATTGAAGTGTATGGTAATAGCATGTTCTATTTGCGACCATTCTTCTTTGTAATGTTAGAGGCTGGTGTACAGCTTCAACCAATTACACAATTTCACTTGAGTCCACTGGGCATCCACCAGTACAGATTGTCAGGGGATGATCTCAAGGCTCAGAATTTCGGTACCTAAATTTGTTGCATTTAAAATTGTGTTTAATTTGTTTTTAATTATTGCACAACTTTAATTTTTTGTTTTTGGTTCAGCTTTAATTATATACTCACTTCACTTAAAAAAAAAAACAGTTGAGAATGTGGTTGTAGATTTATTGGTGTTTTGTTATAGTAATTACAGGGTACGGAGAATATCTAATCCAGATAATACTGTCTTTTAGTTAAAATTTCAGAAGCTGGAGCAGATTTTTTTTAATGCTGACTGGCTAATTTTATAGAAGTATAAAAGTCACTTGTGTTTGTAATGGTCAAAGTGCTGCAGTAGGAATACATGAGGTGACTTGTGGTGTTCTTTGTGTCCTGATTGAACCGCTAACTGTGGACAAGATAAAATAAACGGTCAGGTGAGGTACACAGTTCAGTATTTACAGACAAGGACAGATAACAGGATCTCAAACTGCTTACTTTATAATGCATAGGGCATGTTCTGAAGCTGCAGTAGGGATCATAGATCATATAGTATAAGATGGTATCTCTTAGTTTATGCATTGTTTCTTGTTCTCAGCATTCACACGAGAGACACTTCCTAGCACCAAATGTTTTGCATAAGATTTGCCATAAGTACCACTACTCCAGGCACTATATGTTCATTGAGCCTTGCTTCAATAATATTTGTTAGAAAATAAAAACATTTAACTAATTGCTTTGAGTGACATTATTACTCTTTTAAAATATGCAATGATATATATACAGGAAAACAAAAAACAATTCAGACTATTGTGTCAGTTTATTTCTTTATAAAATAATAGAGGAACAAGTATGTAGAAAGTTAATCAGGTCTGAATAAGATACGATTGGGGTCATTTTATAGTAAAACTTAAAGCATACATAAAAAAATAGACAATTTATTTGCAAATTACTAGTCAATAAATGTGCTGGCTAAATTAGTTTTATATTTTGCAGACTTTTCTTTATTTTTATTCTCCTGGCGATCCTGCCAGTATACACTTTCTAGGATGACTGCATGTAAGTAAGTATTAGAACACAAATGAGGGTTTTCTTTTACAATGTGTAACTACATCCTTCAGCCACTAAACAGTGCTTTATTCTTTTAGGTTAGATAGTCCTTCAAGCAGGTAAGTGCAGGCTTGGAGGGATAGTTAGTGGTGCAGATCTAGTGGAGGAAGAGAGAACTGAAAATGTCTCATGACTGACTTTCTTTTTTACAGTGTTCCTGGGGTTATTATTATTAATAATAATAATAATAATAATAATAAACAGGATTTGTTTAGCGCCAACATATTACGCAGCACTGTACAATAAATAGGGGTTGCAAATGGCAGACAGATACAGACAGTGACACGGGAGGAGAGGACCCTGCCCCGAAGAGCTTACAATTTAGGAGGTGGGGGAATTTACACACAATAGGAGGGAGATATGTAGTGATGGGAAGTAGTGAGGGTTTCAAAAGACAGAAGAAGATGGGTAGACAAGTTTGCAAAAATGGGTTTTGAGTGTTCTTTTAAATGAGCAGAAAGTAGGAGCAAGCCGAATAAGATGAGGAAGACCATTCCAATGAGTTGGGGCAGCTCTAGAAAAGTCTTGTATCGTGCGTGTGATGAGGTTATGAGCGAGGAAGTCACTAGTAGGTCATCAGAGGAGCGGAGAGAGCGGCCGGGGAAGTATTGTTTTACCAGGTCAAAAATGTAAGTGGGACAAAAACTGTGGAGAGATTTAAAGGCAGAGCACTGGAGTTTGAATTTGATTCTAAGGTGAAATGGAAGCCAGTGTAGAGATCTGCAAAGAGATGCAGAGAAGAGAAGAGGAGTGGTAGGAAGGATGGATGAATCTGGCTGCAGCATTCATAATAGATTGGAGTGGAGAGAGTCGGGTTAGTGGAATACCAGAGAGGAGGATGTTACAGTAGTCCAGAGGAGATATGATAAGAGCATGTACAAGGAGTTTAGTGGTCTCTGAGGACAGGTAGGGGCGGATTTTGGAGATGTTGCGTAGGTGAAAGTGACAGGACCTGAAAATGTTCTGAATATGGGGGGTAAATGAGAGGGCCGAGTCAAAGGTGACGCCAAGACAACGTACCTGAGGGGAGGGAGGAATTACAGTGCTGTTAACCATTAGGAATATGTCAGGGGGAGATTTGGAATTTTAGAGGGGGAAGATGATGAGTTCTGTTTTATCCAGCTTGAGTGGCTTGTGTGCTACCCCAAGACATTTTTTCTGTTCTAGATGAATGAAGATGGAGACGGGGAAAAAGGAAAATCAGCCGAACACTTCTGTATGTAACCTGGACACAACCACAGAGTTTTTGACCATGTTGAAGAAACTTCTTGAATCTTATAAAAACAGAAGATATGGAGGAACTGTAGGAACTGTACATTTCCAATAGGCAAAAATAAATTGTTTAAAGCAGCTACCTGGTCTGGTCACATTTTGATTTGAGAGAGGTAGAAGGAATTCTGTGGGGTGCCCTGTTAAGGTTGAGCAGAAAGGGTATTACATGGATACTTGTAGAGAAATTTCACTAGATGTGGGCTAGCTAAAATAGACTGCATGGTTGTCAGGGGGCGGACATGTTCCTGTGGAAGACTTTTGTGATATTTGTTGGTTAACAGATAAAAGTTGGTCGGACTGAACATGTAGGGCCCTGTGAGGTCCATTCTTTCTTAATGCCTTTGACAATCCATCTCATGAAGCTTCCAGAGATTATATGGTGCTGGGAGCTTCAACTTCCTATTAACAATTGCTCCGTCTGCATTCTCTATCTAGTGATGTTGTTTCCCTAGGCTGCACTCCTGATTTTGACTAAAAAAAAATCATTCCCTCTCCTCATCTCATCATGTTCCCCCCGTCATAGATCACCAGCCAATGTTCTTGAACACACAGGCTTCAAAAGGGGTCAATCTACTTGTGTTCCTTGCACAATTAATTTCCTAATACAGAAGGCATGCCCCTTTCCGCAGCATTGGAAGGTTAGACAGAATATGGCCCAAACATCAGAGTGGCATTTGATACTCTTCTGTATGAGGTCTAAGCTGTGCAGGTAATGGCGCCCTCAAATTATAAGGCCTGATTCAAAGTTCAAACAAAAACTTAAACTTAACTTTAAAGATACCCCATAGACATAATTAGTGTTTACAACTGTCACAGGTAATCTATCACAAATAAAATTTAATTTTAACTTTTTGGGGGTTATCATTGCCCCTCGAGTACAGGGTAGGTAGGTCAATCTACATGGGATTACCATACAGTGGTTTCCGGCAAATGTGAAAATGGCTTAGAATAGACAATGATAGGTAAACCCTACACGAGCTGTAGAGGAATCTCTGCATGTATATTTTACAGTGTTTTTCATGCTGTGGTGGAACACAGGGCCTCAGCTCAGAAATAGGCTGACTGTGGTGTCTAAAGGGAAGCGTGTGGCCTGTTCCCAAATGTCTATTGAAGGAAATAGCCAGCTTTATAAACAGAACATAATAAGACTGGTATTGAAACACTTTTAAGTGGGAACAAACATCAGGTGTGCTATAGAGCCATTGAAAACATTTACTAAGCTCTAAGTTTGATAATTATTTTCCAAGGACAAATATAATTTATATACACAGCAGGACTGTACATATTGTATTACTTCCTAAATACATGTTATATATGAAAATGGATTTTCTCATTCCCTGCAATTCCTTTAGCCTTTCTGTCCTATGTATAAATACTGCAATATTAACAATTTGTCTTGAAAAAAATAGAATCAGTAGGTTTCAATGGGGAAAAATAAGTGATAGACGTTACCAGAAGTGCACATGCATTGAACTGCATTGGTTCTGCCCTTCTTGACTATAAGACGTTTAAGTGGCTTAGGTCATCACATACCCTGTTTCCCCTATGATAAGGCACTGTCTTATATTTTTTGAAATGCCAAAATATGCCCTAGGTCTTATTTTCAGGGGGATGTCTTATTTTTCCATGAAGAAGACTACAGTACACATTTATTGTTGAAAATCACTCATGTGCCATTGATTGTTCCCTTCTGATCACTGACTCACTTTTTTTTGGCTTCTACGGCCAGGTAACAGACTCTGTTAGGGCAGGGATCAGCAGCTTGCTTGTCCTTTGAAGTTACTTTCAGTTTCACTCTGCACTGCAGCCAGCATCGAGGAGTCACACAGAGGCACACGGTATCAGGTATCGGAGGATGTCTTATTGGCGGGGGGTGCTTTATTTTAATAGTTTGAGCAAAAATGGGGGGTGGCTTATTTGATGGGGATGCCTTATCATCGGGGAAACACGGTATAGCCACAGTTTATTTTTTCCAAAAATCTTTTCAGGCTAGTTCATATAAGTGGTGAGGGAGTGCAGCTGCCTGCTTACTACTGATATATGTGCCCCCTGGCAAGTAGCATCTTGCTTGCGGCAGCTCATTGGCAATGAATAATGGTGCGGTTGACATAAAAACTGCGCTAAAACTTGTGCATCAGCACTGCCTTACCATTAGCGTGAACTGACTCCTATCATTACAAAGCTGACCAAGAGCTACTGTCAGATGGGTTAGTCCAGTTTGTCAGCAGGGGATGACCATATACAGACAATATATAGTTACACAAAAAGTAAGAACTAGGTTTTTTACCTTCAACATATCTACAGTAAGTTGCCCTCTTTAAGGCTGGGTCTACATGAACAGTTTAAAAAACGCATATAAACGTTTCTACCACATTTATATGCACTTTTACAAGCATTTTAAAGCTTAACTTTAAAGCGCTAAAAAACTTTGATAAACGCCGCAATTTTACATAAGTGTTTATAAAAGTTTAACTTTTAACCCTTTCAGGGAATGAGTACAGGGGTACATAAAACCCTTTACTCATTCCCTGAAAGGGTTAAAATATGTGTAAAAAATTGGACAAGGCTTTAATGGTAAATTATTTTATTAAATGTGTGTGTTTGTGTAACAAAACATTTTTTTTACAGGTTATCTCAATGACAGGATGATTCCCAGGGTTGCAATGAGCACAGCCCTGGAAATCCTCCTGACAGTGAGGGATCGCAGGGCACTAGGGGTTAAATGAGGACAAGCCTCTCCATTCACCCCTGGTACTCTGTGATTGACTGAGGTTTTACGTTCCCCTGATCACTCCCGCAGCCCTAGAGGAGCTGTGACATGTATTACAGATACAGAACACATGTCATAGCTCCTCTGTGGCTGCGGGAACAATCAGGGCAGTGGAGCTGTCAGCATAGCAGAGCTCCACTGACTGCTCTGCTACCTGATTGGCTAAGGAAAGGGATATCCTGATGATGCTTGAGCTGTCATCAGGGTTTCCTATTTCTCAGCCAATCACAGAGCACTAGAGATGAATGGGCACAAGTCTCCCCATTCAGTGCTGAATGGCTGAGAAACGTAAAACCTCAGCCAATCACAGAGCACTAGAGGTGAATGGAGAGGCTTGTCCTCATTTAACACCTAGTGCCCTGCAATCCCTCACTGTCAGGAGGAGTCCCAGGTCTGTGCTCCCTGGGAATCATCCTGTCATTGAGATAACCTGTAAAAAAAAAGTTTAGTTACACAAACACACACACATTTAATAAAATAATTTAACATTATAGCCTCGTCTATTTTTTACATATATTTTAACCCTTTCAAAGAGGAAAGTAAGGGGTTTTATGTACCCCTGTACTCATTCCCCAGGGTGGGGTGGTGGAGATCTGGGAGTTTCCAGAGTCCAATGTCCTGCTAAAAACGTTTATAAAAGCCCCCATTGTTTTCAATGGAAGCTTTCATAAAAGCTTAAAAACGCTTGAAAAAGCCTCAATGGAAGCGTTTTCAAACGTTTTCCCACGTTTATCCAGCGTTTTAATTTTTTAAACATTGCAAGCAACATTTAAGATAACGCTCATAAACGTGCCTGAAGGAAACATCCTGGTGTAGATTACCCCATGGGAATGCATGGGGACTTCAAACATAGGCTTTAAAAACCTCAGGTTAAACGCTGGGGAAACAGTCCGTGTAGACTAAGCCTAAAGCAGACATTCAACTAAATAGAAATATCTGTTTTGGGTAAATGTAAAATGTTCTCTAAAAGAAAAAAGTTATAATAATACTTCACCCCTATATTTTACACTACTGGTACTGATGGAGTCTGATGTCCTCGAAGGACAGACCAAACCCCAGGAGTAGAATTTTTGTCCATTGCAAGAGGGTCCAGATTGTGTAGGCATACTCATTTTTGGTTACTTGCTGAAAAATAAAAAATGCAGAACCACATGCAGATGGAAACAGTAAGGGTTAACATTTTAGTTAGGGATGTGTGTTTTACTTAATAGTTTTTGTTTTCACACATTGGGCCAAATGGGCCTCAGTTGGGTGTCAATTATATATATGCTGTAGCATAGACACAAATGGTGAAGTTCAGACAGACTTTTGTAATGTAATGTAAGTCATTGAGAGCACCATAAAAATGTTGGAAAGTGTTTATTTGATATTCATTTTTTTTAACATTTTTGTATGTTTATTTCATTTTATATTTGAGAAAACATAACCTAAATAAAAGTGTTGTTTTCCTTTGAATGTTCCTATTCTGTGTCTTTTACACTTTTTAGTACTTTTTTTAATTTAAACCAAACTGTACTTTACCTTAACTAGACCTTTATGTGTTCTGGCCGTGTATCAGTGTCACAGTGACTTACTATGAATGTTTGTGTGAAAACCTGTGTCAGCTTCTGGGTTATTATTATTTCAGTTTATCTCAATTACCAAGACCATAGAGATAAATAGGCAAGACAATCCTGTACTTGTGCCAGCAAAGGAATATTACATTATACAGAGTAGCTCTGTACCCAATAAACTACGAGGTCAAAACGACTGTGTACGTCTTTCAAAGAAAAATACTTCTATCTAGCATTATGGTAACAATTCTGCTTGGGTAAAAGTTAGAAATCAGTTCCAAACATGCTTTAGAATTAATTAGAAGTAAAATGTAGCCGATAATATGCCTTTTTAACATTTCTTTTTTTCCTATTAGACCAGATCCTTACGTAATTTAAGAATTTGATGTGATTTGTTTCAAGCTATATAGAATGCAGCATTATCTGTAGTGTATAAAATCACAAGGCAGTTTCCTTTCTTCTATTCAGCAGCAAAGTGTCTCCTCCGGATCTCCCTCTCTTGGGGCCCAGTAGGCATTAGATGTAAACAATGAGAGAATATTTCCATGCTGGGATCTAACTTTCAGTGCATTCAGCAGAATGAAACTTGTTTACTCGTAAAATAGATAATGGCAGATCTGCACCACTTAGCTGATAGGGCTCCAGGTTTACTTTTTGTCATTTTTATTATCTTAGAAATATCTATGCAAAATATTATATGTGCAATAAGGGGAAGTTGGGTTAGCACCTGCTCACTGTAGTTTACAGTCTAGTTTTCTTCTTTATGCACACTGATATCCAAGAATAGTGTAATCTAAAAATGGTACAGAATAAATGGCAAGGAAATTTTATCCACTAGCCCTTACTCTAACTTGTATCCCATGTAACCTAGTGGAGCAGTACCTGGTCCTGTGTGTACTGTGGTGTCATAAAGAAAGTGTATCGGCATAGAATCATTCCACAGACCACATAAAAATCTGCTGGGCGCAATTGGACAAGAAGGGAACCTCTATTCATTTTTTTAGGACATTGTATATTCAGAAGTGAACTCTCAGTGACTCAATATGGTAAAGTTTGAATATACAATGGACTAATTTGTTAGTAATCAGCCCAAACATGGTACTGCACATTGATATTCATTTACCTATCATCCCAGCCATATAGAAAATCCAGATAGTCATATTTGCCTGTGTGCATGGTTTTTACACTAATAATGGTTATAGATACTAATAAACCGTATAGGTTTATGCCACTGGAACAACTAATACTTTCGGTAACAAAAGGTTTGTTATATTCATCAGTTTTAATGGAACTCTGTAACACTGACAAAGATTATGTAAAGTCTTTTAAAAGGTTCTTATGGTGTGTCCTTCGGTCCAGCAAATCCAACAGGAACATAAGTTAGGGGACCATTGCATGTTAAAAGCTGAGAATGTTGAGTTCAAAGATCCCGATCAAACATTGTTAAGATATTTACCATCCTCAGATTTGCAGCAGTAGGGCTGTGCTTGGAGGTCTGCCGACTGTTTTACAGATTTCAGTCCTTTTTACAAATACACTTGTCATGCATGATTGCAACATTCACAATAAATTCAGGGGGTACCTTTGCTGTTAACCCAAAGTACATAAACTTTCTATGCACTGTACATCTATAGATCACATTTTTAGCATATACTGCTTGATGTAGCATTTCATCCTTCCTAGTCAGATCTTCTATTTAAATACAAAGAATGTGATGGTGGCATCTAAGATGCAAAGAGTGTAATGATTCCTCTCCACTGCCAACAGTGGCAGTTTTGGAGTTCTGGAGAATTTACCCACAAGTGATAGACCATCAATAAAGAAAATGTACAGTGTAAATCAGTAGTGTGCACTTATCTTCTCTTACCCGGCTCCCACAAACTGCCTTTGGCAGCAGAGAGGCAACTATTAAGTACAGTGTGGTTGACTTTCATCTTGCGTCTCGATTACTAGTTATGCTACAGACTAGAGTAAAATCTGGTTTGGAGTATTGCCTTGATGATGAAAAAGTGATGTAGCAGAACCCCCTGTTATTCTGCATGTGGTGGACAGTTCCATTCTTGTCCATGAACCCTTTTTCATTCAGGTTAGACACAGAAATAGTTTATAACTCTCTGTGGATTGTGCAGCTGTTCTCCTCCTATTGCCAAGTTCGGGGCCAAGCATGTCAAATTTCATAACCTCTGAGCATTTTTTTTTTTGAGATGTGGAAAAATTCCTAATTTAGGTAGAGAATAACTCATGAAGGAAGTTCTATGGCAGACATGGTTTTCTGTTATTTAGGTTTTCACTTCTGTTTGTGTCCTCATAACTGAGATCTCCTGTCATGTCTCGTCCCAGAGACATAATAAGTAGTTAAAGATAATCCACATCTCACAGCTAAAACTTCACAACCATACTGCAGTGAAGGTCCTGGTTGTACCCTGCACTACAGTATATAGTTTATTGTTCTGGAATATGCTGGTTCTGCATCCACAGAGCACTGGTAAAACGGTATAAAGGAAAAACATTGTCTTATTTTAGATGGAATGTGGAAGGGTGGTAGTGTTGTCACTGGTGCAAAAGGTGATGGGCAATCATACATCGGAGACAGATGTTCCAGTGACAATTGTCCAGGATTGAAAACTAATATATACTGTGTATTCTTCTGGTTTCCAAATTTGTGAAGGAAGTAAAGGAAAGTTTCCCCAGGGTGGACACAGGCAGCAAACATACTTCCCTACCCTTTTTTCAAAACTACAGTGTTTCCCCGAAAACAAGACCTACTCCGAAAATAAACCCTAGCATGCTAATCATGCAAGGGAGAAATTTAAACCCTACCCCGAAAGAAAGCCCTATCGGCTTCTTAGGAGAGTGCGGTCACGTGGTACGTGGAGGGATACCAAGAGGACGGAGAGAGCAGAGAAAGAGATTTTAAAAGCACTGGAGCAAGGGGTCAAGAAATTGCAGGGTGGTTATTAACCTATTCTAGTGTGACACTACAACTTTAATAAGAAGTTGGTGGACTGTCTTTTCAAAGGGTCATTGCTAGTATTTCATTCATTAGCAGCAATGCATATTTAATGATTTTTTTGTTTGTTTTTACTCAGATTTATATTGGTTACTGTTCTGTTTCTGCATGTTACTCTATGAGTCACATGTTAATCATCCGCATATTTTCCTGTTATGTTGCATTTGTTTGCTTATGAAGCTGTGTTGTTTTTTTTCAATAATCATTTTTGTCCATCTATTCATGACTTTCTGTATATAACAGAAAAAATATATGATTTCCACAGGTAACAGGTAACACAGAGGTATCTTTCTATAGATTTTTTGTACATGAGAAAAATAAGAGATCCCCTAAAAAATAAGCCCTAATGCGATTTTCAGAGGTAAAATGAATATAAGACCCTGTCTAGAAGCAAAAGAAGGTTCACTTATACATGCAATGTAATATTCTGGTGCTATATACAATATACAATGCTAAACCAGTAGGAGACACTGCTGAAAATGTAACTGCTGTAAAACAAACCAGAAAATATTTTACTTATGCTAAGGAGCACATAGTGTTTTTTTTTGTTTTGTACTGAGTGGGAAGGGTTAGAACTCGTCAGGTTTTTACTTATATGCTAGGTTGTGCTTAAGAATCCTCACTTTCTGTCCAGTTGATTGTGTTTTACCAGACAACACAGAAGCTTGCAATTCCTTTATACCAGCTTTGACTTGAGCTCTGGAATTGGCCTTCTGCCATGCTCTCTGGCCCCCCACAATCACATATAGTCGCCTTGTTGATTAGAACGCTGAATGGATTCTGGGGTGCTGGTAATGTATCAGTACTAATTTGTATTCTGCCCCCAGGCTCTGGGGTTTCTGTTCACAGATAGGACATATTTAACAATAGTATTGGTGTAATGACACTATGTATTTAACTGTATTATAGGTGCCAGTTTTGGTTAAATGTAGACATTGAGATGACTTGTAGCAATGCCTAAATAAAAAAAAAAGTCAGTAAGCTGTGTTAATTTCAAACTTTTTTGTGTTAATTTCGAACTTTTTTTTCAAACAGAAGGGAGTCTTTATGTTTCACATGATTACGTATTTCTCTATTATATAGAGGGACTGTATCATACTGCTATCTTGTTGAGAGGAATCATACTATAATCTAATCATTTAGTTGTCACAAGAAATATATATCAGGTAATTTATACTTTCAAATTGGGATAAAAGGTTTCCATTGAGACAGCATAATCTGTGGAGTTTAGGAAACATGTAAAATGTAAATAACCTTTCAAAAGTTCTGTTTAAGAGTAGGAGACACTAGGTACCTATCTGACTTTGCTGTAAGTCTCAGTCACCTGTAGTGCTAACCACATTTTACTAAAATGCTGGATGGGCAAGGCTTTGTGTGGGAAATATGCTCCTAAATGAGAATTCTATACTCGGAAAGAACACTGAGCAGGCAGTGATGGGCAAGAATGGTAAGATCAAGGATCTAGATCTTTTTTTCAAGTTGGGAAAATTCATCTTTTTTCTTGAATTACAAGGAGGACTGTGATTAGAAAAAAAGAGAATCCAAAATGTGTCAGATGTCACAGGATAGTCTCACAGTAATGATACTTGATTCCTTGGAAAGATTTCCTCCCCTCATACTTGACAGTAGTGACAATGGTTTGATGATTTTCCAGATAGAGCAACGATACTCATGTTGATGGATGTCAGCAAACCCACTTAGTTTACTAATTGACAGGAAATAGCAACTGGCCAGACTGGAGATTTTTGCTCCTCCATTTCTCCCAAAATAGATAAAAACTAGAGTTGCCTGGATTGCTCTTCCTTCTTCCAGCATTGACTTAGACAGAGTAATTTAGGAGGGCTTTTTATATTTTTGTCACCGTAGATTTACTCAACTTTTACCCAAACTATACAAATATTTCACTCTGAACTAAAAAAAAGGCGTAAAATAACTTTTACTACTGATTTATACATTTTTACAGAATCAATTTTCTGTGGTTTAATCATATCTGCACTTCTTCCATATATAATCATATCTGCCACTATTGTATGTCTGTGTCTTTAGTTAAAAATGAAAAATGCTTTTATTTAAACGCAAATGATGGAAAATAAGCACCAGGATAATCAGGGATCAGCTAGCACAAATTAAACTTACCTGACATGCTACTACCCTTGCAGGAACTTTGTAGAGTAATCCAATATATTCTCTGCAGATAACCATACATTATTCAACAAGTGAATTCCCACAGTGAATTTACTACAGAAATCAATCTGTAAAAGACTAACTGGTCTAACGGCAACCAGTGAATGCTCAATAGAAGTATTAGAACCACAACTATTTCAGTTCCACTGCTTATGCTTTAAAACAGAGTTATCCAACCATTTTTTCCAGTGGCCTTATTTGCATCTTTTCAACAGCTTTTGGGCCATTATACTGTAATACGCTTTGAAGCACACATTAAAAATGGGAATGGTCAATTGGAACTTGGAGGGAGAGAGGAATAGTTAAACTAAACTTGGCGTGTTTGCATTATCACTGTGATAATACACTTGGTGTAGATAATGCATACACAGTGCCAACTAAAATATACGTAAAAGCAACATTCTCTAGTGCAAGAGTAAAACTAATGTACAGCCCAATGTGCAGGGCTAAGAATTATATACAGTGTGCAGGGGTCAGATGTTTGCAACATACAGAATTCAAAGGGAAAGAGTAAAAGTAACATGCAGTTTAGAGAACAAAATGCAGAGGTCAGCAGTATGTATTGTACATTCTGCAAGGGTCAGGAGTATTGTGGACTCCTTTTCATAGCACAACACTACTTCTTCACCACACATCAACATACACCTACACACATACATATACCCACATACACAAATACATGCATACATCCTTGTTATCACACACAGTAATTCTCCTTTCCTCTCTGAGGTTCCAGGCAGTAGGTTTTGATACATTTTAAATTTCACCTTGGGATAAAAAGAAAAAACTGTGGAGACAAGAACTTTAAGCATTGGCACTGAATTAAACATTGCCTGCCTAGGATGTGTAACATTGGGGGAATAAGTACCCAACCAACCTCAATAAAAAAAAAAAATAGTACTTTCTTTGTGGCAGTGGCACCCCCAATCTATCAATCCAATTCAAAAGAGTGCAGTGGGTACCAGTTGAGTGTGATTTGTTCAAGTTACAGAAGTTATTAATTTTTGTTTCCTATAAAACAGTCCATAGCTAATATTGATAGCCTCTATTCCAGAGTCCAGAACAGCTAAAATCAAAAATGGATGCCCGTAAAGGCTAATAGGTTAGTCACATTCAGCTGTGCTGGTTTTTTAATGCTGACATTTTACCCCTAATGCAAGTTTATTTAAAATAACTGCTGGCAACACACCCCAGTATATAAACAGGTGTGTTTTATTGTCACAACCATTTCCAGGGATTCCATTCCATTGTACATTTCTATGACGAGGAAAACAGAAAAATGAGCAGAAAGCGACTTGCTGTGCTACCCCCCCCCCCCCCCCCCCAATTAGGAAATAACAGCTGTCAGGGATCTGTTAGGAAAAAATTCTTACATGAGCTCATAGCTTTATACCCACATGACAGTGCTCAACCCAGAATTTTTTTTAAGCTGGGTGGGATGAAATTATAGGTGGGTGACAGCTCCTGTATTATGACCCAACTCATCAGTAACCACACAAAAACAGCCGGGTGGGTAATGAAATGTGCCGGGTGGTGCGCCCAGCTAAAAGAGGCTGGGGAGAACACTGCTCTCATGGGTACCTAGTATCTGACATCTGTAGACATACATTTACCCTTCATTCCACTGACCTTACCATTATATTATGTCTAGTTACATCATGTGAATAACTACAAATAACTTTATCATGACCTGAATGATAAAAGCGTCACAGACATAGAGCTCCTTTATGTCTCCTCACATTCCTTTTATACACCTTACCCTTTAAACTCAGCAAAGGTAACTTTGAAGAGCACACTTATATTTAAATATCAAATTCTGGCAGATTATCCCAACATCAAAGCTCAAATCCACTGTGAGTTATTCCATACTTTCCAGCTTACTTGCACAAACCTATAATTTAGTGTGACCATCTAGTGGCATCTTTCCCTGTCTTCTGGGTCTGGTGTATTCCAGGTTTACCATTCAGTAACTGTTGTTATTCTTATACATGTGTGCTGCATTTACACGACTCAACACTACTCAACTAAGCTTTTCTAGAGATTTATAGTATCTTTCCCTCAAAAAATAAATAAATAAATAAACTATTTGCTTCTACTTTTAGGTAAAATATGTGAGAGCTGAACTTGTTACGTGGAATAGTAACACTAATATGAAGCTTAGCTGTTGCACTCTTCTCTCAATTTTTTTTGCACATTGGATAATCATCTAAAATCTATTCTGATTATCTTATTATATTTGTGCAGTTTTGTCAAAAGAACAGATTTCCCAATGATAACTAAGTTATATAAGACAAAGGCTACGTACACATGTCAGATGATTCTCATCCAATTTTATGTTCAGGGCTAGTATTGAACAAAACTCTGACGTGTGTATAGCAGCCGTTCATGGATCCATTCTGGCGAATCCACAATTGATGGACAACCGCAATGCAAGAGTGTGCAACTGAGTACTGCTCGGTCGTTCTCCCCCCTCCCCTCTCCATAGAGCAAAATGATGCTGTATGTATGGCGTTCATTCATGCGACTTTCAGTCTTTTGTCGTTAGAAAGGATCGTGAAAGATCTTTTCCAACAACAAAAATCTAACGTGTGTGTACATATGCCTCATAGGGGATCTATTAGTCTAATAATCAACCTATTTGATTACAGCAGCCTTTTACAACATTTTTACTCCTCAGGATCCCTTGAATGAATTTTTAGGTCTCAGGGATCCCCTACTAAAACCAATTTTCCAGGATCAAATGAAAAAGTCTTAAATTGGTGGCTAGTGGAAAGAATAGTTTTTATGAGATTTGAGTAGTTTTTGGGACAATTGCTATCTCCTGGGAAGATTTTACTTTCTGCTCAAAAGACAAACAGGATTTTTGACAAAATCCCACAGTCTGTAGTTATCATTGGAACGGGTTTACTACATTGTTAGATTTGCTCTTCAATCCAGTCAAAGTGTCTTCAATGCACTAATGTATTGATTTTATTTTAGGGCCATCAGCTGAGAAATATATTACAGAAGTTGGCTCCTTATGTTGATGTCTTCTGTTAAATCAGCATTTACAGCCAGGAAATAATATGTTTTAAACGTCAGTACCATGGTCTTAACTTGCAGAGTAGTAACATGAGAAATGTGCCCATAATCCGGCCTTTTGCTGTGAAACAAGGTCAGGCAGTGCTGTACTACACCGCTCTGGAGTCTGGGCAGCATGTGTGAGAAAATCCTGCATGATCCCCTCAAGCTGTAACAGGAGGGGTTATCTGTTAATCCCACTTTTGGGGATGGTGTATTAACTTCCTGACCAGTGCTTACAATTCCTGTCTATAAAGTTTACTTTGTTTCTGGATTAACAGAAAAAAAGAATTCTAACAATTTTTTATGTTTTACAATATTCCATTGTTCTGCTAAAATAACAACTGTAATTGCAATTGCAATTACAAACATTTTTGTATTGAACAGCATTTTACTGTGTGATTCAGCCATTTTGGTATAGTTATTAGGAGATATCATCTTATCAGGAATCCATCTTGTTTAGTACATAAGGAGCTGTTTGCTTAGGTTGAATTGACTCCTTGGTGTTGTGGTAACAAGTGGAGCATTGGTGCACAGGGGTGACATTCAGAATGAATAACACTCTAAGACACTTGTGTTGCAGTACATGATAATGCACTACCCCTTGGGTTGCCATTTTTTAGGTGCATTTTTACACATCAGGGACTTCACACAATGGCCCTGATTTATTAAAGCTCTCCAAGACTGGGAAAGATAGACTATCATGGGGGAACCTGGGAGATCCGGCAAACTTGAAATGAATTACTTAAAAATCATTTGCTAATATTTGGCAAATGTTTTCAATCCCTGTCTGGGTCCATTCCAGGTTTGCTGAATCATCAGGTTCACCTACTGTAGTGTATCTTTTTTCAGAGCTTTAATAAAGTCTTGAAGAGCTTTAATAAATCAGGCCCAATGCATGACATAATACATCGTAATGTACCCCCCAGTTGTAAATAGGCCATGATGGTGCGGAGACTGTTCACAAATTCACTTTTACCAGTTGCATTATAGACACTATGCTAGAAAGTATGCAATAACATATCCTGATTTTAGAATAAAGAGTGCTCCATCTGCAAAACAAACTACCATTACAAAAAGACAAAATATGGTGGTATGCCATGGGGAAGAAAACCAGTTAAGGTTGGTTAAAGTGGAACTAAACCTGCAAGTACTTGCCTATACCCATTCCATCACAGGGTGCCATCATTTTCCTACTTCTTTGCTTCCTGGGGGCAATCTTCAACCATCTTGCATTGCCAGGAAGATGTAACTCAATAGACATAAGTTATTCTTTCCATGCATAAAGGAAGCTGAGATTGCTGGGTTTTCCAGTTGCATGTGCTGCACTATAGAAAACTCAGCAGTCTACCTGCATATGTAGTGCATTAAATAGTATTTTTAGATCACAAAGGACACCTTACATATTTATAAGGGTGACAACTGATGTTAAATGTGTTAAATGTTTCCACAAGTTCTAAAAGGTATTTCATAACAATTAAAGCCAGTGTTATGCTCCAAACCAGGCGCCATACTGTCCCGGTGATTCCTCTGGGCCTATTTAATTTCTGTCCGCATGAACTGTTAAGTAATCAGCAGATACAACTGCATTGCTGACAAAGCCTCATGGATCTAACAGAGCTTCATCAGATTGTAGGTAAAGGAAACTCTGTATTTTGTGATCCCATCATTCTCACAGTGCTTTTCACTGTTTTAGCTCAATGAACTCTTTAGTTTATTGTTAAAGGCAAATAGTGCATGATATCACTTGTAAATTATCTTTATAAAAGTAAACTTTTAATCTACATAGGCATCCATTCAATTAAAGCTGCGTACACACGGCAAATTTTTCTCGCCCGATAATCGGTATCGGCCAATTATCGGGCGAAAATCTGCCGTCGCTCTCCCCCTCCCCTCTCCATATAGCATGAACGGTGCTGTATGTACAGCATCGTTCATGCATCGTGCAGTCCATCGTTCATGCATCGTGCAGTCTTTTCTCGTTGGAAAGGATCGTGAAAGATCCTTTCCAACGAGAAAAATTGCAGGTGTGTACGCAGCTTAACAGGAGCAAAAATTAATTAGTCAACACAGCCTATTACAAAATAAACGTTTAGATTGCAGCAGCCTATTATTCATTGCACTTAGCCTCGTATCACAAAATAAAGATTTGTTAAACAAAGCAAAGAACAATTTTGCCAACTGCATTGAGCAGAGTATGTAAGTGAAAATGAATATACAGTGTTCAACCCAGAATTTGGTGGCCTAAAATTGTAGGTGGGTGGCAGCCCCTTTATTGTGTCCCAGCAAATCAGTAACCACCCGAAAACAGCCGGGTGGTTACTGAAATGTGCTGGGTGGTGCGCCCAGCTAAAATGGGCTGGGGAGAACACTGAAAATAGATTTGGAGTATAAAAGTAAAACACCTAACCCCTGTCTTCTGTTTTATTGCTGGTTCTGTCCATATTCAGAGATTCAGGGCTCTTTCACACCTGTAATGTAATTCCATTACATGCACTGTGGTTATCAGTGACAATCCAATATTTTATAGTTAGTCGTTACCAGAACAAACTTTGTACATCAGCTGTCTAAGAGGAGATATCCACTTGCTCTGGAGAGAACTCTTCTTACTTCTTACAAAGAGGGAAATTAGGAGAAATCACCTTAATAGGACATCAATGCAAAAACTAAAGAATCCCAGCAGGGTTGTTGAACCACACTTTATTCTGTGCAAAACAAAAAGCTTTTGTGTACTTAAGTCAGTTCCTTTTTTGCCTATCTTTAACAAAAGTGTAATTGAATTTTAGAGATGACTTGTTTAAACATGTTTATGTGTTATTTTTAGGTAAAAATATTATCCACAAAATAGTTCTCCCACTCAATGCATTGAAAAGTACACAACCATCAATGTTTCTTGTTAATGAGAAAAGCTGTGTGTTACAAAATATCTCTACACCTTGCTTTGTGTCTCCCAAGGACATCATTTATTGCTATAGATTACTTTGTATTTAATCATAGCAATCTAATCATAACAAACAGCAAACAGGCACACTAATACAAAAGCTTATGTGTAAAATTGGATCAAATGAGATATAGAGCAGAGGTCCACAGCAGTTTATCAGCAACCCCATCAGTCCCATCAGTCCCAGTCCCATGTGTCGTCTGCCTTAGGATCATTTCGACTAAAAAAAAAAAAATTGAATTATCCTTTGGGTGTATGTGTGTATATATGTGTGTGTATATATGTGTGTGTATATATATATATGTATGTATATATGTGTGTGTGTGTATATATGTGTGTGTATATATGTGTGTGTATATATATATATATATATATATATTACCCAAAATAATTCAATTTTATTTTTTTAGTTGGAATGATCCTAAGGCAGACGACACATGGGACTGGGACTGATGGGAGTAGTCATTAGGTACAAAGTTTTTTGTACCTAAATAAAACTACAATTAATTTTATACTTAACTAATCATCTGTGTGCCTTCAAAAAGCCTACTTTCCTTCTCTTTTCCCTTTCAATAAGTACCAGTCCTACTTTTGGACAAAAAGGCTTTGGCACCTAAACCAATTAATTGGGGCAACATTTGAATAATGTCAACATTTGTATGGCTAGCCATATCTAGGATATAAATAATTCTGCTGTTTGCACGCATGTTGACGTTGTAATTGTGATAGAAAGAAAAGAGAGAGCAGAGGGATGACCTCATTGGAGTGCTTCTGATCCCTCACTGTCCATTCAGCAGTCTGGGTGTATTAAAGCTTTGCACTACTATAGTGGAGAAAAGAAACCTGACTTTACTGTCTAATGTGTGGATTACAAGTGTGGCTGGACAGAATTGTAAATATTTTGGCTAGTAAAATAGTTCCCACATACAGGAAATATTTTAGCTGTGAGTTTTTAGCCATTTGCTTGGAGTTTCCTAGCCATTCTTATACAGGGCAGATGTACTTTAAGGTGAGTAAAGGTAAAAGCAATCCAACAGTGAACAGATGTCATTTCACATCTACTAGAGCCTCTATCTACAAGGCAATTATATTGAATGCTGTTATAGTGACAGTGATGCAGCTATATTCTATACAGGTTTAAACCTTCCTAATCTTGGATGGACTGCTGATTTACACTGGGATAAAGCAGGAAAGGGTTGAGCTGGATTACTTATAAAAGGATTGCATTGATCTGCTTCATAAGCATAACTCTTTTGTGGGTATAGAAACTACCGAAAGCCAATAAATTATGCAAACCTGAGAGTGAAAAGCTTGCATGTAGCTTAATTCAGTGCTACAATCCATATCCATTTTAATATAAATGTTTATACCAGATATAGTGTACAAATCAAGTGAAAATACTAAGACTTGTTAACATAGAATTAGATTTGGAGACCCATTGCCATTAATAATTATAATTGAATACAGGTCACATATCCTATTTCGTATATCTCTCTGGAGCACCATGTTTCTCCATCTTTTTATCATGGGGAGACCCCTTGAAATAAATGTCAGGGAACCTATATAATTGCTATATCCACAGCTCACAGTATATCAGTGTGGTGGTCAGTAGGAAAAATGCCTCTTATATTGCTGGTCATTGGAAAAATGTCAGCACTACAGATAGCCAAAAAGATCATTGGAATCTGTCAAACTGACCTGAGCGGCACCAACTACTCATTGCTCAAAGAACCCCTAACAGCTTCTGGAGGAACCCTGATTGAGAAACACTGCTCTAGGTCCTTTCAGGTACTGACTCAGTCCTATACTACTCACTACTGATGCGGTCCTGTAAAGTGTGCTAATCCCTATGAGAAGGGAATTTCTGCATGGCCATGAACAGGATAGACTATTGAAAAAGTCCCATCTGAGGGTTCTGTTTGCTGATATACTTTTGGTGAACAGGACAGTAGAGACATCAGCGGAAGTAAAATTATAATTTTAATTATACTTTAAAGAATGAGAAATATATTGAATTATTAAATTCCTTTAGAACTGTACAGATCTAAAGAAACAGATTTCAAAATAGGGACAAGGCTATTATTTATGGGTACAGCGTTTTTCCAGTGGCCCGTTATTTTCTTTATCCAATATTCATATAGTTTGTGTATCTTTATATAGTGTCATACAGACAGAAATAAAACTGCTAAAGTTGTGGTATTGGCTTTATGGTTGGGGTCACTGACTGAAATATTCTAATTAGATTTTTCTCTTCAGATGCTCAGGAGATTTTTAATCTGTGTGGAAAGACTAATTAGTTTTAAATGAATGCCTCAGTTTTCATTCCCCATGTGTCAACTGTATTATGGTAATTGGGGTTAAATCACTAAATATTTTGTCTGTATTCTTTGACTAAGGTCAGGCCAAGGCTTTGTGTGCATGTCAATTAAATTGGGAAAAAAAATCTGATCTAAACAAAAAGTTTTCTTTGGTTTGCCTTAGCAAAAGCTGCTTCGATCACATGGAAATACTTGACTTTGGATATCCATAAATAGTAGATATTAAGGGCTTGTTCATACTATAGCACATGCATTACCAAGTCCATTCACTGCAATGCATTTTGTTTTACCATTTTTCTAATATTTTTTGTGTTTACCATGCACTGCAATTCTTTGGAACACTGTGGAAAAAGTTCTGGGTATAGATGTACTTTAAAAACCAGCAGAAAAAGCACACTATACAGAATAAAAAAAAAAAAAACTGTCATATACAGCACTAAAGCCAAAACAATCAGTAAATCTTGAATTAGACTAAGACTTCAAAAACATGACCTTGATATACACAATGTTATTCATAAAACTGATAGCATTGAAGATGTTCTCACCATTCTATGATCATTTATTTTAAAGCTAAACTTCATACATATGAACATACTAAATATGAGATATAAATAGGGAAACTGTTTCACCTAACAATATATATTTTTGTCCGTTTTACACAGCTTTGCCACACAGAGGACTGGGAGGGTTTGAGATTGGATTTTTATTTATTTTGGTTAAGTAACACTTACAGAACTTGTCTGCCTTAAACTGAACTAATGTTCATGAGAAGCATCAGATTGATGTGTTTGTTTCTTAGCCACTCCACATTCACCCCTAATCTTCTTCTCACAGTCTGGACTCTGCTATGCAGGGATTGTAAAGGACTGGGACATTCTTGAATTGAGTACTTGAATTGGGTTTCCTCCGGGTACTCTGGTTTCCTCCCACATCCTAAAAACATGCAGTAAGGTATTTGGCTTCACCCCAAAATTGCCCTTACACTGTATTATTGACATATGACTATGGTAGGAACGTTAGATTGTGAGTCCTTTGGGGGACAGTTAGTGACATAACTATGGACTTTGTACAGTGCTGCGTAATATGTTGACGTTATATAAATACTGTGTAATAATAATATCTGCCTGGAGTTCATCTTTAAGTTGGTGTTGTGTTACAACGGCATTGATTTTAGAGAGGTTGAAAAGTTCCACTCATAAAGACAAATTATTTCAGTAATTTAATAATTCATTAACAAAAAGCCCTTCCATTATCTTACTTACTGAAGTCATCATATTTGCCTCCCCCCTGGGTATTTAATGTGACATGTAAATCTTAGTCATCTCATACTGGTTTGTTTTGTTTTTTTCAGGAACATATACAGAGGCTAGACCGGGAAGTAAATGAATTTGTTGATTATTTGTTTGGTCCAAGGGGTGAGTAAATTTTAATTTAATTTCCTTGAGAATTGTTTATGGTGCCCATACATTAGATACTCTAACCCATTTCCCTAAGCCGAAAGAATGTGGACTACAGAACATGTAGACTACTATGATGAGGAATTGCAGTATTCATTAGTTGTGTCAATGCTGTTTACCTGTAGTTACAGTACAGTGTTGACACCTTAAGACAGGAAGTATGTTACCTGGCAGCCAGAAATAAATAAAACTAATGCAGCCAACATACCTAATCACTGTTAGGCTGCAATATAACATATAATATAGTTAATATATGTTATAAATATTTAAAATTTATAATAATTTTGAAAAAAATACAGGACCACAAGGGAAATAAAAATACTAGGAAATCTGCATATTGTAGATAGAAACATTCACGAACAGTTAATCCAAAGGCAGGCACAAAACTCTTCTAAAGCATGGTTCAATTTACTCTACCAAGGAACAAAAATTCCTTCATGATTCCCTAGGCAATCCGATATTCCTTGGATCAATAGTCTCTGATGTTATTTCTCTTACAATGTAATGCCCGGTTATATTTCCATCCAGCTTTTTGTATAGAATATTCTAAAACTATTTCCTGAGGAAACCTATTCCACATACTGGAGATTACATACTGAAATGAAGATGGGACATATATTTCCGATCTTCCCTTTTCCTGGGGGAAGATCAAGCTCTGGTACCTTTTGGGAAACATGGTGGATCAATAACATGTCCTTCCACTTGACACCCCCCTCCATAAGGTAAAGAATACCTTGCCTGGCCTTGTCTCTTTTCTTTTCTGATTTGGTATATAAGACTTCTCTGAGAGAATTCAAATGGTCTGATAGTTAAACAGACTCCTTGTACAATTTTAGCGTTTGATAGCATACTGGAAAAGGGTAGAGTTGAAGTTTGTGACAGTTTGTTGGTAGTAGAGATTAAAGTACCAAATTCAACTTTTTCTAAAAAGAGCTTGGTACCCATTGGGGGGCTTGGTACCAATTGATTCCTAAGCAGAAAGTCAGCTTGCAACTATTCCATGGTATCCTTCTCTAGGGGCTACAAAATTCCCCCACATTACTATGATAAAACTGTGGCTTTTGTTAAGGTAATTCTGAGGAACACCAGACCTCTGTTGCCACGCAACCTTATACAATAGTTTCACAGCAACATCAGGGGGCTGGATGTAAAACATAAAGACAACGATGACATTTCACAGTTTAAATTTTCTGCTACCTAATAGTGTATTCATTATTCATTCTCCAAGATAAGTGTTCTAGATAAATAAATGCATCAAAGCTGTAACTGTTCCCACAAATGACGACTCTGAAGCTTTAGGCACTGCAGCTATAATAAAGCATTATGTTATATCACAAAGCGTGTGATAAATATCTGTCTGGGGAAGCACATGGCTACAATATAATGTGACTCAGCAGAAAGAATATGACATCTAGAATCTGCTCCATATTTCATAAAATACATTCAATGGCCACTTTATACAGTAATATAAAGTATAAGTAATATAAGTACACCTTGCTAGTTCAGGGTTGGACCCCCCTTCTTGCCTTCAGGACTGCCATAATTCTTTAATAAGGTGCTGGAAACATTCCTCAGAGTCCTTATTGACATGATAGCTTCACACATATGTAGATTTGTTAGTTGCACAGCCTCCCGTTATACCATATTTCAATGGTGATCTATTGGATTGGGATTTGGTTTGGATCCGTGCTGTCATGTTGTTAATGCCAAATTCTTTTTTTTTAATGTAAGTTTTTATTGAATGTTTTAGAAATATTTTACAATACAACAGAAGGCAATTAAAATAATATACATAACACTATACATACACAAACCAGGTCTTGAAAAAAAAAAAACAGATTGAATTTATCCTATAAAGCTGTAAAAAAGACATAAAAAAACGCCTTTTTTCCAAATGTGAGTAACAAAGAACGATCAACAACAATTATACAAAATAAAAACAGTATTTCTGATACATTGTTGTATAACACCTTGATACAAGTATATATACTTTTTATCTGACCTGTTAAATGAACAAAAATAAAAAAATAAAAAAACAGAAAACATACTAAAATTCTGACGCTACCATCTGAATATAATAGCAGAAATTCAGACTCATCTGACTAGCTAACATTTTTCCAATCTTTTCTTTTCTTCTGAAATGGCACCAACAACCATGCTACACTTAAATCACCTTTCTTGCCCAATCTTATGCTCATGTTTGAACTTCAGCAGGTTCTCCTAACAATGGCTACTTGCACATACAAGTTGCTGCCACTTGATTGGCTGATTAGATATTTGCATTAACAAGCAGTTGGACAGGTGTACCGAAAGTGGCTGGTCTGTACGTAATAACTCAGTGCCTAAAGCTGATGATTGTTTTACACAGTTCATTGAGGACTAGTTAAAAATATGACCATGCAATGTAGCAACTCCACCTCTAGCACACGTTTTCCAAAATAAAACAACCACACTTGTCCTGCCTTCCAGAAAATGTTAAACCTGACATAAAAAGTGTAGCCTAAAACCCATCTTTCTTTGAATATTTAGTTTACTTTGTTACCAAGGCCTGGAACAGATTTGCTGCTGTTGGAAAGTTATTTTTTCTGCATAGAAGTGATTAGAAACCTGGACGTACTTGATCTTTAGACACACAAAACAACATATGTACTTTTAGTTTAAATTTACCAATACAACTGATCTTTCCACAACTGATTGGATTCCAAACATATAGATCTTTTACAATTCGTGTGTTATGTTTCAGATTCACTTCAGATTTGATCTTTATGAGATTAGATATCTTATCCCCCACCACTCTATCCATATCTTAACCTCCCTAGCGTTCATTTTTTTCAGGTTTTATATGTCCAAAAGCGGTACATTGTTTTTCATGAAAATTTATTTTACAGTATAATTTAATAGAATGAGTAAAATAAAGTTTGAAACACAAAATCATGTAAAAATAATAAATTGAATAAATAAAAAAATCTATATATTTAAAAAAAAAAATTTTAATTTAAAAAAAAAAACATTATACTCATACTATTATATATACTGTAAAATAAATGTTCTTGAAAACATGTACTGATTTTACACATAAATCCAATGTATTGCATTCAATACAGTTATTTTGTATTGAATGCAATAGAAATGGTTTTTGAATTTCCACTCCGCCCGCCGGCAACGTACACACGCACCAACGTCACCGGGAACTCCCCCGGTGACTCATCGGGTGCAGAAGCCGGCCGGAGGAAGAAGGAAGAGGACAGAGATAGCGGCGATGGACGACGCGGGACGCCGGCGGATCAGGTAAGGCTGTATTTACTATTACTTCCATAGGTTTACTACTTTTAGCAACTTTTACTTGGAGTTACCACTAGGAAGGTTAAAAAAAAAAAAGTTTTGCCTTGCATTTACATATTACTATTTACATAGTATGTCACTAACTGGCCCTCAATATTCATTGTCAGCAAAGTATTTATGCACACTGATAAAGTCACTGAAAGGTCCACTTTTGCTCTAGCAGGTGAATGCAGTAGTGTACAGATGTACTGCTTTACTTTAAGGACTAAAAACTAATTTTACAATGATTTTGTGGACAAATATCACAGCACGTAACGTTATTTGAATCATTGTTAACTGTCTGTCTCTGATTGCGTTGTGCTTATTCACTTCAGATGAATATTTTCCATGGTAAGAATCCATTCCATGTTCTATTGCCTTTAATGCCAAGGTTTATAATTGACATAAAACTTTTTGTGTGCTATTTCTCATCATCGTTCTTCCTTGTCTTTCCAGATCCGAGAGTCAGAGGATGGTTTATGTTGGATTCCTACTTTCCCACCCTTACATTGACTATCATTTATTTACTATCCATATGGTTGGGGACCAAATATATGAAGAATAGACCAGCATTCTCTCTCAGGGGTCACCTAATTGTTTACAATCTTGCAGTTACTTTGCTCTCATTGTATATGTTAATAGAGGTGAGTTTCTAATAAAAGCTTTTGGTTTAGTTTTATATTGCCAAAGTTTTTAAGAAGTTTTACTTTTTGAGACTTTATATTCTGTGACTATGTTGCTTCTTTGCCAATAACAAAGTAGAAGATATCTGTATAGGTTGAGCTCCTGGTGGCACCAAATACTCGTACTACAGGACCTCCAGCTAGTTTTGCTGGGAAAAAGGCAATATCTTGAAGTTAATACATTTGTTTAGGCTTGTTTGGAAGGTTTGTTCCAGGAAAAAGTATGAATTTAATTTATTTGCAATACATTTGATTTTAAGGGAACCCATTCTCTTTACTGGGTCAGAGCAGAACTAATACAAAACTGCAAATAAAAAATGATACAATAAATTGATTAGGGAACAGTGAAAAGGAGCACAAGATCATGAAGTGAGGGGTGAGCATAAAGGGGTCCCCAGTCCTGCATTAGGAACAAAGTGTGTAGCAGGTTAGGAGATCTTGTCCAGTTGCTATTGTTTTTCTCTTCTAAGGAAGCTTTGCACCTCCGCCAATATAGTCCCAAACATAAATTCTACATTCTGCCTATGTTTGTAAATGAAAGCAAAAGGCTGACTTTAGGGAGGAAATATGCAAACTTCAAATTGCCTTGATAAATGGATACCATTCTGGGGGGGAGGGCATTCTAGGCAGGCTGCATTCTCCTGCAGACTGATCTCTGTAATACCCATGTGTAATGCTAAGCTTTCTTGGTTGAAGGAACTACAGTTGAATTAGGGGACAGGCCAGGGGCGATCAGGGATGGGGAGGAAAGGAATTGACACTGGTAAGCATATTGTTGCATGTGCTGTGTACAAAACTGCAGGTAAGGCCTGAGATGGGTTTAGTTTTGGGTAATGGTATAATTTAAGATTGTCTTGCAAACTACCACCCATGTCCAGTTGATAGGGAGCACACAAATGAAAGCTGGCAGTACATTTAGATAAATGTGTACATAAAAAAGCAAGAAGAAAACATAATTATTTTATGTATAACATCCGTTATCTGTAATTTGTAAAGTAAATTACAAACTGTGTCTTTTTGACAAGGAACAACAGAGAGGACAAAATTGCTAAATGTGTTCCATTTATGTGTTATATAACAGACTTTCCATTTAATATCTGCCTGTTGGTTGAACATTTGTAAGACAAAGATGTGACCCCTGGGTCTGTTTTAATTCAATATGCTTTTGTTCAGATAACATTCAGAACATTCTATACTTGTGTTTTTATCTGCAGTGGGGAAAAGGAAAAAGTGTAGTGAAATACACAACCGTGCAGTGTTCCACTGGCCTGGCAGACAAAGCATCCCTTAATATTACACACTGAATGAAACCATTTTAGAGCAATAATGTAGCAAAGGAATTCTAGTGAATATTAAGTAGAGTGAATATTATCTGTGACATTTTTTTCACATCTATGGGCAATTTGTTTTATGTACTGGTATGATGATGACTAGAAATTCTGAAGACAAGGTTTGAGGATTGATGTTCATTCCGCACGACTGCAAAATGAGAAAACAGTGTGCACAGGCAGGCATTAGGAAAGCATATGGACTGCTGGAGTGCATCAGTAGGAGGATGAAGGTCCTAATTCCGCTATATACAGCTTTAGTTAGATCTCATTTACAATACAGTGTCCAATTCTTGGGACCCTACATAAAAAGGTATTGATATTGAAGAGAGTCAAGAAGCTTACATTAAGAATTAAAATTAGGTGAGACTGGAGAAACTTGATATGAACATCTGCAAGAGGAAGGTAAAAAGGGGTGCAAAATTTAAACTTTCAAATACAAGTTAAAAAAGATGAAGGTTTAGGGTTCGACCCAGAAAGGGTTAAAGTATCAGCTCTTCTGTCAGAGGCAGAGGTTGCCAAACTGGCAAACCTATTTGCTTTTAACAATTCAAAGAAAATTTGAAATGCCTTGGTCCAACATCAGTGCTTACCAGATGTCAAACCTCCAATCTAACGCCAGACTTTTCACCTATAGAAGACCCCTGCTTGGCCTTGGGAGGTTAGTTGCACCATCCCCAAAGACTGATGGAGAACCAAGAGCCCACAAGAGCTGGACAGGGACAAAATGAAAGGTTAGACCGTTCAGGGTCAGTAACCATGAGATTCATGGACCATGAGGTATAACATAGTCCAGCAGTGAAGAAGTTCAGGAAACAGAGCCTGGGGTCATACATGGGTGATCAGGCAGCCAATCGAGGTATCCAAGGGGTTAAGACAGCGGAGTCTGGGTCACAGACAAATGTTGGTCCAGGCAGGAAATATAATAAGGACAAAAAAGACTAGGAAACAGGTTCTGCAGCAGAAAGTCACAAAACAGGCAACTAGTGATTGTGACTTTGGCTGTAGACTAGTGACTAATTAGACAGGACAGGGGCCAGGAACTATTCTGCTCAATGGCAGCAGCACATTCACTCTGTAATATCCTCCAGCTGCACATAGCCCAAGATATTTGCTAGGGATGCTAATATAGACACATTAGGCTTGATTTACAAAAGCTCTCCAAGGCTAGAGAGGATATACCTTTATCAGTGAAGCTGGGTGATCCAGCAAATCTGGAATGGATCTGGCCAGGATTGAAAACATTTGCTAACAAATAGCAAAAATACATTTCAGGCATGTTGAATCACCCAGCTTCACTGTGGAACGTGTATCCTCTCTAGCCTTGGAGAGCTTTAATAAATCAGGTCCATTGATCACATTTCCAGGGGAAATCTGGGAATGCTGCAAAGCCACCAAACAATTGACAACTAATTATCTATACTCCTGATTGTGCTGCTTGTGGATGCCAACATAGGGAATACGCAGGGTGCATTAGACAGTGGTGGCACACAGCAGAGGATCACCGGATAGATTTGTGCCTCTTAACACAATTATTGTAAACCCAGAAAAAAAGAATATACAGTGAAGAACACCAATTTTTGTAGTGGGATTTTTTAGGCCAATATCAACAACATATATTATAAATATAACAAATTTTTTGATTAATATTCACATTACAAGGCTCATTAATAAGGGTTTAATAAGGGATGTGGCCTATGTGATATACAACATATGTATAGGTGGAAATCTTCTTCTTTGTATATACAATTATTGTAAACTAAAACCTTATTTATAGCTTCATTGCAGCAAACCAATACAATAATTATATAGTTAGTATTTCATAAGTGCCATTGAGATTAGTAGGGCATTTATTTTAAACTAAAACTGTGATAAAAAGTTTCCACTGCTACTGCTGGTTTATGAAAAAAAAAAAAAATGAGGTTCCACCTGTTCGTAAATGCAAAGTTAGTTTTCAGTATAAACATTTTATTTAATTTCCCCTTCATAATGTATACCTCATAGGGCTTAAATATGTGAAGTTCTGCTGTATTTAATCTTCTAATGTTTTCTGTAGTTATTTTAGAATTTTGTATCACAAACTGCTTAAGAGATAAAAGATCAGACCTGCAGAACCCTAGTTCACCTTGTGTGCTGAGATAAATGCAGTGACCTGTCATTATTTGCTTAGCTCAGTCCATGGCCCATCTCTCCCTAGGACTTCTGTTATGCTGGCAATCATCCTAACTCTATAAAGCAGAAAGTCACAGAGGTATAAGAGCTGGGCGGCATGCCATAGCTAGTATTATTTCTCTTACTGCAATGATTTGACTGGTCTAAACACTTTTATATGATAATGACTCCGGTCAGCAGTATAAATATGAGTTGTGACAATGGGGATTTCTAGCAGGAAGGAGTGATGTCAATATACAAGGACACTTCAATCTGCAGCTAAACAGAGGAATATCTGTAAATTGTGCAGGGGCATTGACATTAGATTTTACTACATCTATTAAAGCAGTGAATCTGACATTCACTAAAACATTCCCTGGTAGAGAGATAAATGCTGCCAATAAAACACATAGACCTGGAAGATTCTTCACCAGGGAATGTTTCAGTGAATGACAGATGAGTGGCGAATGTTTTGAACCAATTTTTTTCTTGTCAACAGGACAGGAAGTGGTGAAAAGTATTGAAACAAGTAATAATAGAGACACCAATGAAAAGCTGGCAAGAATTCTAGCATTTTCATGCTCATACCGGTCATCATACAAATTATTAGGCTAAATGTTCTACAATCTCAAAAACTCTACAGCCCTTTTATCTCTAAATGTAAAAATATGCCTATATACTATAAAGAGTTTTAGTTTTAATATCATATCTGTGCACTGTACAATTAATGTCTTTGTTTTTTTTTTTCAAATTAGTTTTGTCTTTTATTATTATTATGTTTATATTGAAACAATGTTATTGTCACTGAAATATTTCTATTTAAACATAATGTTTGCGTTTGTTTCTGCTATATGCACCCAATCTTTGTTTATCAAATACAAATTTAATGGAGGACAATGAATCCATAGAGCACTACGAGTTATCTAAGGAAAAGCACATCAATAGCTACCTCCTTTCAGTTACCATGATAGAGTCACGCTTCTCACAGATCAACATATGTGGTTAAATTGAGCTATTGAGCTTTGTACACAAACTTTTTTTTACAACATATTGTAATAGAAAACTGGAAAATGTGAAAACAAGCTTAAAACTTCACCTGCTGTCTGAAAAAAAAAAAATAAACAATTTTGTTACAGTATTTATTACACAAGGTAAGATGTTTATAGGGCGGGATATCGAACATTTGTCTCCACATACAGGATTTTATTTAAACCCAGGAACTCTATTGAAGCAGGCTTTATTAATCTTAATTAGCATTAGAATGGAAGTCTGCTGGGTTTTTCTCACACTGCAGCGACTCTCTGTGCTGACATGCAGAGCATGAACAAGTGCTGCTGTCCTGTCCTACTAATAGTTTGGCTGCTTCAGAGTATGAAATGTGTGCCAAAGGTCGTCAACCCATGAATACAAGGACCAATGCAAGTTACATTCAGCTCATGAGATTTTTTAATAAATTCCAAGCTCAGCAAACTTTGATGTCTAATGCAAATATGGGGTAAAAAGCAACCCTTTTGAATTGTGCCTCCTTTTACAGGTTGTATTATGTGTGACCGTGCAATGCTTTAAGGCAACCAACTCATTTTTAATGGGCTGGCACAAAAGCCACATCACGGAGCTCCGGATGTACACACAGTGCTGGGAATTTGCATTAGGCAGCACTGGGAAGCGATTCACAATGGTTAGCCCAGCACATTGAAATATGGTGCATGGTAATGCATGCTTTGCCCCAGGTACCTGCAGCACGTAGATGTGAATAGGTCTGCACAGCACTACAGGTCACATCTTTAAAGGGTCTCTGTTTTTATCCCATATTGTAGTCATGGACCCCATATAAAATATTTGTGCTTTTACATTTGTATATTGGTCTAATATTCAAGAATAGCACTGTAAATAGTGCTTGCTCTGGATCCCTAAAGAGCGGGTAGGGTAGATGGAAGGGGTGGTGTTTCAGGATTCTTTTTTGTTCATCTACATTGGCACCTTTTTTTTTAAATGCAATGCTGCTCAGCTGTATGGGTTGAAATGAGGCACACAGCAAATTCTACATTTAACATGCTTTTTCTACAATGCATACAACTCATTCTAAAGTGTCTCAATAAAACATGCTGCATGCAAGGAATCCCAACCCAAGGCCTTCTTCCACACACCATTACAGTTACAGTGGTACCTTGGTATAAGTTCTTAATCCGTTCCAGATCCTTGGACTTATACCAAACAGGACTTATACCAAACAAATTTTTCCCATAAGAAATAAAAGGAAAATGATTAATCTGTTCCCATGAAAAAAAAATCCTTTTGTTATTGGCATATTATACATTGATGGGGATGAATATAATAATTTAAACACTGCTTAATACTAAAAAACATAAATACAAAAGCAATTAGATGAAATAAATGAAAATGTAACCTCACTTTACCTTGCTGAGAATAGTTGAGTGCCTACTAGGATGGTGCTGAGAAGGGTGGAGGAGGAGAAGTTATGTAATTCACAGAGAGTTATAGCGCGGGTTGTTCACTGAATGGTAGCAACTGGCATACTGACGCTCGTGGGCAGCCGTGGCTTTGTCTCGAGAGAGGTAAATAAGAGTAGCGCACGGTACTATGACTCATTTTGACCCATACAAGTTCTAGCACAAAGGTTGTATACCAAGCAAAGGTTGTATACCAAGCAAGATTTTTCATGTCGAAGACTTATACCAAGTTAGACTTATTCCAAAGCGGACTTATACTGAGGTACCACTGTATTTGGAATCTGTGCTTAACTGCAAAAAATATTATGTGACATATTTGCAGTTGTGAGCTTTGATCTCCCAATCAGACTACCAGAAATGTTAAATTTTTAATGATTGTTTCAAATATGTGAAATCTGAGTAATATTTAGTGAAGCCAGCTAGAGTTCAATGACTAGATGACAATGAGTTGCTGGAAATGGTATTCAGTAATGACTTTGTAAATCAATATTAAATCCCAACTATTCTTAGCATCTTCCCTGACAAAAGCTTTGTATATTGTATAGGGCACAGTGTTCTCTGGGGAATAGATTCACTCTGTATGTACATTGAAGCTGAACCATGTCACACAGGTAGTCCCTCTAGTGGTAAATATGGGTGATGGCTTCAATGACAATAAAGTAGTGCAGCTTTATTATAACATTTTTTTTCAAATTAAATGACATGGAATGTCTAGTGTTTATTTACCTGTGTATTTTCAAAGACATGTTTTAGATTTCTGAAAATGAGTAAAGCTCTATGCATTTTCATATGTGTAGAATGGGAAAAAATAATTTCTAGTGAAAAATAAATATTCTTCTATTTGTCATTGGCAGTGTAAAAACCTCCTATCACGGAAGAGATACTGATTATTTATTTATTTTGTATTGTGTTGTCCCAAAAAGTCACAGGTTTTTATATTATCTATATTTATTTTGACATAAAGATGCAAACTTTATCTTTTGCAGCTTATTCTTTCAACATGGGAAGGAGGCTACAACCTACAATGCCAGAACTTAGACAGTGCGGGAGAAGCAGATGTGCGGGTAAGTCATGACCTGAGCACAGCGGGATGAGAAGCCTATGAGGTGTAATAGCTCCATTCAGCACACATTTACCTAAATAGCATACAACACATATTGTAAAAAAACTAAAGATCTTAGCTGATGGGGTCTTAGTTGGGAATCTACCCGGACAACACTGATGGTGTCCCTTTAAACAAGCCATGGAGGCATGTGAAAACATTCACTAAATCATAACTCCTCAGGATGTATCAATGTTAGAAAAAATTAGGGGAAAGAGTGTGTATATTGTCCTGGAAGATTCCTGAAAAGGTAAGTACAAAGAACTAACATGCATTGTTCTCCATTCATCATTCAGCTCTATAGAGGAAAATAACAACCTCTAGGAAAACTTTATGACTGAAGGTCTGGTTAGAGAAGAGGTTTATCATGGAATTTTTGAAAACAACTATAAAACATGTTGAATGGTATTCAAATCTGGCCACCACTTTTATAACCAAGTGCTGTTTAAACTGGAAATAGGTTTTTTGTTCACTAGATGTTAGAGTGATAAACAGAAGTACAATGAGACTTCTAAACTAGGCTACCTGAATCAGTACCTATAGTTTTTGATGGCTGTGTTGAGACTTTAGCATAGCAAGTTTTTATTGACTCGCTAATTTCTAAAATTTTTCAGATACTGCTGACACGTGAGCTATTTAGGCTACACCAGCTAATTGTTGAAAAATCAAAACTCTGTCCTTATTTTAATAATTAATTAGATGTAATTTTTATCAGCCAATAAACTTGTGTCAAAGATTTTTTTTTTATTTTATGAGGTGGTATAGGAGTGCTATGTGCATAGATAGATAGCCAGATCTAGGGATTAGAGATAGAAAGAAGTGCTTATTGTTTTCTTTTGGGTATAAAAGACTGAGGGCCAATTTTGGCCAATGTATTGCAATATCATGCAGAACTGAACTTTCTATTACAACACATGTAACATAGTGCATTGCGGTTTCATTCATTTGAAAGGCAACCAATAAAATGAAAACTATGCACCTCTAACTTGGATTGAAACACACCACAATGTACAGTAACACACAACCATGCTCTGTGCTGCACTGTAACCACTAATAGGCACATTGTGGGTAAATATGGACTGCTCTAATAAAACACATTACATGAATAGATTAAGTTAAACTACAGGACTAGATGCTGTAGATCTGAATAGGCCCTGAACATTTAGGGGGAAGTAATAGTGTGTTTAACTCAGAATACACAGTATAAAAGGTAGCACTAGATATACATACTTGGGCATTGTAATGTGACTGTCAAAGGTTTTTAACGTGTCATAGAAAATGACTGTTTGTTAATAATTTTTCACAGGTAGCCAAAGTTCTGTGGTGGTATTATTTTTCCAAAGCGATTGAATTCATGGACACCATTTTCTTTGTTTTACGGAAAAAGAATAGCCAGATCACTTTCCTTCATGTTTATCACCATGCCACAATGTTCAACATATGGTGGTGTGTGCTCAACTGGATTCCATGTGGACAAAGTAAGTGTTACGCTAAAACTCCAGGGGTAATCTTCAAGAAAATTTGCAGTGACAAAAACTGTGCAGTTTGGGATACTTTTGAACAGGTTTAGGGCTACCTCTGATTGGTAGAGTCAGTCCAGCAAACTAGTTTACATTGTTAGCAAAAAAGTTTTTATGTACAAGCTATTTCTGAATAAAACTGTACTCAAGACGCAGATATGCAACATAAAATAATGCAGGTCGTAATCATTACCCCCCCCTAGCGATCTGATTATATCAGAATTTCTGTGCAAAAAGCGGTACAATTTTTTGCATGGAAAGAAGTTGTTTACTATTGTGTGCCTGTAGTTCCTAGGAATAATTCCTGGTTAAAATTTTATTTATTATAATCATAAATTATAATATAATAAATTATAAATAATATTTATAAAAAAAATAATGAAATAATAGACCACAACAATCAATGCAATTTATCAAAAGAAAAAAAACATCAAAATATTTTCACTGAAATTTGTCGAAACAAGGGTGCAATATTATTAATAGATAATATTATTAATTAAATGTAGATTTTGGGGAAAAAAAATTACATTTTTAGTAGACATCCCAGGTGTGGTAGATTTTGAAGCAGGGTGCTGCACAAAGCCCAACATCACAATCAGGTCAGTAGAACCTGGTTTCCTTTCTGATCTTCCTTCCTCTGTCATCGGTCTTTGAGCAGCAAACCACGCACATCCTTGTAGGTGCTGCCTTTTGCTGGGTTGGTGGGATGTATTCAGTGAAGTGACGATCAGTCAAGCATTCTGGGTTGACGACGGCCAGGTCTATTCACAGCCACTGATGGTTTTTGGTGGGACTTTACAATCGATTCAGGAACCTTCCAAATGAAGTCAGAATGACTCACAGGTCTGTCATTCTTTTTTTCTGTACAGAATGTAGGCATTCCATAGGCACTGCTCAACAAGATGCCTGAAGATTTTTTTGTAGTACTTCTTTTGCTGTTTCCCCATCGCTGGGTAGAATGCCATGGCTTGGTCAGCTTTGTCGACACCTACCATGGTGTTGTTGTAGTCAGTCACCACCTGTGGCTTCATCACTTCTTTCCCACAGCAGTGGAGGCCTTATGGACAGTACTCATCAGGCACACATCTTTCTTGTCACGCCATCTCAGGGGCGCCTCAGGGCCATCATCTTTCCTTTCTGCCAGGCAACAATTTCTCCTGTCTTCAGCTTTCCTTTTGCAAACCTTGATGGTAGGTTGCGCCGGTTAGCCCTAACAGTTCTATACGCATCTGTTCTGTGTTGCAGAAGGAACTCATAAAGCTCGGGAGATGTATAGAAGTTGTCAGTTGTGACACAATAGCCCTGATCTAGCAATGGCTCAATGAGGGATAGCACTGAAGATGTTGCCAATCCGTAATGGCTGTATCTGGGGTTGAACTGTGTCCCTTTTCCAGTGTAAAGTACTGTATTCCAGATGTAGCCAGATGAGGATTCGCACAGCATATAACTTCACGCCAAATCGTGCCCTCTTTGAAGCAATGTACTGCACCCAGCTGAGCCTCCCCTTGTAAGCCATTAGACTTTCATCAATGCTGACATCTCTTTCTGGCACATAGGTTTGCTGGAAATTTTTTGGTTTTGGTGCAGGATGGGTAGTCTCATCAAATTCTTCGTTGTTTGCGAAGTGCAGATACTTCATGATGAGGGAAAATCGGTATTCTGGCATGACTGTGGCAAGAATGGAGTGGCAATCATTTTATTCTTGGACCAGTACCACTTCTGCACGGGTTTGCCCACCACTCCCTGAAGTATCACCAAGCCCAAAAACAGCCAAATGTCTTCCTTGGTCACAGGTTCCCACTTTCTGGCTCTTGAAAACCTCTTGTGGAGCACCTAATTGTTGTCCAGCGTACCTGCATAAAACAAAATAAAAAAGGTCTTTTAGGATATGTTCTTTTATAGCGTGGTGAAGGTTGCAAGTAATATGTAAGCAAACACAGAGCAGCGTACCTGTTTGCCTCCGCAACAATTTTTTCGATAACTTCATTGGTCAAAAACAACTTCAGGTATGCCAGGGGGTCATCGCATTTAGCCTCAATTTTCATGCCAGGTGCGCCAGTAAATGGAAATTCTGGGGGCGCTGTCTGCTCCGCATCAAGGTCAATGTGCGCACAGTACTGACCACAGGATCAGATTCTTCACTCAATTCACTATCGCGGTCTGACGAATTTTTAACTTTTCCGCCCGTACACATGGGCGGTGGCCAGAGGAGATTTTCTGCTACCCCGAGTGTGACTCCGGAATACTGAATTTTGCAGGAAAAATCCACCTCATGTCACACTCTGGAATACCAGTAGCGGGGTTAATGATCCATGAAGTATTTTTCAATGCAAGCAGTTTAACTGTGTATCAGCCTGTTAGCGGACCCATTGGAAGTTCGGGGAAATTTTCACAAGAATGTCAGAGGCATTCTCACTCATCCCTAGTCCTTAAAATTTGGGGGAGTAAGGCAGAAATTATGTAGTGTGGCAGAGCTGTAAATCTTAGGACAGGGAGGACAGAAATACAAGTCCTTTGCTAGGTAAAACAGTTTTATCTGAAGCTTAGCTTCAAAATGAGCAAACATAAGACTGTATCCAGTCCAGCACTTACGCCATTTAATGAAGTCAAGAAAGCCTGAACTAAGATCTTCAAACTAATCCAATTAAGACATGGAAAATAAACAGATTTTGTAGCTGATAAAATCCAGGTCAAGTAATAATGGACTACATCTGACACATTTGCTGTAAAACTTAAATGTGAACAATTAGGACGTGTCCATAATTTCTATACTCATATTTCCAAAACAACATGATTTTCAGTGTGTTCAATAATCATGATTTTTAAGTTAATTAGTAGTCTAATACCTAAAAGCAATTTTGATGGAGGATATACCTTAATAAAATCAAAATAAAATACTATTTTAGACTGTTGTCTTATTTTCAGTTTGTTATAATCTGTCTTTCTTCTTCATTTTAATCCTCATACAGGTTTCTTTGGCCCAACCCTGAACAGTTTCATCCATGTTCTCATGTATTCTTATTATGGGCTGTCAGTTATTCCATCTATGCACAAATACCTCTGGTGGAAGAAGTACCTTACTCAGGCCCAGCTGGTAGGTGATGTCCATCCTTTAAAAAGATCTGAACTCTACTAACTCTAGTACTAAGAGAAATTTTCTTTCTATAACCCATATGTTCTACCCATTGTTATATTTACATGCATTGTACAACTTCATATTGTCCTAGAGGTTACATATAGGTTCTAGGGTACCGAAATAATTTTTTGAAAAAAAATATTTTACCAAAGACAAAGTAATGTATTGCAGATGTTCTTCATAAAACCGATTTTTGAAATTCTAGTCATCAGTTGGTTCTAGTCTGGGATGCAGAGGTGCAGAAAGATGTGCCCAGGGACCGATCATTGCAGTAATCGAACATAAGTTTTATGGGGCGCTGCTGCTGGTAAAATGATGCAGCCTAATTTATTATAGTAAAAGTTAGACTTTTCATATTTCCTGCAGATGTAAATATTTTATTACTAGAGGCCAACTTTATGTGTGGGATAATGCAAACTCTTCTGCGCCTTAGGTTCTCATCATCCATCTATAGGGCATCTGTCTAATGTATCTGTGTAAAGATAACAGATTTAATTGAAAAGCAGTAAAATCATTTCAAACCTAGTCCAATAGTTAGCAAAAGCCTTCCTGTTGTGGCAAGAATTCACACTTTGCATATAGAACAAAGTACTTTAGAGCAAAGTACCCATATTGATGTTGTAATTTTGTTTTTCAGATCCAGTTCCTGCTCACCATTTCTCACACACTCAGTGCAGTGGTTAAACCCTGTGGGTTTCCTTTTGGATGTCTAATATTCCAGTCATCCTATATGACTACATTGGTCATATTATTTGTAAACTTTTATCTAAAGGTAAGTCAAGTACAGCATGCCTCCAGGAAATTGGCTTGTAGTGGAGGTAAAGATAGAGGAATAAATAAAAAAGCAACACATTACAAAACAAAAGTAAGGTTCAAATAATCATGAATGCATTTTAAATTATTTAGAAATTCTACAATCACAATTTAGAAGCAAAATACTAATAATCTGTATGATAATTGTTGGGTAAACTCCTTAAACTAGGATTAAAATTGCTTTAGTCAAAACTATTTCTGGTTTCCATCTGTGAATATTGGTTGTCCTTCAAGTCTCGCTTTTAGTACTTCTGAAACACAGACTCAGAAGAAGCCTGCAGTGAAGAAAAGAGAGAAAACATCTCCTCTATGAGCAATCCCCGATCTTTGATTTAGAAAACAATGTAGTAAATAGATCAGTATGACATTGCAAAGATCTAGATACAATCTTGCAAGGTAATCAGCAATGTAAGCCCACAGATTACCCTCATGGCTAATAGTTACATTTCTGAGGTCAGTAGTAATGGATTCTCTGGGGTCTATTTATAAAGCAGTGAATGTGACATGCACCAAAATTTTCTGGTGGAGAATCTCCCAATATTTTTTTTTTTAAATGGCAGTATTTGATTCTCCCCCAAGGAATGTTTCTGTAAATGTTAGATTCAATCAGTAGGTGTAGGATCCATTATTTTCTACTAATATAAATTATTACACAGGACAATTAAAGAGCAGGAGTCTTTTTTTGTGTGTTTTTTTTATATAAAAACATAGCTGTGCCCATCCATGATAGCCTTTACAGAATATTAGCAGCAAAAAAGGCATCATATGGACATAAATGTTGCTTGAAGCGTACCTAAACTCAGAATTTTCATTTTACATAAAAGGGTGAACAAACCTTTTATTTAAAGTAAAAATTTTGTTTGTGGTTTTTAAGTGCATGGGTGCGCAGAGTATCCCGGGATACCTACGTCACGCAACCAAGATGGCTGGGAGTAGCCAAAAGCTTCCTGGGATGTGGGATGTAGGTAGGAGGCTCTGCAGCCCTTTCATTAATAGGGAAAGAAATTGTCTCTCCCATTCATGCGCAGTGAGGTGGGCAAGTCTAGGTCAGCTGATCTCACGCCTGTGCAGTGTGAGATTGGGTGACGCAGGAAGAAGAAAGGAGAAGATTCGGTGCCCAGTGCTCATTCTGCCCGGAGACGAATATTGGGGCGACTGGGGACCTGTTGGAAAAACCTTCCAACAGACAGACTGATCTGCGGGATTGAAGGTAAGTATTTTTTTTGGTTTTGGGTTTACTTCCCCAGTGAAGGAGACAACATTAATTCATGTTAGCCTGTAAAACATTACTGTATAAAAATACACCAAGGACACTGGGAATAGTAAACATTACTACTACAAGCAAGTTCAGTGTTTGCATCTTTTACTTAATTCACCACTTTTGGTTACAGCTAACACAATCCCAATTGGCAGGGAGGGGGCAGGGTGTGCAAAAAATGATCCCTTATTTATTTACCTGGCTGGCAACATTCATACAAAGTGGTAAAAATCAGTAAAAAGCAAAAGGATACTTGCAGAGTTGATTAAGGAAAAAAGTGATGCAGATATTACTGTCCTCCTTCTTTTACTCTTTTAGGCATACAAGAAGCCATCAAAATCAGATCCCAATGGAATACCAGTCAGCTTAGATCTGAAGAACGGATATCACAAGGAATTAGTAAATGGTTTTGTGCACAAGAAACATAACTAATATACGAAGACCATGAAATAGAAGATACAGCCCCTGTTTATGTTTTTATTTAAACAGGCTGATAGGCTTTCTCTTAACTACTGACCAAATTCAATTTATGTTCAAAGATTTTTTTCATAATTAATACCCCAAGTTATTTTAATATTTTCTATGTAGAATATGATAAGGCCCAGGTGCTTTATTTTCTTTAAATGTCATCATATCAATAATTGAGATGATGAAAAGTATTTTGAATTGTAGTCCAGAAAATGCCTTATAACAGCCCACTGACATTCTTTTACATGTTCTAACAGTTTTTAATTTAATGTAGACCTTTGTATGCACTTAAATTTTAAAATTCTGTGAAAAAAAGCTTCTTGCTTGTTTTTTTTTTTTTGATATTGAAAACAAATTTAAGAACTGTACATAAAAAGCTTGAAAATCCATACTTGAGTTTTGCATACACACACAGATAAAGTTGAGCATGGTTTGTGGCTGCAAAGGTTTGGATTTGAGAATGTATTTATTATTTAACATGCAATGGAGAGATCTTGCAAGTTTTTTCTGAAGAGTGAACGTAGGAAACAGTTGATTCTATCATTTAGGTTTTAGTGATGTATAACATGCAGTATGAACTTTCCATTTTAACTGAAATGGAAACACTGCTACATTATCATTGGAATTGACTGCATAATTAGCGGTACAATAAAATGTCAGCTTATGCCTAAACTCCTCCCCTGTAAATGTCTTCAGCTTTTATGATACGTAAAATCAAACTTAAAAAAAAAAAAAAGTTTCTTTTATACATTGCTTATGTGTATCTCTGCGTACATTCTACAGAGACTCCAAAAGAGTTCCTCCACAACCTTAACATCTGCTTTGCTGGGCACGGTGTTACCATCTATCCAGGAAGATTTCTAGCAAATGCAGAGCAGACCAAATCTCACAAGAAGATAATCCAGTTATTTGCAGGAGCAACTTCTTCCCCAGCAACTCAATTAAAAATAGTAAAAATAAAATAAGACATGGGCATAAGAAGGGATAAGTACCGTGTTTCCCCGATGATAAGGCAGGGCCATCAAATAAGACAGCCCCCCCTTTTTAGGGAAAAATGAAAAAAAAGCCCCCCCCCCCCCGCAAATAAGCCACCCACCGATTA